>NW_016107429.1:3394443-3418208 GCF_001604975.1 Cebus imitator | reverse complement strand
TTTTGAGACAGTCTCACTCTGTTGCCCAGGCTGGAGTGCAATGGCCTGATCTTGGCTGACTGCAACTTCTGCCTCCCCGGTTCAAGTGATTCTTTGGCCTCAGCCTCCTGAGGAGCTGGGACTACAGGCAGCCACCACCATGCCCGGCTAATTTTGTATTTTTAGTAGAGACGGGGTTTCACCAGGTTGGCCAGGCTGGTCTCAAACTCCTGACCTCAAGTGATCCGCCCACCTCAACTTCCCAAAGTGCTAGGATTACAGGCATGAGCCACCGTGCCTGGTCTAAATTTTATTCTTTTTAAATGCGAAATTTTATTCCATGATTTAGAATGTATGAAGTCTTCCAAAGTAGTATTGCAAAAATGAGTAATGCGAAAATCATTAATCTTTCAAACTTTTAAAAATAAATATCTTTTTCTGATAACACTTTTATTTTTTGAGACGGAGTCTCACTCTGTTGCCTGGCTGGAGTGCAGTGGCACAATCCCGGCTCACTGCAACCTCCGCCTCCTGGGTTCAAGAAATTTTCTTGCCTCAGCTTCCCAAGTAGCTGGGACTACAGGCACCTGCCACCAGACCCAGCTAATTTTTGTATTTTTAGTATAGATGGGGTTTCATCATGTTGGCCAGGATGGCCTGTATCTCTTGACTTCATGACCGCCTGCCTCAGCCTTCCAATTTGCTGGGATTACAGGTGTGAGCCACCACGCCCGGCCCAAAATTACTTTTTACTTAAAAAATATTTTTAAAATTTTATACATGTGCTAATAATTGGAACTTTGAAAAGCACAGAAAGGATGAACAAGATAAACATTACTTAGATTTTAATACATATTTACATGATTACAATACTATATCTGTGTTTTGTGTACTGATTATTTACTTGTATTGTCTTTTTCCAGGATATGAAAAATTATTTTTAAGCATCATGCTTATTCCCAATCTTCCATGATGTGGCAGGTGTAGTTTTTTAATGATTCTCCTATGGTTGGCTATTTAGATCAATAACTTAAGTGTGAAAATTAGTGCCTATTATAAATGTGACCAGCAAATGATGTTCTTTGGCCATTTTACTAAAAACAACAGGGAAGAAATACAAGATGAAAGTCACAATTATCTCTTTAGTCTTGATGTGCCTTTGTATATCTAGGAGAAAGAAATGATTTCGGAGGTTTATAACCGATTGAACATGATGGAAAATAAAGATATAAGCTGTAGTATCCTAATGAAAAAGTATGTGATCTGTGAAAAATAGAGAAAGCATCACAAACAATGTGACAAGAACAGTTTTGACATGACACAAATAAAAAGGCATTAAGCCCTAAATTGTGAGATAAAAAGCCAGGCTAGACTACCAACAGGCAATTAAAACATCATCTTCCTGAACCACACGGCATTTACGGACTAAATATGCTGTTTCTTCCTCATGATAATACAGCAGCTCCATGGTTTAGGTAGTTGACTCAGAGCTGCTCATCTCACTGTGCTGTGACCTTTCTCAGAGGCAGCACCGAGGGGAGGTGCCACGTGCCAAAAGACCACCTGTGGATGTGCTGTCTAGGGCTCCTCCAAACAACTGCTGGGCGTCTTCAAGCCTGTTGCCCTCAGCCAAGACCTAGCAGGTCTCTCCCTGCAGAGGGCAGCTGATCTTTGTGCTGGAACAAATTGTTATCATCCACCGTCTTCCTTATGTAGATTTACTTCATTCTGAGACTGAGACCACACTCCTTGCTTTCTGAAATGATCTTTTTGTTCATGCCCTTCTGTTTGGATTTTAACCATAGGTGGCTTACCTGGAATCTGCTCCTTCCTGGCGGCTCAGAACTTTCAACTCTGAGCTTGCCTTGTCTTTGTGAAATGCGGTGTTCACATGCTCCTCTTTGGAGAATCCAGTTTTCTAATGAGAGTGTGGTTTGTACAGCATTTGGTGACCTAGAATGACTGCAGTCTTGAGCCCTTCTGAGATAACTGGTAATGAATTGTTCATGACTTGCTGACTGACACCAGGATCAGAATGATTTTTGCAGTCTGCTGTGTCACCATTAAATATGTACTGTAATGAAAGAAGAAAGTCTTCACTCAAAGAGACAGATGAAGAACTTGAGTAAAAAGGGCTTTTTTTTTTTTTAAGTTGGACACTTGCTCTGTTGCCCAGGCTGGAGTGCAATGGCGCAATTTCTGCTCACTTGAAACCTCTGCCTCCCAGGTTCTAGCGATTCTCCTGCCTCAGCCTCCTGAGTAGCTGGGATTAAAGGCACCTGCCACCATGCCTGGCTAATTTTTGTCTTTTTAGTAGAGACGGGGTTTCACCATGTTAGCCAGGCTTGTCTCGAACTCCTAACCTCAGGTGATCTGCCCACCTTGGGCTCGCAAAGTACTGGGAATAATTTTGTAATGTTCTCACCCAGCTCTGTTCAGAAATGCTCCATATTGGGAGTAAGAGGCTTTGATCCTATAGGGATTAGAAGTGTATCAGTAAGATGCTGTAATGAAGTAGAACCATCTGAGTGGCTTTAAGCAACAGAAAGGTATTGGGTCTAACATTTGGTCTGGTGTTAGGGAGATAATAGGGTGAAGATTTTAGCAAATTGAAGTACGCATATGTGTTTAATTGTTTAATTGCTGCTCATCTCCTGCAGAAGCTAGAAGTCTGAAATCAAGCATGTTGGTAAGAACATGCTTTCCCTGAAGCCTGTAAGGGAGGAAACTTCCAGCTTCTCACAGCCTCAGGCATACATTGGCTGGGGGTGGCAAAAATCCAGTCTCTGCCACCACAGCCTCCATGGCATTTTCTCTGTTAAAAACCCAACCTAGTCCAGTACAGTCTCATCTTAACTGATTACATTTAAAAGGACACTATTTCCAAATAAAGTCACTTATTGAAGTACCGGGGATTAGGACTTCAACATGTATTTTGAGAGAACACAATTCAAATCACAAAAGCAAAGTGTAAAGCAAATGAGGTAAAACAAATGCTTTGTTGGCAGACTAAATACATAGGAGTATTCTCGACTTCTATAATACAAGATTCATTCCATTTATCTTGAGACACTCATTTCTCTTGTTTTAGTTTTCTTTTTCTTCCACATGTATAGAGAAATATTTCATGTTATTTTTATCGCTACCATTAAAATACTATGCTACAAAAAATTGCAAGTGCCATAATGAATGGCAACTAACATTTAGTCTGGTGTTAGGGAGATGTTAGGGTGAAGATTTTAGCAAATGAAGTATGCATATGTATTTAATAGTCTAATTGCTACTTATCTCCTGCAGACTTCTGCTAAAAATAAACATGGGCCCAGTGGATGCCCCTTCCTGTAAATGCATTACATAATTCTACTCTGTTGAACTCAGGCATGTGATATAGGTCATTTCCAGAAAGGAGCTTTCTTTTTTTTTCCCCCCTAAGATGGAGTCTGGCTCTGTTGCCTAGGCTGGAGTGCAGTGGCATGATCTTGGCTCACTGCAACCTCCATCTCTTGGGTTCAAGTGATTCTACTGCCTCAGCCTCCCGAGTAGATGGGATTACAGGAATCTGCCACCATGCCTGGCTAATTATTATATTTTTAGTAAAGATAGGGTTTCACCATGTTGGTCAGGCTGGTTTTGAACTCCTAACCTCAGATGATCTGCCTGCCTCAGCCGTCCAAAGTGCTCAGATTACAGGCATGAGCCATGGCACCTAGCTCCAGACGAAAGCTTTAAGAAGCAGTGCATGGCTCTCTATGTTCTCCTTTCCTCCCTTTCAAATCATGGGAACACATTTTAGGAGAGAACCTCTGATAGTTTTTAGTGATTTGATAATAAATGGAGACCTTCTCAGCAGATGATGAATAAATAGCGTAAGAAATACATTTTAAAAAAATGTTGAGAGCTTTTTGGTCATTTGTGCCTCAAAAGAGCTCACTTAGATGAATTGAAACCATACACGTGGATTTCTGTGTAAAATATCCTAATTTTCAGACATTGCAATCAAACATTTAAAAAATGATATTTTTGGTTGGGTGCGGTGGCTCACGCCTGTAATTCCAGCATTTTGGGAGGCCAAGACAGGCAAATCACCTGAGGTCAGGCGTTTGAGACCAACCTGGCCAACATGATGAAACCCTGTCTCCATTAAAAATTTTTATTTAAAAAATAGAAATAACACATACTGGCTAAAAATAAGAGTACAGCAAATTTATAATCCAGTGGAGAAATGTCTTAGCCACTCCCTCCCACTCCTGAATCCTACTCCCTAACATGGATCATTTTCTTTTTTTGAGACCGTTTCACTCTTGTTACCCAGGCTGGAGTGCAATGGCTTGATCTCGCCTCACCGCAACCTCTGCCTCCTGGGTTCAAGCAATTCTCTGGCCTCAGCCTCCCAAATAGCTGAGATTACAGTCATGTGCCACCATGCCCAGCTCATTTTTGTATTTTTAATAGAGATGGGGTTTCTCCATGTTGGCCAGGCTGGTCTTGAACTCCCAACCTCAGGTGATCCGTCCGCCTCGGACTCCCAAAGTGCTGGGATTATAGGCGTGAGCCACTGCACCTGGCCACAAGGATCATTTTCAACAAGTTTGTTGAACCTCATTCTCCCAGGGTTGCCCCAGGATTATCCTGGGTTAAGCCTCTCTAACCTAGATGCCATTTTCTTTGGTGTCAGGTCTCCCTCTTTGCTGTGCAGCAGTACAGCTGCCACTAGCTTCTAAAAAAGTGTGTGGAAGTTAAAATTCTTGTCTTTGCATGTTTGAAAATTTCTGCTTTTACACTTATTTAATAGCTTCGCTGGGTAAAGAACTTGAGTGTGAAAAATAATTTTCATTCAGAATTTTGGAGTCATTTCTCCCTTGAATTTTAGCACCCAATATTGTCATTAGAACTCCAAATGATTGATTACTTATCCTTTGACTAGTTTTGGCTTCTCATCGCTAAAGACTCTTTATTCTGGATGTTCTGAAAATTAATGATGAAATATCTGAGACTTGGAGCTTTTTCATTCGTTGTGTTGGGCACTTGGGGCCTTCATTTAAAGAGCCTTGAAGGAAAAAAAAATTCTATATTAATTCCTTGAGAGTAATTTCTCTCCCTTCCTCTCTCCCTCTCTCTTTTATTTTATTCTCTGGAATGTCTATTGATTGTATATGGAATCTTCTTGACTGAGTTGTTGATTTTCTTATCATTTCTCTCCTGTTCCTTATCTCTGTATATTTTTGTTTTGCTTTCTGGGAGATTTCCTGGCTTTATTTTCCATCTCTTCTATAGATTTAAAAATAATTTCTCACATTTTAAACTTCTTATCTCTTCTTTGATCTCTGAATTTCTATTTTTACAGCAATTTCTCTTCTTCTGTTTCTTTAAAGTTTTATTCTATTTCTTTCCTTGAAATTGTTTTTTAGAATTTTAAACTTCTTTTATATGCATTTTTTGGGAGTTTGGTCTCTTGCATGTTGAAGGGTTTCTCAAATAACCTGGTGCCTCTTGGCTGTATAATAATACACAAAAGCAGGTATCAAAAGGCTGTTTGCAAGCTCTGTGTGCAAGAATGGGTTTGCTATGGGGTTATTGGGCAGGAACTGTCTTCCTTGGAATGCTCAAATATCAATATAATTAGTCTTTTCTTTGTGATAGTTTTGGTTTTCAGAAAGGTATCCTAGCTGTATGAGTCTGGCTTTTGGTGCTCTAGAGGCCAGGGAGAAAAGGGCGTTAGGTTTCTCAATAGTTCTGTATGTAGACTTCCAATTAGTCCTCCTGCCTCAATCCTCTACTGCATGAGATGTCCCTGAGTCTGGAGTGGCTCAGGTTCAGTTTCTCAAGAGAGTAAACATCTGGTCTTTTTGGAGTTGAGCATGAGGGGAATTGCCTAATCACACAGACTGGGAACAGGGATCTGAGAGTCCAACTGTCCCTTAAAAAAGCTTTTATACCCATCCTGTTATTTGGACCACAAGTATACTCTGAAATCTGTTACTTTTGAGTTCTCTCCAAAGGTTGGATTAAACAATTCCTTGATATTATTTCCCTCTGAAGGTATTTAAGTTTTACCTTTTTCTTTGCTAAATTAGTCACCACTTCTTAATTCACTTTCTATCTTCCAAAATTTTGTTTGCACCTCTGGCACTCTGTCGCCTCTCTTCCCACTCTCTTCATCATTGGAAGTGGGTATTGTTTTTATTACTTTATTACTTTAGTGACATTTCAGGAGAGAGAGAAGATAAACATGTATTTTGATCTGTGTTTAACCCTAATTGAATTAAAAATGAAATAGCCACAAACTGTCTGGGCATCTTTGTCTTGTGAGCTGCTAGTTTGTGATATCACGTCTAAATTAATCTTTTGTTTTGACTAAATCTTATCTCTGATAAACATGATCCTAGGCAAGTAACACGAATTGGAGTCCAGAGCTTTTGATATTCTTGAAATGTTTATTTATATGGGCTCTTTGCCTATTTTCTCTACTAATTTCATTTTAATTTCTTACACAAATACACCAACCACGTAAAGAACCTTCAATCATGACATCACTGTCTTTGGCATCCAGAAACAATTCAACAATGTATTAGCATCACTTGTGTATGTGGCATAATTGGGACCAATTGGATCCCATAGCAATGACTGCTTTCATGTTGGAAATCTCTGTACACCCAAGTGATTAAAAGGCTCTTGTTTCTGTGTTGGTGGAAGTTCATAGTAATGGAATTTGAGCAGTTTAATGTTAATGAATTACACTGACTAGGTGGCTGCCTTTTGTCTTAGACTCTAAAGGCAGACTTACAGCTATGCTTACTGTTAAACAGATGCTTCGCCTCACCACTTGTCTTTCAGTCACAGAAGATAACTGTTTCATTGCAAAAATTAAATTGGTATAGCTGTCTAATTAACTGCATTTGCACAAATTCTTTCCCCATCTTCTTCTTTTGTTCCATAATCCTATTCAAAACCAGATCCCAGGAGGAGAAATAGCATGTCCTCACCAGCTTAACAAATCTCTTACAAGGGAATGCTTCTTGCATTCCAGGCTTTGCTGTATTAACAAGGCAAGGATGTGAATGGTGACTCTTCAGTGGCTGAGGGAGTCAAATCTGCTCTCAAGTCCCAACATGTGAGGTCCCAGGGATCCCATGTCATGAGGATTCTGTCTAAGGAGAGGTCCTTGAATACACTGTGTTGTGGAGTATGAACAACCATCCCAATTTGCCTGGGACTGAGAGGTTTCTCAGGACCTAGTGCTAAAACTAGGAAAGTCTTGGGCAGATGGGAAGTTAGTCACGCTGTCTATGTGAGGACAGGGATCATGTGAAACCCCATAGAATTAAGACTTACCTGAGCTACAAACTAAATGGGAAAATGCTGGTTTTCACTAGAGAGATTGGCATAGGGATGCTGCAGACCAAGCTGGCCACTGCCTAATGTGCCATCCAATCTGGACAGCTGGTCAACCCTGGATTATTGGTTAACTCCAGCAACTCTACAATGAGAGAGCTCTGCATCCCAACAGCTCTTGCTCATTCTAGTTTCCCACACTGCTCTCTGTTTACAAAATGTGCTGGATGGCTATGGTTATTTCTCAAAGATAGAGCTGTGGCAGCAGCATCAGGAGGAAGAGCAAAGAATTAAAGCAGCCTATTATAAATTCTCATCCATATGTTTTGATAGATTGGAGCACTCTGAGAACTATGTACTTACTGAGAAAGAAAAAGTCTATGATCATACCATCCTGGATGTGCCTGATGTTATCTGATCCCAGAAGCTAAGCAGGGTTGAAGCTGGTTAGGATTTGAATGGGGAAAAAAAAAAGCAGAAAAAAGTGGCATGGCTCTGCCCATTCCTGGCTTCTTCCTTTTCACCAATCCCACCTGCCTCTTCTACAATCCAAGGCAAGAAATCCTGTCAGTCTGTGTCTTTTCCCAGGATGGATGTGGCTCCCAGCCATGCCAGCTAATTGACCACCTTGAAATCTCCATTTTCAACTGCTTGTTCTGGCCAAGGGGAAGTCCTAGGGATCAGACTGGGGCTCAAAGCACCCTCTCAGCATGTACTCTTACCTGAGGCCAGGTCTATACATCATGTACCCTCAGCTACTGCCCATTAGAGCAGGGTTTCACTCCTGATTGATGGTTTTGCTCTCATCAGTTTCTCCTAAGACCCACCCAGACACAAGGACTTTATTATTGGTTCAATTACTCTATCTTAGGGGACACATCTAAAAATTAATATATTCTTATGACCAGGTTATGTTAACTACTTCAAAATGCTCTCTAATTTACTGTAATACTCCAAAACATAACAACCTAAATATAATGAGCATGAGTTTCATTCCTTCTTATTCCGAAGTGTAATAATTACAGAACTTTAATGAATCACCTATATAGAGATAAACCCCAGACTCTCTTCTAAATTACTATAATTAATGCATTTTCTATTATTTGATCTGGTGTTAAAGGGGGAAAGAGGACAAGAATTTATTGAGTACCTATTACATGCCAAGTACTATGCTAAATACTCCACATTATTCAAACAACATAACTGTTCAGTAATATTGGAATTCATACCCTACTCTTGTATGAGCAGGTGAGTGATTTGCCTACGATTGCACACCTAGTAATATAAGAGCTGTGCTTCTACTGCTTTGGGCTAACGCAAAGCTCGTGGTCTTTCACCCACAACATGCTGAGTCATGCCAGCCCTCCTTTTTGTCTTTACATGGCCCCAACCCATGTTATGTAAGGAAGGTAGGGTCCTTCTCAAAGAGAGGTATGAGAGAAAGGAGGAAGGGAGCAAAAGGAAGATAGTAACTATCTCTTCTGCTGTTGTTGACCCCTTAAGTCAATCAGCCAATGTTTCTTTCAGTTTGTCTTTGTCTGATATCTGAGTCTTTTTCAGTGTTAATCAGCCAAGCTTTCTGGCTTGATATGAATCCTGTCTAGACCATAAATATTCATCTTCTTTAATTTCTCCATATTTTCCTAATGCTTTCTCTTGTTCATATTATGGTTTGCATGTTTGTACAGTTTCTCCTATGTTGTGCTAACAGTTCGCACAGTGAGTTGGCTTTTCCTAGAATTCCTAAAAAACTCTTTGGTCCTCTCCCTTGTTGGCATATAAATCAACTAGCATTTCAATTTTTTTAAAACCTCACCTAACTGTAAATTCTATCCAGACTCCCATTCAAAAGCACCGTCTTTCTACTCAGGACCTTAATAATGTATTCTGCTTGGATTATGGGGCCCTTTCAAAAATTTTTTCTGGGTCCCTGGAATTTAAAAGTAAACTGATAATTACCCTTTCATATTTTAAAATTTTATCTTATTTATATAGTTCTCATTCTATTTTCTCTTTTCCAGTGTGTGATTATTCCCTAATATATGGTAATTCATAAACTTATAATTTGGGTGTTATTTTATTATTTGAATTCATATGTCTGCCATTTAGAATTTATCTTCTGTCATTCTGAGGTCTTTGCACATTTTTCCAGTTTATTGTAATCTGCAAATTTCATCAAATATGTTATATGTTCCTTTTCAATTATTAGTGTTCAGTGTTTTCGGGTCTTTGAGAGGCTCAATGCCAGGAAAATCCCAGGGGGAGACAAATGTGTGTGCCCACTAGGACTTGTTGAAAATTATTTCAGATGAGTAACATCATTTTAAAAACAGTTACCATTTCCTTTTTTGGTATAACTCCCATAGCCCTGTCCTTAAGGCACCACATCAAGACTTAACTCCTTTTATGATCTTTAATCAATTCATAGTACTTATATAATAAGTGTCAAAGTACCTGACTTTAAGGGGCAGCTTCTTTAATACATTTAGAAAATAAATTATCATATATTTGTCTGTGAGTTGTTTACTTGGCAGCTAATTCTCTGAATTGCAAGTTCTTCAGTTCCGCTGCAATGGACACAACTCTCCTTGCTGTTGGTTACTGATTGGAATTCTGGGACCATGTCCTGATCAATGAAATACTGCCACTTCCTTAGCTGTCACACCTAATAGGTTGCAAATTCCATGAGGAAAGAGCTGAGCACTTGTTTCTGATAAGCCAATTCCAGGCACTCAGCACACTATCTATAATAGATTTATTTAAAAATGTGTTTGGTTGAACAAATATAATTGCATGCTGTTTGTTAGTCACAATGATACTGGGCACTGGAGATCCAATGATTATAAAGAAGATTCTCCTTTCCTATAGGCTATAGTTTATAGAAAAGAAAAAGTATTAAATAGATAATTATAATAATACATGATATATGATATACCAGGTTGTTGAGGCTGAAGGGAATGGGCTAAGGGAAAATACTGATAAGAGCTGAAGTAAAGATCAAAGGACTCTAGCTGGGTAGGGAAAGACATGAAGACAGAGTGTGGTGACAGGGCCGTCTATGACCTAGAGGAAGTATTGCATGAAAGATTGGGAAAATTGGTATAATACTTAGAAAGTGGAGTGTTTGGCTCTTTATTTAAAAGATACGGAAGCTCCCGGTAAAATCTAAGCTCATGAATGTGATATAGGAAAAGATGGCCTGGAGGAGAAAATCACTATTCAGGAATAGATAACAAAAAACTGAGATGTCAAATGAGGGGTTAGTTCATCAGCGTGGTACTGTGCCAATTGAAATAATCAGAGTCTGTTTGAAAACTTCATCCAAATATTTCAAACTCTTCTCTAGGACACAGATTTCTCTCCTTTGATATAGGGTGCTATTCTGGGAGCACTCCAGACAGCTATGTAATGCCCCTGTGCCAATGCTTATCACATTGAATAGTTGTTGTTATTTTACATGCTGGTGAATACTTTGAGAGTAAGGACTACATTGTGCCTCTGGCTCTAGCAGAGGGGATGATACCTAGAAATACTTAATATTTCTGGATGAATGAATGAATGACTGAATTCAGCTATTGCAAGTAGGCTTAGTTTCAGGTATGGCTTGATGAAGAAACTCAACATAAACTGGAACTTATTTTTTTCTTTTCATTTTCTGATCTCTGCTTTCTTTGGTTTGGCCCTGTTCTTAGACATTTCTCTTTTTGTGCTATAAAAAGGGAAACAGACCTCATATTGCTCAGTCCGTTGTCTGCAGAGTTGGGCATGTGCACCCCACAGCATGCAAAATGTTATCCAAAGCTTCTGAGCTAAGAGTGAGGAAAGCATGGTTACCCAAGAGAAATCAAGGTATAGTTATCAAAAAAATGAATGGATCCTGGGTGGCTGTAACAACAGATATCTACCATAAAAGGTGACAGTTACTTCTCTTGTGAGACAAAGAGGTACCAACAATAACTTTAAGAAGTGCAGGGATTGGATCTTGGTTACTCTTTAGAACTTGGAGTCATCACTTGGATGTTTTTGAGTAAAGGTCATCTGCCTTTGTTCTTGATGAGAACTTTGACTCACTCTGACTTCCCATAAAGTCTGGGTAGCTGAACTGCAGGGTTTGGAGGTTTCTGGTTGTGGGTCACACTCCTCACCTTTCCAGGAACCCTTACAGCCATGAAGGAAGGGGCACTGTGGCTGCCATAAGCAGTCTCCTGATTGGGTGTCCCCTCGAGGTGTACTAATAGAAACTTGACAATGACCTCCAATTAAAGTTAGACTTGCAAAGCTGCCAGTAAATAGCCTGTTGCTCAAAGCAACTCTTAGAGGAGAAAGGAGGATAAAGGCAAAAGGAGCAGGGGATAGTGGTATGCTACTTGTGATACTGAGAATCACTACAAGCTGTAGGTGAAGGGGAAGGTCCACAGTGGATTTCAAGATGACAGAATGAAAAGGTGGCTCCATTGGTCAATGTTACATCTTGGAAGTCAGGGGCTAAATCTGCCCATGGTATTTAGCTGTGCATAGTGATTCTTAACAAAATAATACTCGTAATTCTTAACAAAATGTTTGAAGCCTCAATAGCAGAAAAATAAAAAAACTAAGGAAAACTTAAATCTTGAGAAGGGAAGAAAATAAAGTGATAGACAAGTTTTTACACAGACCAGACATGAGCATGTTATCTTAATCTCCCCCAGGCTTTGGGCCATTTTAATTATTTTCCAACTTACAAATTACTTTAACATTTCTAAGGGACACAGATGTCTTAAATTGATAAGCAGAATGTCAAGCATCACTTCCAGTAACAGGAGAAGAATCCACTGTCTTTAATTTTTACGTCTAATTGACTTCAGTTCAGGCATAGTCAAATGTATATTATTTCTTAATTTGACATCTTCCATTTAAGAGGTCTTATTTTATATGTGTCAGAGTCACAGGTGTGAAATTAGTCACTGGGAAGGCTAACTGTTCCAGATTCTTTTGACCTTATGGCTGGAGGGAATTTAATTGTAACCTCATAAAAAGAAAGGAATTCTGGCCACTAGGGAAGATGATTACATGGTCACTGACAATGTGAACTTGAATGGCTACATTAGCTCTTTAATTATAATGAATCAAGAAGAAATGTTCAAGGTTGGAAAGGAGGCATCTGGCAGGGGATAATGACAGGTAGTTATGCAGATGATATCAACACTCACAGAATGAAGAGGCTGGAGCTTCTTTGAACCAGTTTGAAAATTTTGGCCAAGAGAAGTGCAAAACTCACAAAAGATTCAGTGTCAGTCATTAAAACTACTCTGTCAAGTGGCACGCTTCTGTTCACCAACTTGGAAGCTGGGGTTTTTCTTGGCTAGGAAGGTGACTCTGTTGTCTTTTCTCCCTTGAATTCTTCATGCTAACTTTTTTCTTTCTTTTTTTTTTTCTTCTCTTTTTGAGTCTGTGTGTTCATGCTGCCCAGGTTGGGCTTGAGCTTCTGAGCTCATGTGATCCTCCTGCCTCAGCATCCCAAGCAGCTGAGATCACAGGCCTGTGTTCTTCATGCTAATTTAGTATTGATTCCCTTAAACCTGAATGGAGGGGAAAGAAAAAATAAAATAGCTAAAACCAATACAGTATATCAAAAACTCCCTGTAACCAAGTTTTCTTCATATAAGTTCTCACAATTAAAAAATTGGTTTGTTTTTGTTTTTTATTCCCAGCTCTGGCTTTAACTTCTGTCATCTGAAAGCACCCAGGGCTTTTCTTAATGCACACAACATAGCCATTAAGACGAAATAGATAAATTAATGATGAAGGAATGGATAATGATGGGAACATGAATGTTGTAAAGGAGAAATAAAAGCAACTCAAAATGGATGTAAGGAAACAGCTTCAGTATTAGATCTCAATTTACATACCTTTTATAACACTAAAAATAGATGTATTTCTTGGAATTCCTTAAAGAAAGTCTGTTGAGAACACTTGTGAGATAATCATTTTCAGTCAGAGATGACTTAATTAAGGTAAGGATATATAAACAGCTTTTACCACCCACAGGCAAAGTACTGTTGTTTGTCAGAATAATGAAACTAGTTTCTGTTTATAGAAAACCAGACGGTCCTCATTGGAGTTCCTTCTTCTAAACAATGAAAAACAAATGCCCCTGTGAAAAAATATGTTTTCTTAGGGTGTAGAATCATTACCTTGGGTGGTATGTTTAGGGAGAGAACAGTTATTCCTCACTGCTAATGCTTCCTTCCATGTGGATAGAACTTCTGTTAGAATCATTTCCGTCTGCCTCTCTTGTTCCTTCTCTTCTCTCCAGGCAGAGGTTTTATTTGATATGAAAATTTGGGAGAAGACACTGAGCCTCACCCTGTTCTCCAGTGCCATCCTGCCCATAAGAAGCCCACATTATTGGTTCCCCTAGGCCAGTACTTCTCAAAATGTGTTCCTGGGCCAACAGTACCAGCACCTGGAGACGTGAGAATTTGTTACATAAATACCAAGGATGGCCTCTGTATATTGGCTCTATTATTTACTCCCTCACTGGAGGCTGGTAGCAGTGAGCTCAAAAGCCCAGCAGTGCCAAACTCAGTGTTTACACACCCAATTGTTTTAAATATGGCTCAGATAAGTAGGTTCTTAGCTACTTAGAACCTTTTTGTTTTGCATACCCTGTGAAACTGCACCCAACATCTGCTAGCCATCGATAGGAAAAATCCTGCATCTGTACCAAGATTCCTAGCTCTGCTGCCTTGGGAGCTCATTGACCTAGAGACTCTGTTTAGCTGCTGAGGGTACCACTTAGTAACTGCAATTCTCTCCTCTGATTCCCCCTCTCTCTTGGAGTTCCCTTGTCCTCCTCCTCTTTGGAATGGTCTCATGCTGTGAGAAGCTTTCCCCAGGAGCAGACTTCTTAAAGTGTCACCCAAATAAAGTGTGCTGTGTGTGACTGCCCTCTCATTGTCACATCGTTTTCATCAGCCCCAAACTTGTGGAACTCACACAGAATTCCAAATTCTCTGATTTTACTTCAGATCTACCGAATCAGAAACTCTTGGGTGGGGCCCAGTAATATGTATTTTAATAAGTCTATCAGATGATTCTGTTGCCTGTGGGAGTTTGAGAACAACTGCCTCAAGTTTGATTGGGGAGGGCCCCACTGGGGAGGGCTTCTGTTCTCCAGTGTATTGCAGTGACCTGGTAGGTAAGGTATCTGTTATTGTGTAACAGATTGCCCCAAAACTTAGCGGCTTAAAACCATAAACATTTACTATCTCATGGGTTTTGTAGGTTGAGAATTTAGAAGCAGTTTAAAGGGGTGGTTCTGCTCAGGGTTTCTCATGTGTTATAGTCAAGGGTGTTGGGGCTTCAGTCATCTGGGGGCTTGAGGGCTGGATGATCTGCTTCTGAGGTGGCTCAGTCATATGGCTGTTGGTAGGAGTCCTCAGTTCCTCACTGGTAAGAGTGCCTCCACAGGGCTGCTTGGGTAACCTCATGACCTGGCAGCTGGCTTCCCCCAGAGAGACAGAGAGATCCATGAGAGAGCAAGGCAAGTCATAATGTCTTTTGTGACCTAGCCTCAGAAGTCATTGTCATTTTCACAATATCCTATTAGTTCTATGAGTCAGCCATATATACAGGGCTACGCAAGGACATGAATACCAGTTGGCAGGAATCATTGGGGCCATCTCTCTAAATCAGGAATGAAACACTGGCAATCTGTGTCTCCCAAACATGTGTCTCAATCATCAAAGGTAATATTTTACTTCTGTCTGTCTATGCCTGTGTCTCATTTGATTGCCATTGGATGGGGAAAAGCAATATTTTTTACTGACCACCTCAAAACCCAACATATAAAAATTATAAATCATGGTGACCTCTGTCTTATTTTTTTGAATAATCTGTTGATAACTATGTATGAATAAGCGGTATATCTTTAATCTTTAATATATATCTTTAATCTTTATTATACATCTATCTTTAATATGTATCTCCATATATCTTTAATCTTTATATATATGAACCATATATCTTTTTGAATAAACTATACATCTTTACCGGGATGTCCCACAGCACCTCAAGGAGATAATTAAACTCCTCATCTACTCCACTGTGTGTTAGTTTACTTTGACTTGCTATAAACGGATACCTGAGGCTGGGCAATTTATAAAGAAAAGAGGTTTATTTGGGTTACAATTCTGTAGGCAGTACAAGAAGCATGGCACTAGTATCTGCTCAGCTTCTGGTGAGGCCTCAGGAAGCTCACAATCAAGATGGAAGGTGAAGGGTGAGCAGTGTGTCACATGGTAAGAGAGGATGCAAGAAAGAAAAGAGGAGATGTCAGGCTCCTTTAAACAACCAGCTCTCACATGAATTGTCAGCAGAGAACTCACTCATTACTGGGAGGAGGGCACCAAGCCATTCATGAGGGATCCACCCCTATAATCCAAACACCTCCCACTAGGCCCATCTCTAACAATGGGGGAATCACATTTCAACATAAAATTGGGAAGAGAAGAATATTCAAACCATACCACCTGATAAACCTGTTTTTTCTTTGTTTCTTTTTAAAGTCAACAGCACCACCATCTACCCAGCTGCCCAAGTCAGAAACCTGGAAACCTGCCTCCTTCACCCCAATTCCTGTTGCTCACTGAGCCCTGTTTCTTCCATCTCCTGAATGGCTCTCAGATTGGACCACCTGTCTTCTACACCAAAGCAATCTCTCAATAGATTGTTGCAATGACCTCCAGCTGGTCTGCCTGCCTTCCCTGTGGAAAACAGTGTAGAAGCAGGACAGAGTGGAGGCAAGGAGGCCAGCTGGAGATGCCATGTCAATCCAGTTGAGAGAGAAAAGTGGTGGTGATGATGAAGAGGGCTAGACCAGTTTGAGGGCTATTCAGGAGATAAAATGAACAGGACTCTGATTTCTCTAAAGCGATATCTTCTTTCAATTTCTTGATGGTTCCCCTTTGTCTTCAAAGTCTTAATTCTGAGAAGGCTATGCAAGACCTTCATGGCCTGGCTTGACTTACATCTCCAGTTTTCTCTTTTAGACACTATCCTGAGCCATTCAGAACTCTTAAAGCCATGGTTGTCTATTTCCACTCAACACCAAACCCTTTATATTATTTCTCCTCTACCTGAAATGCCATTTGCCCCACCCTGTTCACTCAAGGAGCTTTTGTTTGTTCTTCAGGTCTTGGTTGAGGTGTTTCTTTTTTGGGGGTGTGTGACCTTTTGGGACTTCCAAGTTTGGAATAGAAGTCTATGATCTCCTGCAGCATGGGATAGTTAACTAATCATAGCATTTACCAATATTGAAATATCAATTTACTTGACTCTCTCCTCTACAAAACTGTGCAGTGCTTGAGATAGGGACCATGTCTTACAGACTTTTTAAAATGCCAAGTTCCTGCCATATGTTTGGCACTTGATATCATTGTTGAATGAATGAATGCTTTTATTCTTATTATTTAATGCCTTCTGCTTCTCTCTCAGTGGAGGATTGTCTTGTTGGTTGTCGTCTCAATGTTTGGCTTTATGTGCTGTCCTCCCTCCTTCCCACCCCCGTACCTCCTTTCCTCTTTCTACTTTATTTCTTTTCTTCAAACATTCCCAAACATTTGTTGAGCTCTTGCTGTATACCAGCAAGTGCTTTTTTAACTTCTACCATTTCTTCACACCTCTGTACTGGATTTCTCTACTTGCTGGTGTTTTTAATTTTTACTGTGAAAATGGATATTTTTAAAGAGCCTTCTAACCTTTGTCTAACCTTGTAATGAAGATAGTGGACAAGGCTTGAGATGCTTGAAATAATACTCTAAATGCACAGGGGTGTGGTCACTTTTCCAAACTTGGAATAGTGATGTACAAGTCTGACTTAATTTTCTTAAACGCATAAAAATCCTTGTGTAAGCATGTTTACTGGGTTCCTTCTAGAGTAGCTTTTATGAAGAAAAGGACACCAAGGTTATCTGCAGCACTCACAGTGTGTGGGTGGATGTTAATGTGGCTGTCTCCAGTCACAGATCATAGGGACTTATGTGACAGTGCCATGCTGGTAAATTGGCTGTTTGATGTACAGCAATTGCCAGTTTTCATCATACAAATACTCCCCTCCTGGCTGATTTCAGGCTACTAATATGACATCACTGAATATGGAGTTGGGAAGTGAGAGGGAAAATTGACTCATCACTGCTGTATTGGGGATATGGGCTTTCAGGAAGAGAGTGCTGGAAAACAATTATGAGGTTGTCCAGCATCCTGTCTTCTTTTCTGAAACTTGTCCTAACCATGGCACCATTGTCACCCGGATTATTTTGATGGGAATAATCAGAATATCAGAATGAAGAAAATAATCAGCTCCACTGGGCTGGGCAAAGAACTTTCCAGAAAACTTAAATTTGGAATTGGTTTGGCTGGCTTCATGAACAATATAAATTGAGAATTAGTGGTGTGAACATTTCTTTTAAATGAGTTTAGAACAGAAAAAACCAACCTGCAGCAAGAAAGAAGCAGCAACAGGAGATGGAGAGGAGTCTGGGTTTGTAAAGCTCTTGAGCAGTGCCTCTGTCTATGGAGCTGTGAGACTCTTTTAGCCTCTTGGCTTAAGCTAGCTCCATGTTACTTGAAAATCAAGATCTTAATAGCACAAAGAATCTGGCTGAAAAACAACAATCTACGATACCTTTCTTTTCTACATTTATCTTCCAACCACCTATTCAGAAATTAACCTCTGAAATAATAAATCCTTGATTATAGGTTTAAGAGAAGAAATGGTTCTTATAGATAAGAAAATCTCTTTCACAACAGCAACTTCAGTAGTCCAGTGGTTTTCAAAGCATCTTTCCTGGACCCTTAGGGTCTAAGAAGCCCTGGAACTCCGTGATGTCTTGGGGACTAGGAAAACAATAGCAGGCAGAGGCCCAGACTCCAATTTTAACATCACTAAATCAGCTCTGGGCTTGTGTACTTCAGAAAGATATTCCATGTGCAATTGTCTTCATATAGTTTCCCCTGCCAAAGCCTGAGGTAAAATTGGGAAGAAGTTGGCCAGCCTTCTGTGTCCTTAGTGCTCCCTTTTTTGCTGCTGCTCTCCTCCTAGGCAGCTGGCACTCTTAAAATCTTCCTGCCACTGCCTCCTGCAGAAGTAGCTCAGTAAAGGGCAGACAACTTACAGTACATGAGGATAAAACTAACTTAATAAGTCTGAAGGTGTTAACTTTCTGATATTATCTGCATCACAGCAGAGGACGATGTACAGCACAGGGCAGAAGCCATAGTCATAAAATTTCAACCATCATCTAAGAGGTGGATGTGGAAATGAGATGCAGATAAGATGGAAAAATTTTCCTGCAACTTCTGAATTTTCCATGTAGACAATGAACACTTTGGTTCAGTTATGGGGTTTCATTTCAGAGTCAAGGGCATGAATCCTTTTCCTTACTTAGGAACTGGATAGAAGATAGAGTGATTTTCAGTTTTTTACTGTGGTTTCACTTAGACAAAATACTTGCATTCCTAGTATCAGCATTTTATTTTTGTTTTTCAATAGCAAATAGAAATGAATATGCTGAGCTGGGGTATGTCCAATTACTTTTTCGAAAACCAAAACTAATCCTTAATGATGTTTAGTTAGTACTTCTCTTGGCTCAATATTTTAGATTGTTTTTTAATAGATCTCACAGTTCTCTAAGTGGAGGTGGCACACCTCAGTCAGAACACTGGGGAAATAATCAGCAGTAAGATGGACATGTGAATTTGGAAAAAAAATCCCAAACTCAAAACAAGACCTGAGGACATCTCTGAGCATAATCACCGCTATAAATTTGTAAAGCATGATGCCTCAACGTGGAGGGTAGAAAAAGGTGTAGAATACACTTTGAGGAGTTCTAACATGCCTGAGGCTTCAAATGGAATAAAGCACATTCCTCAGAAGCCTCCAGGAGCGGAGGATGTATGACATTTCCCACACATGTCTAAAATATGGAACTTACAGGGATTCCCATAGGTTTTCTTGCTGACTTCAGGGACTGTAACCACATGTAATAGGATTTTATAATGAGCACATTCCCTTTGAATGTGTTCACTGTAACCCCTAGATTACATAATGTATAACCTAATTAATGGGATATTGAATAGATTTTTAGTTAGTACACTAAAGGCAATTGCTACTTAAATACTCAAAAGTTTTAGGGAAAAATAGAAAAGGTGATTTCATTGTTACATAACTATGTAACATAAAATAACATGCACTCTTTCTTGTGTCTTTCATTTTTGTATGCCGTTGAATCGTTTGACTCTGACATTTTGCTATGAATCTTGTTTACTGTTAATTGCTTTTGCTCAATTGGACCATTTATATATGAATTAAATTTTCATAAAACTTTTTCTGATAAAAGACTCTTACTTGCCAATCTTAAATTTATAGGCTAAATTTTGTTCAATTAATAATCTTTTTTTTTTTTCACATTTCTTTAAGGCTGTTTTACAGATTTTCTTTTATAGCTTTTTAGTGTCATGTTATTTGGTGGTGTTGTGATTTGATCTTTTATTTTATTGCACTTTAGGTTCTGGGGTACATGTGCAGAACATGCAGGATCGTGGATAGGTACATACATGGCAATGTAGCTTGCTGCCTTCATTCCCATCACCTGTATCTGGCATTTCTCCCCATGTTATCCCTCCCCAATTCCCTAACCCCCACTGTCGCTCCCCTAGTCCCCCCCAACAGACCCCAGTGTCTGATGCTCCCCTCCCTGTGTCCATGTGTTCTCATTGTTCAACACCCACATATGAGTGAGAACATGTGGTGTTTGATTTTCAGTTCGTGTGTCAGTTTGCTGAGAATGATGGTTTCTAGATTCATCCATGTCCCTACAAAGGACATGAACTCATCGTTTTTTTTATGACTGCATAGTATTCCATGGTGTATATGTGCCACATTTTCCTTGTCCAGTCTATCATCATTGGAAATTTGGATTGGTTCCAGGTCTTTGCTATTGTAAACAGTGCTGCAATGAAAATACGTGTGCATGTGTCTTTATAATGGAACGATTTATAATCCTTTGGGTATATACCCAGTAATGGGGTTGCTGGGTCAAATGGAATTTCTATTTCTTGGTCCTTGAGGAATCGCCACACTGTCTTCCACAATAGCTGAACTAATTTACACTCCCACCAACAGTGAAAAAGTGTTCCTATTTCGCCACATCCTCTCCAGCATCTGTTGTCACCAGATTTTTTAATGGTCATCATTCTAACTGGCATGGGATGGTGTCTCAATGTGGTTTTGATCTGCATTTCTCTAATGACCAGTGATGTTGAGCATTTTTTCATATGTTTGTTGGCCTCATATATGTCTTTTGAAAAGTGTCTGTTCATATCCTTGCCCCACTTTTGAATGGATTTGTTTTTTTCTTGTAAATCTGTTTCAGTTCTTTGTAGATTCTGCATATTAGCCCTTTGTTAGATGGGTAGATTGTAAATTTTTTGCCCATTCTGTTGGTTGCTAGTTCACTCTAATGATTGTTTCTTTGCTGTGCAGAAGCTCTGGAGTTTAATTAGATCCCATTTGTCTATTTTGGCTTTTGGTGTTTTAGTCATGAAGCCTTTGCCTATGCATATGTCCTGAATGGTTTTGCCTAGGTTTTCTCTAGGGTTTTTATGGTATTAGGTCTTATGTTTAAATCTTTAGTCCATCTGGAGTTAATTTTAGTGTAATGTGTCAGGAAGGGGTCCAGTTTCTGCCTTCTGCACATGGCTAGCCAGTTTCCCCAACACCATTTATTGAACAGGGAATCCTTTCCCCATTACTTGTTTTTGTCAGGTTTGTCAAAGATCAGATGGTTGTAGATGTGTGGCATTGCCTCCAAGGCCTCTGTTATGTTCTATAGGTGTATATCTCTGTTTTGGTACCAGTACCATGCTGTTTTGATTACTCTAGCCTTGTAGTATAGTTTGAAGTCAGGTACCATGATGCCTCCAGCTTTGTTCATTTTGCTTAGAATTGACTTCGCTATGCGGGCTCTCTTTGGTTCCATATGAAGTTTAAGGTGTTTTCTTCCAGTTCTGTGAAGAGGGTCATAGGTAGCTTGATGGGGATATCATTGTATCTATAAATTACTTTGGGCAGTATGGCCATTTTCACTATATTGATTCTTCCTAACCATGACCACGGAATGTTTTTCCATCTGTTTGTGTCCTCTTATTTCCTTGAGCAGTGGTTTGTAGTTCTCCTTGAAGAGTACTTTACATCCTTTGTTAGTTGTATTCCTAGGTATTTTATTTTCTTTGTAGCAATTGTGAATGGTAGTTCACTTTTGATTTGGCTCTCTGTCTGTTATTGGTGTGTAGAAATGATTGTGATTTATGTACATTGATTTTGTATCCTGAGACTTTGCTGAATTGGCTTACCAGTTTCAGGAGATTTTGGGCTTAGATGATGGAGCCTTCTAAATAGACAATCATGTCATCTGCAAATAGAGACAGTTTGACTTCCTCCTTTCCTAATTGAATACCCTTTGTTCTTTTTCTTGCCTGATTGCTCTGGCTGGAATTTCCAATACTATATTGAATATGAGTGGTGAGAGAGGGCATCCTTGTCTAGTGCCAGATTTCAAAGGAAATGCTTCCAGTTTTTGCCCATTCAGTATGATATTGGCTGTGGGTTTGTTGTAAATAATTTTTATTATTTTCAGATACGTTCCGTTACCTAGTTTATTGAGAGTTTTTAGCATAAAGCGCTGTTGAATTTTGTCAAAGGCCTTCTCTGCATCTGTTGAGATAATCATGTGGTTTTTGTCTTTGGTTCTGTTTATGTGGTGAATTATGTTTATAGACTTGCATATGCTGAACCAGCCTTGCATCCGGGGATGAAGGCTGCTTGATTGTGATGGATAAGCTTTTTGATGTGCTGTTGCAATTGGTTTGCCATTATTTTATTGAAGATTTTTGCATCTACATTCATCATGAATATTGGCCTGAAGTTTTCTTTTCTTGTTGAGTCTCTGCCAGGTTTTGGTATCAGATGATGTTGGTCTCATAAAATGATGTTGGTTAGTTTCTTAATCCTGAATTATAATTTGATTGCACTGTGGTCTGAGAGACCATAACTGTTTGTTATGATTTCTGTTCTTTTGCATTTGCTGAGGAGTGATTTATTTCCAATTATGTGGTCAATTTTAGAGTAGGTGTGATGTGGTGCTGAGAAGAATGTATATTCTGTGGATTTGGGATGGAAAGTTCTGTAGATGTCTATTAGGTTTGCTTGGTCCAGATCTCAATTCAAGTCCTGGATATCCTTGTTAATTTTCTGTCTCGTTAATCTGTCTAATATTGACAGTGGAGTGTTAAAGTCTCCCACTATTATTGTGTGGGAGTCTAAGTCTCCTTGTAGGTCATTTATAACTTGCTTTATATATCTGGGTGCTCCTGTATTGGGTGTGTATATATTTAGGATCATTAGCACTTCTTGTTGCATTGATCCTTTTACCATTATGTGATGCCCTTCTTTTTCTCTTTTGATTTTTGTTGGTTTAAAATCTATTTTATCAGAGAGTAGGATTGCAACTCCTGCTTTTTCTTGCTCTCCATTTTCTTGGTAAATCTTCCTCCATCCCTTTATTTTGAACCTATGTGTATCCTTGCACGTGAAATGGGTTTCCTAGATACAACATACCAATGGGTTTTGACTTTTATCCAATTTGCAAGTCTCTGTCTTTTGATTGGGGTATTTAGACCATTTACATTTAAGGCTAGTATGGTTATGTGTGAATTTGATCCAGCCATTTTGATGCTAGCTGCTCGTTTTGCCCATTAGTGGACACAGTTTCTTCATCGTATTGATGCTCTTTACCATTTGGTATGTTTTTGGAGTGGCTGGTACTTCTTGTTCATTTCTATGTTTAGTGCTTCTTTCAGGAGCTCTTGTAAGGCAGGCCTGGTGTTGATGAAATCTCTGAGCAATTGCTTGTTCATAAAGGATTTTTTTTTCTCCTTTGCTTATGAAGCTTAGTTTGGCTGGATATGAAATTCTAGGTTGAAAGTTCTTTTCTTTAAGGATGTTGAATTTGGCTCCCACTCTCTTCTGGCTTGTTGGATTTCTGTGGAGAGACCAGCTGTGCATTTGATGCGCTTCCCTTTGTGGGTAACCCAACCTTTCTCTCTGGTTGCCCTTAGCATTTTTTCCCTTCATTTCAACGCTGGTGAGTCTGACAATTATGTACCTTTGGGTTGCTCTTCTTGAGGAATATCTTTGTGGTGTTCTCTGTATTTCCTGGATTTGAATATTGGCCTGCCCTGCTAGGTTGGGGAAGTTTTCCTGGATAATATTCTGATGAGTGTTTTCCAGCCTGGATTCATTCTCTCCATCACATTCAGGGACATCTATCAAACATAGATTAGGTCTTTTACATAATCCCGTATTTCTTGGAGGCTTTGTTCATTTTTTTCACTCTTTTTTCTCTAATCTTGCC
>NW_016107429.1:3392715-3394358 GCF_001604975.1 Cebus imitator | reverse complement strand
AAGTTCTTGTGTTGTGTTTTTCAGCTCCATCAATTCAGTTATATTCTTCTCTAAGCTGTTTATTCTCATTAGCCTTTTGTCAGACCTTTTTTCAGGATTCTTAGTTTCTTTGCGCTGGATAGAAGATGTTCTTTTAGCTCAGAGAAGTTTGTCATTACCCACTTTCTGAAGCCTGTTTTTGTCAATTCATGAGACTCATTCCCCATCCAGTCTTGTTCCCTTGCTGGTGAGGAGTTGTGATCCTTTGTTGGAGGAGAGGTGTTCTGGTTTTGGGTGCTTTCATCCTTTTTGTGCTGGTTTCTTCCCATCTTTGTGGATTTATCTACCTGTGGTCTTTGTAGTTGGTGACTTTGGGATGGGGTCTCTGAGTGGATGTCCTTTTCTTGATGATGAAGTTATTTCTGTTTTTTTTCAGTTTTCCTTCTAATAGTCAGGCTCCTCTGTGTAGTACTGCCAGAGGTCCACTCCAGACCCTGCTTGCCTGGGGATCACCTGCGAGGGCTGCAGAACAGTAAGGGTTGCTGCCAGTTTCTTCTTCTGTTATCTTCGTCCCAGAAGGAAACCCACCAGATGTCAGCCTGAGCTTTCCTTTATGAGGTGTCTCTTTGGATATATGGATGTTGGGGAGCTGCTTGAGGAGACAGTCTGTCCCTTATAGGAGCTCAAGTGCTGAGCTGTGAGCTCTATTGTTTTGTTCAGAGCTGCTGCCCAGGTATGTTTAAGTCTGCCTCAGTGAACTCATAACTGCATTTTTTTCCAGATGCTCTGTCCTGGGAAGGTGGGGCTTTATTTATACGTTCCTGATGTGCTGCTGTCTTTTTTTTTAGAGATTCCCTGCCCATCGAGTAGGTAGCCTAGTCACAGTCTGCCAGCAGAGGTGTTGCTGAGCTGCCGTGGGCTTTGCCCAGCTGCTGTGTTAATTTCCTTGCAGTTTTATTTATAAAGGTATAGTTAGAACTGCCTCAGTAATGGTGGTCTGCCTCAGTAATGGCGTACTGTCTCCTTAGTGGCAGAGTGCCTCAGTAATGGCAGACACCGTTTCCCCCACAGAGCTGGACTGTCCCAAGTCTAGCTGTGCTTGCTGTGAAACTCAATCCAGAGCACTTCAGATTGCTGGTCTTTATGGGGTTAGGACCTGCCAATCCAGATCACCTGGCTCCCTGTTTCTGCCCGCCTTTTTTCTGTTGAATGGGCGACTCTGTATTCCAGGTGTTCCAGGCACCAGTTGAAATGGCAACCCAGATTTGTGTAAGTGTTTGTGCCGAGGACCTGCTGCACCAGCTGAAACAGCCGTACTGGAGAGACTCGTGGCGCTTTTCCGCCTGGGAATCTCCTGGTCTGTGGGCAGTAAAAACTCATTTGGAAACCTGGTGATCGCTCACCCTCTGCATTCTCGCTGGAACTGCTCTCCAGAGCTGTTCCTATTCAGGCATCTTGGATCATCCTCCAATCACTTTGATTTTTTTTGTTTTTAACCAAGTTTTTTTTTTTCTTTGCAATGATTGGATTTTCCGTCATCTTTCTGTGTTTATCATTTCCTGTTTCCCTGTCACTGAGTGCAATGTTATCATACTTGTACAACTATGGTTTAGAATTTGACACCGCTTCTCATAAGACTTTGGAAAACTACAAGAGCAAAGATT
>NW_016107429.1:3390389-3391945 GCF_001604975.1 Cebus imitator | reverse complement strand
TTAAATAAAGTCAATGAACACATCAGTTAAGTATCTACTCATCCCCATGTCAGTGGGATGGACATAGCTACCAAGATGAGCCAGAATGGATAATTTTCTGAATATCTACTAAGTGCTGCTGGAATAGAAAACACATATGCCATTTCCTTTACTCTTTATAATGGTTTCCAGTGTCCTCAGTTCATTCATGAGGGGTCTTAAATGTGTGTCAAGAGGATCACACACGTTTCCTGGTGCTGGGCATTTTCTTGCATGTTTCTATATATGTCTTAAAAGCTGTCATACATGTGAACTTTAGTCAGACTCACAGTACTTCTGCCAGCCTGGTGTTCTGGCTGCTGCACTATTTCTCAAACAATTTCTAAATATTGTTGGTATTTTTTATTTCTTCCTTTCTTTTTGTGAAGGAGGGCTCGAATAAATTGTATTAAAAGGAATTTGTCATAAATAGTTACTATCTGTTAATATTTCCCCAAGTGATTTTTCCAGTAGTAGAGATTTCTAGATATTTAGGATCTACTGGCCTTGATTTGTTTATAGGTAGATCAATTGTTTATTCATGTAACAAATATTTATAGAGAACTGACTGTATCAAGTTATTTCTAACTGTTGCCATCAAAAATGTATGGATCCCAACTGGAAAGATGAAGAGATAAGCATATTTCTCTAAAAAGAAATAAGATATAGGGAGATGAGGTTATGGGTGAGGGTAGTAGGATGAAGATTAGACGGTACATGGGGGGAAACGGTCTAAATTTGGTGGCTAGGGGTTGCCAGGGACTTTTGGAGGAAGATACTTGTTTAATTTTCATGGAAACATCCAGGCTAGGTATTATCGGTCTCGTTTTATAGTTGAGGAAATTGAGGCTGCTGAAGGGACACAGTTACATCTACATAAAACTCTGTGTCATTGTAGTAGGGTGTGTGGGGGGCACAAAGGTGAATGTGGGATAGAGATGTCTTCTGAGCCACACTATGACATGTTTCAGGAGTGTTTATAAAGTTTTATCGTATCACATACAACATGAATCCTTTTTTGTGTCACCAGAAAATAACAAAATATTGTGAATAAGAAAAGCTATTCTATGGAGTGTATGATTATAATTCTTGTGAATAAATGGGAGCTTGGGTGATTTTTAGATTATGTCTAAGGTTCTGAGTTTTGTATGAGGATGGTACTGGAGGAAAAATGAAACTTTGAGAAGTAAACTATTTGCCAGAGCTTACACTCATGTCTGCTGACTTCAAGGCTGCTGTTTGTAATGCCTGTGTTTAGTCCAGAATATGTTAATAGAGGTAACCCACAGTTTTCCTCAAAAGTATCCATCATGGGCTGGGCACACTGGCTCATGCCTGAAATGCCAGCACTTTGGGAGGCTGATGCAGGCAGATCACCTGAGGTCAGGAGTTCAAGACCAGCCTCACCAACATGGTGAAATCCTGTCTCTACTGAAGATGCAAAAATTAGCTGGATGTGGTGGTGCATGCCTGTAATCCTAACTACTCAGGAGGCTGAGGCAGGAGAATTGCTTGAATCCGGGAGGTGTAGGTTGCAG
>NW_016107429.1:3371230-3390379 GCF_001604975.1 Cebus imitator | reverse complement strand
AAAAAAAAAAAAAAAAAAGCAAGACTCCATCTCAAAAACAAAAAACAAACTATCCCAATCACTCTGGGAAAAAAAAAAAAAAAAAAAAGCAAGACTCCATCTCAAAAACAAAAAACAAACTATCCCAATCACTCTGGGAGCTCCAAGGACACCATGGTCTCACATGAGGAGGTCCCAGCGTTAACAGGAGGAATTGTGGAAGGAATAGATTGGTCAATGTTTTGTTTGTAATTAAGAATAGCAATCAGTTAATGTTCTTTTGTGTTATTCATAAGAAATTCAACTGTATGTTATAGGTGCTTTCTTATCACGTTGAGAAATCCCACCTATCAACTAACCAATCTAGAAAGATTCATTGAATAGGAAAAAGATGACTTTAGAATCTTGATAGTTGCATGCAGCACCGAGGTACCTTTTAAAAAAATAATTGAAATATGTGGTGAAATCTCATTTCCCAAGCCACACCCATAGCTGCTTATTCCTCAAGCCTAGTTTGAAAAACCCATTTAAGTGGAATAATTGACTTCTTGTTATTCACGGTAAGAATGATCTCACCAGCAGCATTGGCATCCCTTGGCAGCTTGTTAGAGATGTAGGATCTCAGGCCCCACCCAAACCTTGTGAATTAGAATCTGCAGTTTAACAAGGTCCACAGGTGATTCATATGTACATTACAGGTGGAGAAGCACTGCTGTAAGGCAATTTTAGGCTCTGAGGTAGATTAAAAAATACCAGGAATGTCTTCGCCCTGCCTGAGCTTGCTTATAATAGCAGTTAGTTGAAAGCACATGAATTGGCAATTAACAAAAGGTGGTAAGAGTTCGGTGCTAAGCCATTGGTACCCATAGAAAAGGCTGTAAGTGTTGGGAGAGAGAGCAATCACATCCAATTAGGTCTACCAGGGAAGATTTCAAGCCGGCTGCTGCCTTCTGGTATTTCATTCTTTTAACTTCCTGTGCATGCCATAGACTCCTGTAGCCCTAGGGGGCAGTGTGGTATAGTAAAAAGCGGTTTGTATCATCTCCGCAGTGTTGTTACTAGGTAGTAGCCCTGGGATCTTGGGAAACCACTCTATCCCCACTGAACCTCAGTTTCCTGAGGAATAAAATAAAATACACTTATAAAAGTGTTCTAAAGATTCAAAGCCAAATGCATATAATATCTAGCACATATCATGTCCTCAATTTCTCCCCTTGCCGTATTCCCTTTTGTCTAATCCATAGTTAACTTCATTCTTAGTTACAATGAAGAGAGCTGTACTGTTTATTGATGTTCAAGCATGTTCACATGTTATGTTAAAGCAGATAAGTCTGAAAGCTGTCAACAGTGGCTGGCTTGATAGATAGCTAAATTTCCTAATGGGTAGTGTCTGCAGAAGAAGCCTAACCAAGTGCTCATGATGGTCTATAGGAATTAAGAAGATGGCTTCAGCCTTTTGCTTATTTTCTTACCTTTCAAGACAGTGTTAAGCTCAGAGCATACCTGTGTTGCATTGGTGGGAACCTCCATAGATTTTGATCTAAAGCAGTGGTTTTTAAGCTTTGGCCATACATTGGAATTTCCTGGGGATTTGTAAAACTTCCTAGTGCCTTCAATCGCTTCAAGACCCACAGAATAGACTTTCAGGGGTTGGAGAGGTATTTAAGAAAGCATGCCAGATGATTTGAATGTGTTGTCAAGGTTGAAAACCATTATAACTGTGCATTACAGGCTTAGTACCACTATAAACCATTCATTACAGGCTTAGTACTTAAGTATAAGCAAGTGAGAGGCTTCTGCCCTAATGGCGTGGCTTCCTTGTCAACAAACATATGTGGTTCTTGTGGCTTCTGAGAAAGTTTTAAGTTTAATCTGTTTAGAGTGTGCCAGTTGAAAAAGAAAATCAAGCTTAGCATTATGTATCCCAATGTTACATTTTCTTTTCCAGCTTTAAGTGGGGTCCTGGGGTCCTTGCTTGTTTTATTCTATATTTTTTATAACATTTGGAATACTTGGTACTATCAAGTTTTTTGGCTTAGAAATTTGTTTGCATTTCTAGTTTCTCTTGATCTCTTTATGATAGAGACATCACTTATCCTCAATCTTTAGGGAGATATTGATTTGTTTTCTCAATATTTGCATGTGTTCTACATTTTTATGAATCTTCCTTGGGTATTTTCAACAAAATTAATGAATAAAGACACTTAAGATCCATCAAGTGTGACTTGGGGGGATTAAAACACACCATTCGGTGTTAGTATGACTCCAAGCTCCTTCTATAACTTAAATCTGGGAAGTAATAAACGTGTGTGATTCATGTACAGTGAATGGGGATAATGAGGCTCACTTCCTCCCAGGGCTGAAGTGAGGATTAAACCAGTTAATTCTCACAAGTTTTGCAAACAGTGCCTGGTGCCTAGCAAGCATTCATTAAGCATTTGTGTATTATTCCAGGAAGCAGGGTCAGAATGTGACCAATGTATTTGGAAATGGGGCCATACAGTAGCTATGATAGCAAAAGGCTTTGATTCTTTATCTTTATAAAAATTTGAGGATATTAAAGAATAAAATAATAGTGTGTGTAACAATTTATATCAATAATTTCAGACACCTTCTAATGGTTCCATGTTGTTTTCCCTGGTGGAAGGTGTGTGCATGGGCGTGGCATGGGTAGTGCTGTCAGTGTTATGATGATTAGCCAAGAGATTTTTATTTTTATTTTTTAACTTCTATAGAACTTGATGAAGACAACAGAGAAATCAGTTGAAATAACTAAAGCATCTTTAGAGAATGAGAACTATAGATATTTTTGAAATATTACTCTTTTATAAGGTTTTCTTCAAATATAATTCATCAACATATCATATTCTACCTTCAAAATAGACTGAATCTGTTGACTTTGTTGCTGCTAACACTGCTTAATCCTAGTTCTACCTTCTGCTTCTGTTCCAATCACTAGCAGTAATTAACTCCCTCTTTCTGCAGTGTACTAAATAGCAGTCCAAGTGCTTTCTTTTAAAGCACAAATTGAATCCTGTGGCTTCCAGGATTAAACCTTTTCCAGTTCTTTGGAGTGCTAATTGCTACCTGCTGTGGGGAGAAGGACACCCAGAACAACTCCATCTTCCTTCTAGTACCCTAGTAGTAAATGGTATTCAATGCAAGTTATTACATAGTAAGCTAAAATGACTGGAAGAATTCTTTAATTGTATTGGGGGTTTTACAGCGGGTATGTATTTTTGTATATAATTCTATTTTTTAATTTTGATTTTGTTTATGTTAAGGTCTGAGCTAGTTTTAACAAATATAGATGATACACATGGAAAGTACAAAGCAAATAGTGTATGTTTTCAGATGGTCTGTGTTTTAATTTTAGTTTTAGGGAAATAGACCATACATAGAATATTTAATATTATTTATATAGTTTAAAAGTAATAAAACACAATAATAGAGCAAAATAACAATTTTGAATGTTCTTGTAAATAATTCCATAATCTTATCCCTTTCTCTCCCCTTTGCAAGGTAACTGCAATTCAGAATTTTATAATTATTAGTAGCTTGCTTTTTTCTTTTTTGTTTTTTGTGTGAATATGTTTTTCTTTTCTTTTTTCAGCTTACTGTCATCCAAACAGATTTTTCTAAGACCTCATGTGTGTGAGGGCTGTATTTGCCAAGCAAAAAGATGGCCTTTGCTGGTAGTGTTAAAAACCAATTATTTTTTGTTTGTTTGTTTGTTTGTTTTTTTCCTTAAAACCCAGTCAATATTTTATTCAAAAAACTTCTGGTATGATGACCTGTTTAGTTAATGGAGAAAGAACAGCCTGAAGTTAGAAAACACGGGGTTTACTTCTGGCTTGCTGCTCTCTGCAACAAAGGACAAGACACTTTCCTTCAGCTCCCTCAGAGTTGGCGGAGTTAGAGCTCTCCACCAAAAAAATGCCAGGAAAGGGCAAAGAGGGGGCCGATCATCTCAAACTGAGAGTCTAAGGGTTAATTTAGAGGTAACTTCCTACAGATGGTTTTACAGAGACAAATGAGAACTCTCTTTTTAAAAAAATACGACTTGGTAATTTTTATTGGAATAGTTAAATATGTAGACATCCTAATGAAAGAGAACAAAACCTAAGTACAAAGGATGGATAAGTCATTTTACCTACCTTAGAGACACTTAGGTCAAGTGTATAGAGATATACTTCACAATAAACCTTTGGATGTACAAAGATCAACAGAATAAAAAAGGAGTGAAACTCTCCTTTCACTATGTCCAGACCTTGGTCATTTCCTACATCCAGGGAGGATGGGTTCCTCCCACATGGAACCCCACACCATCTCTTTTTTACTTAAAAATTTTTAAATTGTATACAATACAACTATAAATATATACAATGCAATTATAAATGTATACATCATGTATAATATGATGCTTTGAAATATGTATACATTGTAGAATAGCTAGATCAAACTGACATATATTGTACCTTTCATTATTTTTAGGGGATATGAACACTTAAAATCTTTTAGTGACTTTTAAGAATACAATACATTATCATTAACTATAGTCACCAGGTTGTACAATAGCTCTTTTGAACTTATTCCTCCTATCTAACTGAAATTTTGTATCCCTTATCTAACATCTTCCCAATCTCTCCTACCCTCCACTTCAGCCCTTGGTAACCACCATTTTACTTTCTGCCTCTGTGAGTTCAACTCTTTTAGATTCCACAGTGAGAACATGCAATATTTGTTTTTCTGTGTCTGGCTTTCTTTGCTTAAAAGGATGTCCTCCAAATTTATTCATGTTGTTGCAAATGACAGAATTTCTTTCTTTTTAAAGACTGAGTAGTATTCCATTGTGGACATATATAACATAGTCTCTTTATCCATTCATCCACCGATGGACACTTGGATTGCTTTTGTATCTTGGCTATTGCAAATAATGTACAATGAGTAGTGGGGTGCAGATATCTCTTTGACATATTTATTTTATATCCTTTGGATACATACCTGGAAGTGAAATTGGTGGATCAAATGGGTAGTTCTATTTTCAGTTTTTGGAGCAACCTTCTTACTGTTTGTCATAATGGCCGTACTAATGACATTCCTACAAACAGTGCACCATGGTACTTTACTTGTTTATCTTTGTGTGTTTTGTTAGAATAGTCATCCTAACAGATTTGAAGTGATAACTCACTGTATTTTTAATTTATATTTCCCTGATAACTAGTGATATTGAGCATTTTTTCAGATACCTGTTGGCCATTAGTATCTCTTCTTTGAGAAACGTGTATTCTGGTTTTTTGCCTGTTTTTAAAATTGTGTTATTTGTTTCCTTGTATTGAGTTGTTTGAGTTCTTCATATTTTTTTTTAATATGAACCTTTATTACATGTATGGTTCTCAAAAATATTCCTCCATTACGTAGGTGTTCTTTTCACTCTGTCGATTGTTTCTTTGCCTGTGCAGAGCTTTTTAGTTTGATGTAATGCCATTTGTCTATTTTTGTTTTTGTTGTCTGTGCTTTTGGGGGTCATATCCAAAAAACCGATGTTATGAATCATTACCCTTATGACTCCTAATAGTTTTACAGCTTCAGGTTTCACGTTTATGTCTTTAATCCATTTGAGTTGATAGTTGTATATGGTGTAAGATAAGGGTTCAATTTCATCCTTTTGCATATGGACGTCTAGCTTTCTCAGCTCCATTTGTTAAGACTATCCTTCCCCAATTGTGCATTCTTGGCTCTTTTGTTGAAGATAAGTTGACAACACAAATGTGGATTTATTTCTGGGTGCTGTCTTCTGTTTCATTGGTCTATGTGTCTGTATGTCAGTACCATACTTTAAAAAGTAACTGTAGCTTTGTTACATATTTTGAAATCAGAAAATCTGATTTCTCCAGCTTTGTTCTTCTTTTTCAAGACAGTTTTGGCAACTCGGAGTCCTTTGTGGTTCCGTAAGAATTTTAGAACTTTCTTTTTCTAGTTCTATGAAAAATACAATTGAGATTTTGTTATAGATTACATTGAATCTGTAGATTGCTTTGGTTAATATGAACATTTAAATTAAGTCTTTCAGTCTGTGAACTTAGAATGTCTTTTTATTTTTTGTCTTCTTTAATTTCTCTCATCAATGTTTTGTAGTCAGTATAGAAGTCTTTCACCTCTTAAGTTTATTTCTAAATATTTTATTCTTTGATGCTATTGTAAGTGGGATTGTTTCCATTATTTCTCTTATACTTCATTGTTACTATATAGAAACACAACTGATTTTTGTATGTTGATTTTATACCTTACAACTTTACTGAATTCACTTATTGGTTATAGAGTGTGTGTGTGTGTGTGTGTGTGTGTGTGTGTGTGTGTGTTTGCATGTGTGTGTGTATGTAAAGTCTCTGGGGTTTCCTATATATAAAATCATGTCATCTGTAAACAGGAACAATTCTATTACTTCATTTCTAATTTAGATGGTTTTTATTGCTTTCTTATGTAGTTGCTCTGGCTAAGACTTCTAAAACTATGTTGACTATAAGTGGTAAGAATGGATATCCTTTCCTTGCCTTGTTCTTGATCCTTGGCTTTTCTTTGTTGGGAGTTTTTTTTTAATAGATTCAATCTCATTACTAGTTATAGACCTGTTCAGATTTTCTATTTCTTCATGAGTTAGTATTGGTAGATTGTATGTTTCTAGAAATTTATCATTTCTTATAGATTATCTAGTTGTTTGGCATGTTATTGTTCATAGTAGTTTCTTATAATCCTTTTTATTTCTATAACATAAGTTGTAATGTCTCCTCTCTTATTTCTGATTTTATTTGTATCTTTTCTCTCTTAGTTCAGCTAAAGATTTTTCAGTTTTATCTTTTCAAAAAACTGCTCTTAGTTTCATTGTTTTCTTTTATTGTTTTTCTACTCATTGATTTCTGTCTAATATTCTGCTAATTTTGGGCTTTATTTTTTCCCCCCGCCTAGTTCCCTGAAGCATATAAAGTTAGGTTATTTGGAGATCATTCTTTTTTTTAATGGACATCTAGTTTTTCCAGCGTCTTTCATTGAGAAGACTGTCCTTTTATTGTATATTCTTGGATCTTGTTAAAAATCAGTTGACTGTATATGTGGATTTATTCCTGGGCTGTTTCTTCTGTTTCATTGTCTATGTGTACATTTGTCACTATAAACTTCTCTCTTACTACTGTTTTGCTGCATCCCATAGGTTTTGGTATGTTGTGATTTTTTTGTTGTTGTTTGTCTTTTTTGCTTGTTTTCTTAAGAGAAAGATCCATGTGCACTTGAGAAGAAAGTGTGTCTGCTGCCATTGGGTGCAATGCACTATAAATGTGTGTCTATTAGATTTCTTTGGTCTAAAATAAGTGTGCTGTTTTCTTACTGGTTTTCTGACTGGATGTTTTTATTGAAAGTGGGGCATTGAAGTAGCTCACTATTTTTATATTGTCATCTACTTTTCCCTTCAGTTCTGCCAGTGTTTTTCTTATACATTTAAGTGTGCAAATGTCGGGTTTCTACATATTTATAATTGTAATATTAAAATAGGAAACTGACAATTTTATCATTATGTAACAGCCAATAACCTTCTTTATCTCTTGTGATAGTTTCTGACTAAAGGTCTATTTTTTTCCTGATATAATCACTCCTACTCATTTTTAGATGATTTGAATGAAACATGTTTTTCCATCCCTTCACTTTCTTCCTGTATTGGGCCATAAATCTAAAGCGAGTCTCTTGTATACAGTATATGGTTGGATCTTGTTTTCTTTTTCTTTTCTTAAATCATTCACCTATTCCACATGATTATGGAATTTAACTTATTTACATTTAAAGTCATTATTTACAGGGAAGAACTGAACTTAAAGTAGAATAGTCTATTTTAAGCTGATAATTCCAATTGCATACAATAACTCTATATTTTTACTTGTTACCCCACCACACTTTGTGATTGATGTCTCTATTTACATTTATTTATGCTTCGTATTCATTAACATACTTTTAAATTATAGTTATTTTAATACTTTTATCTTTGCCTTTTATACTAGAATTAAAAGTGACTTGGCCAGGTGCAGTAAGGCGAGGAGTTCAAGACCTGAGGTCAGGAGTTTAAGACCAGCCTGGCCAATGTGGTGAAACCCCAGTTCTACTAAAAATACAAATAATTAGCTGAATTGGTGGCTGGCACCTGTAATCCCAGCTACTTGGGAGGCTGAGGCAGAAGACTCACTTGCACTTGGGAGGTAGAGGTTACAGTGAGCAGAAATCATGCCACTGTACTCCAGCCTGGGCAACAAGAGCGAAACTCCATCTTGGAAAAAAAAAGGTGACTTATTTACTACTGTTACAGTAATGCAGCATTCTGTATATCTTTATACATTTGCATTTACCAATGTGTTTTATACATTCTTGTGCTATTGTGTTTCCGCTTAATGATTGTTCCATGTTGAAGAACTCCCTAGCATTTCTTATAAAGCGGGTTTAGTAGTGATGTGCTTCCTCAGCTTTTGTTTGGGAAAGTCTTTATCTCTTTCATTTTTAAAGGATTGTTTTGCCAGTTATATTATTTTTGATTGGCAGTTTTTTTTTTTAAAGCATTTTAGATATGTCATCCCACTGTCTTACGGACTACAAGATTTCCGTCGAAAAGCTCGTTGATATTCTTTTGGGGGTTCTCATGCATGTAAAAGTAGCTTTTCTATTGCTTCCTTCAAAATTCTTTGTGTTTGACTTTTGGCAATTCAATTATAACATGTTTTGGTGTGGCTTTCTTTAGATTTATCTCAGTTTAGATACTTTTGGCTTCATAAATCTGGATCAATTTCTTAAGATTTGGGATGTCTTTAGTCATTATTTCATTTGAATAAGCTTCTGAATCTTTCTCTCTTTTCTCTTTCTGAAACTCCTGTACTTCTTATGGTCCAGTTGATGATGTCCTTTAAGTCCCTGAAGTTCTCTTCACTTTATAAAATTCTTTTTTCCTTTTGCTCCTCTGACTAGATAATTTTAAATGACCCATCTTTTAGTTTGCTGATTCTTTCTTTTGCTTGTTCTAATCTCAAGCTTGTTATAGTGTCAATTAGCTTCTTGATTTCTCACACTGGGAATTGATCCATGTATTGCTTTTAAACTAGTGTATCTATGGGGAAAAGGAAAGTTAAGAGCTCTCTATTCTGCAATTTTGCTAATATCTTGGCTTGCTTTTTAAAATTGCATTTACTACATAGGCATGATTTCCTTAGCAATAGTCTGATTATACTTTTGACCTGTGTATAAATGGAATCACACTATATATATTCTTATGTGTCTAGCTTTCTTCCCTCAACATAACTTTTGAGATTCACCTATATTGATGAATATAGGTGTAGTGTATTTGCTTTTACTGCTGTGTCATATACTGTTGTGTAAATGTAACATAATTCATTTTTGCATCCTACTCTTGCAGTTGTATTTTCAGTTTTTTGGTATTGCAAATAACACACTTATGAACATTTTTAGGTGTATCTATTGGTGGATACATGTAACGGCTTCCCTAGGATTCATATGCAAATAAAGTTGCAGGGTCATGAGGCATGCATATATTTAATATTAAAAGATAATACCTAAATATTTTACAAATTATATTAATCTAAACAAAAACTAATAATGTCTCCAAATTTGTTTTACATCTTAGCTAATGCATTTACAATTTTATCAATATCATTAGAATAAAATGATATACTATTGTGGTTTTACTTCGCTTTTCAGTGATTAATAAAGAGTGTGAATTTCTTTTACATGTTTAATGGTCACTTGTGCTTCCTTTTCTCTGCTATGCCTGTTAATATATTTTCACCATTTTAATATAGGGTAATTTGTCTTATTCTTAGTAATTTATAGGCATTCTGTATATATTCTGGATACTAAACTTTTAACAATTACAGATGTTGCAAATATCCTCTTATAATGTGTTGTTTGTCTTTCACTTCCTTTATGGTGTATGTGAGAGAGAGAGAGAGAGAGAGAGAGAGAGAGAGAGAGAGAGAGAGAGAGTGTGTGTGTGTGTGTGTGTGTGTGTGTGTGAGTGAGTGTGTGAGTGTGTGTGTGTGTGTTGTCAGCTTTTTGGAATGAAATTCTTTAAATGCAGTTTGATGCACTCATCTTTTCTTTACAGTTTGCATTTTTTGAGTCTTTTAAATAAAACTCTACCTTACACTGAAGCCATAGGATATTCTCTGATATTTTTTTCCTAAAAGTTGTACCTTTTATATTTGAGTCTTGATCCACCTGGAATTGATTTTTGTGAATGGTAAAGTAGGTATTTGAATCAGTTTTTCCCCCAAATGATTTATAATCATTTCAGCTTTGTTTTTCAGTCCATTCTTTCCTCTTTAGCTGTAGTGGGTAGCATTGTTTTATATCAGGTATTAACATATATATGGCCTATTTCTGGACTCTCTATTCAGTTTCATTAGTTTGTATCTTGTGTTAGTATCATGGTGACTAAATTACCATGGGTTTATACTAAATAAATATTGAGGAGGACAAATACTTCAATTTTTTCTTTCCTTTAGGAATGTTTTAGATAGTGTTAGATCGTTGATCTTCTATATAAATTTCACAATCACATTGGCAAATTTCAAAAAATACACGGTAGACTTTTATTGCAATTGCATTGAATCTGCAAAATATTTTGGAAAGGTTAATTTTTATAATGTTGCTTATTTTTGTCCACAAACATGGTTATATATTTATGTGTTTAATGTTTTAAAACTATTTTTTTCTTTTGCCTCAAAAAGTGACATTTATTCAAAGAAAAATAAAATGACAAGATGTCCATTCCTTGGCTCCCTTCCCTCCCTGCTCCTGTTGCTCCTCAGTCTCCCAAGATTGAACCCTGCCTGAAAGGAGTGGAAGCTGGACACACACTTGTATGAAACCCTGATGGCCACCCAGGAAGTCATCTTCATCAACACCTGAGGGAAGGCGGACTGGCTTACTGAGAAGATGCATGCTCGAGATTTCACTGTTTCTGCCATGCGTGGAGATATGGACCAAAAGGAATGAGATGTGATTAGAGGGACTGAGGTAGCTGGACAGCCCCTCAGATGAGGTCAGCAACATTGAGGGGTATTTCCTCAATGGAGGTGTTGTAGAAGGTCTCAGTGTCTCGAAGAGTCCTCTTGTCTTCTTCTGTCACCATGTCCAAACCTTGGCTCCCTTCCCTTCCCCTCCCCCTCTTGCTCTTCCTCAGCCCCCTAGATTGAACCCTGATTGAGAGGAAGTCACCATGTTAATAGCCACAATCCTTACAACCAAACCATCTACTTTGACTGATTCTGTGGTTATGGTTTTCCCTGTTGGTGGGAAGGTCATAATTGATGACTAAAGAGAGCTGCTGTGCATCAATGTCTCTGGCAGCAGGTCAGTGGTAATAAATACTCTGCTAGAGCCAGAACAAAACTCCTACTGATCACATCTCAATCCTTTTGGTCCATATCTCCATGCGTGGCAGAGACAGTGAAATCTTGAGCATGCATCTTCTCAGTGAGCCAGTCTGCCTTCCTTCTGATATTGATGAGATTACTGCCTGGGTGGAGGTCAGGGTTTCATACAAGACACACAATGTGTCCAGCTTCCACTCCTCTCATTCCATGTTGATGCAGAATTGGCAGATTCGACTCTTCCTTCTTGACAAGAATCCAAATGGGGTCCCTCATGAACTTCTTGGTCACCTCAGGCACATTAGAAGGCATTATAGCTGACAGCAAAACTACCTGGGTGTTGCTGTTGAGCTTTGGGAATATGTCATTGATCTGGTCCTTGAATCCATGGCTTAACATTTTGTCAGCTACATCCAGTACAAACATCTTGATGTATTTGGGAGACAGGTATCACCTGTTAAGCATATCAAACATATGGCCGGGGTACCCACAATGATACAGGGAGCTTCCATCTGCTGTTTCTATACCTCAGCATGTACGTTCGTGCCCCCAACACAGGCGTGACAGGAGGCACCCATGTAGTCTCCTAGTGCCATGACCACCTTCTGTATCTGCTGAGCCGATTCTTGAGTGGGTGCTAGGACCAAGGCCTGGTTAGCCTTTAGATCTAATTCAGACTGCTGCAGAATCAATATAGCAAATGAGGCTGTTTTCCCAGTCCCATATTGGGCTTCAGCGATCACATCATAACCTTTGACACAAGGTAGAATGGCTATAGCAGAGGGCTTCTCAAAACCATAAGCATAGATGCCATGAAGGAGGGAATTCGAGAGGTTCATGTCATCAAAGCTGTCAACAATCTCATTCTAGTTACTCTCCATGATCCTTCAGGCTCCATCCCATCAGGACCACTGTCTCTGGAATCCTGACTTGCAGACATGATCCTTAGAAACTCTAAAGCTGTTTTTATAATTGTCTAAATAAAGATCTTCTACAACCCTGTGAGATTTATTAATAGGCATCTTAATTTTTGTTGCTATTTTGAATAGCATTGTTTTAAAAGTAGAGTTTTCACCCGGGCGTGGTGGCTTATGCCTGTAATCCCAGCACTTTGGGAGGCCAAGGTGGGTGGATCATGAGGTTAGGAGTTTGAGGCCAGCCTGGCCAGTGTGGTGAAACCCCATCTATACTAAAAAAATACAAAAATTAGCTGGGCGTGGTGGCTCATGCCTGTAGTCCCAAGCTACTTGGGACACTGAGGCAGGAGAATCACTTGAACCTGGGAGGTAGAGGTTGCAGTGAGTCAAAATGGAGTTTTCAAACTGTTACTGGCTTACTGAAATGCAATAGAATTTTTTTTTTTTTTTTTTTTTTTTTTTTTTTTTTTTTTTTTTTTTTTTTTTTTTTTTTTTTTTTTTTTTTTNGAAGTCTTGCACTGTAGCCAGGGCAGTGGCACAATCTTGGCTCACTGCAAACTCTGCCTCCCATGTCCAAGTGCTTCTCCTGCCTCAGTCTCCAGAGTAGTTGGGATTACAGGCACACACCACCACACCCAGCTAATTTTTGTATATTTAGTAGAGGCAGGGTTTCACCATGTTGGCCAGGATAGTCTCGATCTCCTGACTTCGTGATTTGTCCGCCTCGGCCTCCCAAAGTGCTGGGATTATAGGTGTGACTCACTGCACCCGGCCAGAATTTTATTTATAAATTTTATGTTTAGCAATTCTGCTAAATTATGTTAGTATCATATATTAGTAGGGTAGGAGGGTACCCTAATAAGGGTAGGAAGGTATAAGGTAGTGGTTAAGTGCACAAGTTCTGGAGTTGGACTGTCTGGGTCAATCCTCTGCTACTAACTTGTTATATAATCTTGGACAAGCTATGTAGCTTGAGTTTTCTCATCTGCAAAAATGGGTAACAGTAAACATACCTTCCAAGATATATGGATTCAATAAGTCCTGTAAAGTGCTCAGAACAGTGCTTGATACACGGTCGTATCTAATAAATGTTATCTATTATTAGGACCTCCAGTATGATGTTGAAATGGCATGTAGTGGGTTTTATTTATATTTAATACAGTTTGAAAATATTTGGCCTTTTAACTATATAGTTTCTTTCAATTAAAAAAAGACTTCATGAGGTGAGGAAGCTATATACTGCATTTCTCTTCTTTTAGTGGTTTCACTAAAAATTTTAAAGTACTTTTTTAACTTAGCAATATTTAAAATTAACATCTTTTTTCCTAAAAAGCATTAATGTTAATAACTCCCTACTTTTAAGCCATTGAAGTATTTTAGTTTTATCTTTATTTTCAAAAATCCAAAAAATCAGATATCATTATTTTGATTAATATATTCTCTAGTTGATATTTGTTTACATTTGCCTCATGTTTCTTATTTTCTTGGCTCACAGTTTCATTTTCCTTCTTATACCTTCCTTCTGAGATAATTTTTCTTCTTAGTAGTATTCCTCTTTTGGAAATTTCTTTGGAGTTTCTGTTGGCATCAACATTCTCAATTTTTTTCTCAGCTGACTTTTGAAAAATAGTTTTCTTACCTTAAAAATTACTTTATTTTTAGTTATGGATCTATAAGAGCTATATAGGGTTCTTATAATTATTTGTTATTTTCATCTAACATTAAAATATATAATTCCACTCTCCTCTGGTTTCCATTGTTATTGTTGAAATTTTAAAGATGGTCTTGTTTTCTCTGATGTTCTGCAGTTACAATATAATGTAGATTTATTTTCGCTTATTTTTGCTTATATTTCTGAATCTGAGGATTCATCTTAACAATTATGAGAAATTTCCAGTCATTTTCTCTTTCAATATTGCACTATCCACTTCCTTTTATTTTTTTCCATCTGAAATTTTATACTTTCTACTTCTTTGGTTGTCTATATTAAGCTCTGGGTACTTTTTTTCAGATCTAAGTTTCAGTTTATTGAATAGTTTCTAGGCTGCATCTCCTCTATTATTTAATTTGTAACAATTTTTTCATTTTAATTTTAGATTTTCACTTCTAGAGGTAAAAATTTGTGTTCTTTCAAAGGTCTGGACATTTCTATAGTGTCTTGTTCTGCTGTCACAATACCTCTAATTTTTTAAATGTGTTGAATTTATTTTCACAAGCTTATTGAATTTATCTGAAAAAGTTTTGATAAGTCTGATTCTGTAGCTGGTTGTTTTGGTTGACTTCTGTCCATGTTTCCTTGGTCGTTAAGTATTTTATTAGTTTTGATTGTGAATTCATGTTATGTGGAATCTTTTCTCTAGGAATTTTGTGAAGTGTGGATTTAATGTGCCTTCCCTTCTGTAGGATTGTGTTTGCTTCTGCCAGATGCTAGATGATGCTACTAACTTGAGTTCATTTTCAAATAAATTTTCAACTACACAGAAATATTGCTTCTGGTTCTAAATGCCTGTGAATGTGGGCTCTACTCAGAGCCTAACTTGACTCACTAGGTAGGCAGACATAAGCAAGAATCTTCCCCATCTCACATTGTTCAACAGGGCTCTTCTTTAGATTGCTTCCTGATGATGTCACTTTACAAACGCCCCAGCTTCATTCAATTGTCTCTGATCTAAAATTTTGTACCCTCTAAGCTCCAGACTTTGTCTCTTGTCCTCCCTAGTCATGGGACCCATTAGAACTCAGGATTAAGACCACCAGAGATTGGCATATACCCTCGGAGTGATGCCGCTCCAAAGCTTGCCTAGCTCTCTGGAAACACACTTTCTACTACTCCTGGAAATGCCAACTTCCTGATCTCCATATTTTAAATACTACATCATTTCACAGTTTTTTTTTTTTTTTTTTTTTTTTNTATTTTTCTGTTGTCCAGGCTAGAGTGCAGTGGCGCAATCTCGGCTCACTGCAACCTCTGCCTCCTGAGTTCAAGCGATTCTCCTGCCTCAGCCTCCTGAGTAGCTGGAATTACAGATGCCTGCCACTGTGCTTGGATAATTTTTGTGTTTTTAGTAGAGATGGGGTTTACCATGTTGGCCAGGCTGGTCTCGAACTCCTGACCTTGTGATCCACCTGCAGCAGCCTCCCAAAGTGCTAGGATTACAGGTGTGAGCCACTCGTAAAATGCACCTGGCCATTTTTTTTTTAAATGGAATCTCACTCTGTTTCCCAGGCTGAAGTGCAGTTGTGCCATCTTGGCTCACTGCAATTTCTACCACTGGGTTCAAGCGATTCTCCTGTCTCAGCCTCCCGAGTAGCTGGATTTACAGGGCATGTGCCCCCTCTCCCAGCTAATTTTTACATTTTTAGTAAAGATGGGGTTTCACCATTGTGGCTAGGCTTGTCTTGAACTCCTAACCTCAGGTGATCTGCCTGCCTTGGCCTCCCAAAGTGCTGGGATTACAGGCATGAACCACTATGCCTGGCTGAAGTATTCTTTTAAAAATAAAATAATAGTAGTTAATATTTGTTTTATTCTTCTAAGCATCAGGACTGTGTTACATGTTTTACATGAATTATCTAATTTAATGTGCAGAAGAACCCATTCTGGTATGTAAAATCTCATTTAGCAATGAGAAGACTGAGATCTTGGGAGGTTAATAACTTATATGAGGTCCAGCTCATACTGCTGGACAGTTCTGGAACCAGATGGAAACCCAGAGTGATCCATGGAAGCTTTTGTGCATTTTCTCCACTTTTTATAAAAAAATATTTCAAACATACAGAAAAATTGAAGTAATAAAACAACAAACTTATATTTGTTACATTCAACTGTTATAAATTTTCTTTGCTTTCTCTCCCTGTGTATAAATACATTTTTTTCTATAATATTTTGAAGGTAAGTTTTAGATATCCTAGCACTTTACCCTCAATACTGAGACTTCATTCATAAAGTGAGCTTATAACTGTCTTCAAAGTGGTCGCTTTGGATTTTTTCTTATTGCTTTCCTGAAAATGGGGAACATTCTTTACTTGGACTCTTTTATCTTTGAAATCTGAGCTTTAGCAAAATGTCTGTGAATCATACCAAGTGAATCAATGAAAAATTTGTTAAAAAGAAGACCTAGGTCAATAAGAGAGGAAGTAAAAGTTATCAAAGAAAAGAAACTTGTTCCAATTTAGACAGTGAGACAAAGGGATATGTTGAAAAAACTAGTTGTAGTTCCCAGAACATTATGGGGGAACATTTTACATTGAGAAGAAACAAAGAGAAAACATTCAGGTAAATCCATGTGTACAAACATTTATCCCATTGTCATGCAATATTTTTTTTCTCTAGCTAGGTGATGACCCTTCCTACCTGGGGTGGGGATTCTGTCTTCTCTCTGTGTTATCCAGCCAATTATCTGGTTCCTGGTGCAATGGAATGAATGAACCAATGAATCCATTCCAATATACTGCTTATAGTAAAAAGTGATTTCCACTTATTACTACTGTTCCTGCTCCTGAAGCCAATTCTACAGATATAATTACTGCTACTGAAGCTGTTACTATTATTGTCACGGAGGTCTCTATAAGGAAAGTAGAGCCAAGTGAGGGAATATTATTCCCATCTTATAGTTGAGAAAGATTTAAAGGGAATTAGTCTAAACTTGAATGTAGGTATTCTATCTGCAAGTCCTCTATGGCTTTCCTTTTGATCTAGTGTTTCTTGAGCTTTCACTCTGTGCCAGGCACTGTTCTGCAGGTAAAGTAGCCAAGAAATTAACAGCAGAAACAGCATGTTTGCAGAAGTGCTGACTTCACCAATACCTGACCTTCTGAAAAGAACATGACTGGTATTAGCTGCTTTTTAAACTCAGTCTATTATAGATAATCATGCACATGTTAACTGAATATTAAAATATACTTTTAGGTGAATATATATTTAGATATTCATAGGTATCATTTCTAAAATATAAGTATTTATAAAAACTATTTTATATGGATATATAGAGATGCATATATACATGTATATGCACATATATATATCTGTATATATACCTATATGTATCTGTGTGTGTGTGTGTGTGTGTGTGTGTGTGTGTGTGTGTGTGTGTATATCTGTAAATACTATAGGGACTTCTGCCTAATTCTGCATCCATGACTAAGGAAGCAGGAAGTAAAGAAGTTAATGGACTAAGGCAGGTCTGAAATTCCTTAGGGCTGCACATGAGAGATGAAGGCTAGAGAGGAGCTAAGTCATTGCCTTGGATGTCAGCTGGAGTCGGATTCTGGGTTTCGTGGCCATTGGGTGCCCATTATATGAATTATTGTCCCAAACTGTAGACTTTGGGGTTGTTTTGTATACTTTTTGCCTCAATGCATCAGCTTCCAGGGGCATGCTCATATTATGGCACATAAAATATTTCTGGAGATGGCACATGACTGGCTTTCCCATAAAAGCTTTTATTGCTTATATTCAATTCCCAAGCCAATTTCTGTTTATATTATCTTCCCTTCTAAGAGCTTTCTGCACATGCACTAACTGCTACTAATCCACTCAGACTTTTGAAGTGGTTTTGAAGAAAAGCAAACATTGCTAATTTCAGGATGAATCTCTTGTGTGACAAATAGGTGATTACTGGTGATGATCTGGTATTTTGGTTCAACATATTCTCCAGAGGAGAATATGCCCTGTTCTTAAGTCTTTATGCTAATTGTTTTTTAAAAAAGTTTAATTTAATTTTACTTTAAGTTCCAGGGTACATGTGAAGGACGTGCAGGTTTGTAATATAGGTAAACATGTGTTTTGGTGGTTTGCTGCACCTATCAACCCATCACCCAGGTATTAAGCCTTACATGCATTAGCTATTTATCATGATGCCCCCCCACCCCCTGCCTACCTGACAGGCCTCAGTGTATGTTGTTCCCCTCCCGGTGTCCATGTGTTTTCATCTTTCAGCTCCCACTTATAAGTGAGAACATGCAGTGTTTGGCTTTTCTGTTCCTGCATTGGTTTGCTGAGGATGATGGTTTCCAGCGCCACCCATGTGCTAAGGATATGATCTCATTCCTTTTTATGGCTGCATAGTATTCCATGGTGTGTATGTGCCACATTTTCTTTATCCAGTCTATCATCAATGGGCATTTGAGTTGATTCCATGTCTTTGCTATTGTGAGTAGTGCTGCATATACTAATTATTAAACAACATTTTTTTTATTTCTCTGGTATTCAGTAATAATTTATCTGATATTTACAACTCTTATCATCATCATCATCCATATATCTATTACACAAGAGCAATGGAACACATTTTAAATATCAGGCATCAAGTATCATAACATGATGCAACTACTAAAAATCAACTGCAAATTGACATTTTCCTTTTAAGTAATATTCAACCTTTTTGTAATAACTATATAATCTCCAGTTTCTCTGTATGTAATATGCATTTCTGGCAAAAACATTGTGAATAATATAAATGCAATCTTTAAAAATAACTTGGTAATGTCTATAATCCTTTGTATTTGAGGTTTCAAACTTGTTAGGGGAATATAAAATATGGTTGTAACAAGAAGCACATTCTTAATGGCATCCTTAAGCTCAAGTTCTGACCTTAAATATATTAACATAGATATGGCACAGGGTACTTTAGATATTGAGCAAACAAACCAAGCATTAAAAAAAAAATCAGAAAAGACTGAGGAAACAAGACAAATGGAGAAATTTTTATTTAGATTTTATTCATGTAGGGAACTTTGGAATTCATGGAAGGTAAGGGTTATTGCATACCCTTTGTAGGCTGAATCAGGTGACCACCTGGTGAAAAGTGGCTTCTTCTTTTTTTTTTTTTTTT
>NW_016107429.1:3342965-3370859 GCF_001604975.1 Cebus imitator | reverse complement strand
ACCCATTCTTCGGGGAGGGTTTCCTGGTGGCCCTCTTCCATCATCATATCTGGAATCAGATGAGTTCCATTGCTTCTGCCTTTTTTCACATCTTGCTGAAGCAGAGTTTTGAAAAATAAAACCACAAACTCAGCTATTCCCCAGAAGAAATCTGTTATCAAAGATAATCTCCATGGAGACTGATTCTGGCTGTCCAACACTTGTCCGTTTGAGATGTAAATCATCTTGTGCCACTTCCCTGCTTCGGAGCGACTGCGCGCGTGGCCCCTCTCCGTTTCCGTACCTCCTTCTGAAAAGTGGCTTCTTGATAGATAGAACCAGACCAGAAAACATGCACATCTGTCTGCTATCTGCTACATTTTTTAACCAACTATTCTGTGAAAGGCAGATAAGATGGAAAGTGGACTCAGACCAAAGCCTTGATCCTCATTGAATGCAGGGAAGAGAAGAGAAACCAGGGAGTGAGGGAGAAAAAATAATAAATGATTATTAGTTTTTGAATGTTTGAGGTTTAAGTTAGGAGCTGACAGAGGCTGGAAATATGGATCTTAAATAAAGGAAAACTTTTAATGATGTCATATTACTACTTTTAAAAACACCTTCAGACTCTTTCACACCCTCGAGTTGAAAGCAGCAAGCTTAAGTTTGAATATTTGCCCTGCCACTTAATAGCTCTGTGATACTGGATGATCTTATGAACCCCAGATTTCTTATCTAAAATATGGGGTTATTGATATCTATCATAGGGTTGTTTTGAGGGTTAATATATGTACAAAAGTCTACTACAATGTCTAATATAGGCCAGGCACATGATACTGGTGTTTTAGTTTGTTTTGTTTTGATATCACAGAGTAACTGACACTGGGTAATTTATAAAGAAAATAAATTTATTTCTCACAGTTCTGGAGGCTGGGAAGTCCAAGATTGAGGGGCCAGCCAGCATCTGGTGATGGCCTTCTTGCTGTGTGATAACATAGAAAAAGCCATCACAGGGGTGAGGGAGGGCAAAAGGGGGTTGAACCTGCCTTTATTTTATTTTTTTTTTGAGTCTGAATCTTTCACTATCACCCACACTGGAGTGCAGTGGCATGATCTCGGCTCACTGCAATCTCTGCCTCTTGGGTTCAAGTGATTCTCCTGCTTCAGCCTCCTGAGTAGCTAAGACTAAAGGCACACACCACCACATCCGGCTAATTTTTATATTTTTAGTAGAGATGGGGTTTCACCAAGTTGGCCAGGCTGGTCTCAAACTCCTGACCTCAAGTGATCCACCTACCTCAGCCTCCCAAAGTGCCAGGATTATAGGAGTGAGCCACCTTGCCTGGTCTGAACCTGCTTTTAGAACAAACCCACTCTTGTGGAGAAAAAACCCACTCCTGTGGTAATAACATTAATTTATTCTAAGGGCAGATCCCTTGCGATGTAATCTCCTCTTAACGTTCCTACCTCTTAACACTGTTGCATTGGGGATTGAGTTTCTAACACATGAACTTTGGCGAACACATTCAAACCACAGCAAATGGTAATTTTGTGTTAAATTCAAATTTCTTTTGTGTGTTTTGGCTTTTATAGTATGAGCACCCTCCTGTCAAAATCACAGCCCTGACAGGTACACAGCTGGAAGAAGAGGCAATGTTTAACGGAAGCTCGCGGCAGCCCTCCGTCTTGTCATTTCCCTCACTCCCTAGGTGCTGTCCTGTAGGCACAGCTGCCAGTGGAGTCCCAGGGTGGCCACAACAGCACTGGCTATGCCCAGGGTGGTGTTCCAGCTGCTCATAGTGCTGCATGCCCTGACGACTCTGAATCACAGCCATACTGGTTCCATGTGGAAGGGCTCCATGCCCCCTTGCTCACTCTGAGTGTCCCTCTTCTAATGTGGCACCCAAGCAGTGCCACTCACATTGCTGCTGAGAAGCTAAGATTCTATATACACACAGATCTTTTCTATTATCTATGACTCATATGGGCAACTTTAGTGTTTTCACTTCCTTTTTCAATCCAGAGGGGCCAAGCTTGGCACACCACAGCCCTGCTCCAGGACTGATACTGTGGTAGACTTTTTGTACATATATTTACCTTCAAAACAACTCTACAATAGATATCAATAACCCCATATCTTAAATAAGCAATCTGGGTTTTATGACATTATTCAATGTCACAGAGGTAGTAAGTGGCAGAATGCTTCTCCTTAGGGTTCAGTGGTGAGTCTCTGGGCTCTCACAGGAAACACGCACCTCCCTGTCTCCTACATTTATTTTTCCCCCTAGTTACCAAGGGGAAAAACGTCCTCATAAATCCCTTCCCAAAGAAAATCAGGTCATGAGAAAAGATAACTCTTAGGCCCCCTGCCTGCTAACAGCTTGAAACTCAGGATGGAAACAACCGAGCAGAGCTCTATATGGGTGCAGGACTCATTCTCTGTCTTAGCACCGTACTTTCTTCATTCGTTTCTCCTTAATCCAAAACAACCCTGTTTATCAATTTGTTTATTTTCTATTTCTGCACCTAGACAATAAATCCTCTAATGGCAGCATCATGTTTTTATTCCTTTGCTATTATATTCCTAATACCAAGTCTCTGATACATAGAAATTGAATAAACAGAGGAGAAAATTTTTCTATTAACTGTGCCTCATTTGGTTAACTTACTTTAATATTTTCATTTTCTTTTTCAATCCAGAGTGGCCATGCTTGTCACACCGCAGCCCTCCCCCAGGACTGATTAATCTCTCACCTGTGCTCAGATTTCAACCTGTAAATGTTGTATGCATGCCCTGAACTCTGTGGGAGTATGTGGGAACTGAGATTGAGCTGGCTGGTTGTGATGCGACACCCCAGTGTTTCCTGAGAGGCTATTCCTTTATGTGGACAGAGTTGCTAGGGATGCTTCAGTGGTTCTTCTCATCTTGGCAAGGGAATGGGTTTAGCTCTTTCCTGGGTCAACAATAGCTCCAGTCTCCATGTTTGTATTAAAAGGTTAATTGCTTTACACCTACACATCCCCAGCCTGGCTTTTCTAAGGAAGAAAAACAGCCACAACCAGAGCTGCGTTTCTACACTAATATAATTTGCTGCATCAAGTACATGGAATCTCTTTATTGGAGGCCAAATGCACATTCCCATTTGAGAGGAAGTTGCTGCTGCCTGGCTGGATAACTGCTCGTTCTGAAACCCTTGAAGACGTGGCTTAGTCTTTCTATTTGCTATGGGCTGCTGGAGAACGGTTTCGTATTTTCTAAGGGCAGCCTTTAATGAGCAACCAGTGGCTTTTTGATGTTGCCCTCCCACAGACTGTTGGTAAAGGCAATGCTAGGAATCATACATTTTCATTTGTGAAAGTAGTTTGTATTGAACTCTGTCAAAAATAACACTGCCTTTGGGACGCAGAAAATCCAATTTGATAGCTATGTTTCTGCTTTTTTTTCTCTTAGATACATTCTATTTAGGGTAGTTTAGGGTATAGTCTTTGGACCTCAGCTATTTTTCACCTGGAAAGTAATTTAGAATGGAGTCCTGTGCTGTTGCTAGTGATGACTTGGATAACTATATTTACAAGCAGGTCTCTCCTAAAATAACCCAAATTAATACCTGTAAAAGGTAGGGAGAAGAAAGGAGAAAAGTGATTAGTCCATATGCTTTCCCTGGGAACTCTCCATATGCATAAGGTACTCAGGAATGCTAATTTCATGGGGATTCTCCTCTCCCAACTGCTTTCTGCTACTAAACATCCTGTGAGAAAGCAAAAGAGGAATTTTGGGGCTGACAGTGGGAGGCTTCCGGAACCTGAAATGACTCTTTTCTAAATGGAGATGAGTGTAGGATGGGGATTGTTTTCCCAAACAGACAAAGATCTCATTCTAAATTTGCAAATAGTCTTTCATATGATTTATTCATTCATTTATTCAACATGTATTTAAGTATCTACTGTGTTTTAGGCAGGGCTATGAATAGTAACACCTGGATCTCATCTTCAACATCTTGATGTGTAGTGGGAAGTAGAGACATGCAAATGAACAAATACAATAAAGCATAAGAGGGACTGAAAGTCAGGCATGTACAGACACAGCGTCAGCTAGGCGCAGTGTTTCTTCATCTGTTTTACCCATTACCATCCTCTAAATAAGCCTTTTAAGACTTTCCCTCCAATCATCCCCCTTCTTTAAATTTATTACCACATGTACGCTTTATATTGGTTTATGTTCTAGTATGTCTATTTGTGTTTTATTGCAAAAAAGAGTAAGATTTTTGTCCCCCTAAACTTCAGAGGCTGTTATGGACTATTTGTGTCCCCCTGCCCACATTCATATGTTGAAATCCTAACCCCCAATGTAATACTATTAAGACGTGGGGCCTTGGGGAGGTAATTAGGTCAGGAGGCAGAACTCCCATGATGGGAATCATACTCTTATAAGAAGAGACGTGAGAGATGGCTCTTGCTCTTTCTTGTCTCTGCTTTGTGAAGAAACAAGAAAATGGCTGCCTGTAAACCAGGAAGTGCACCCGTACTAGACACCAGATCTCCTGGTGCCTTGATTTTGGACTTCCCAACTTCCAGGATGACGAGAAATAAATTCCTCTTGTTTATAATCTATCCAGTTTATGTTATCCTGTTATAGCAGGCAAACTGACTAATTCGGAGGTGCTGTCACCTCCATGAAAAATGTATCACCTAAAGGAAGAAAGTCATTTCTCACTCAGAGGAGTCCAATAGGGCCTAGTAGAAGAGACATGCATTACTTAAAGTATTAAAAGACGAGTAAGCAACCTCTCAGGGAGAAAAAAAGAGGAACAGTTGTATAAGAATAGAGAATAACATGTGCAAAAGTTCAGGAGTTTGAAGGTGTTGGGGCTCAGAATACAACATCCCAAAATGAAGGCCTTAGAAGCAGCCTCAGAAGCAAAAGTTTCTCCTTGACCTTTTACTTCCCTCCTGTCTCTCAGTCCCATTTTTCCCCAAGGTTCACCATAGAGACCAGAATCCCTTTTCCTCAAGGCAGATCATAGATAGAAGAACCCCTTTGCCTCCAAGCCAGCCATGCCTCCAAGCCAGCCATCAAACCTAAAAATATTACTCTAATTTTCCATCTGCCTTTCTGTACAAAAATTGGTCATTAATTTTCTGACCCACGTTGTTTGACTGCAGGTCATAAGACCCCCATTTCAGAAAGGGTCCTGCCCCCACACAAAAGGAAGGAATATGTGCTCAAAGAGGCCAAGAAGAATCTAGAGAGACAAGTCTTGCTAGGTTTCCCAACTTAGTCTATTAACATTAGATTGTACCCTTTTTTCCCAATAATATTTCTACATGGCTGTCCATACGTTGTTGAACCTCAGCAAAAAAATGGACAACTTTCCCTGCGTCTTCAGGTCTTTCTTCTGAAGACTTCTGTTTATATACATTAAATAAATTTGCATGCCTTTTCTCCAATGTATCCACCTTTGTGAGTTGATTTTTCAGCAAACCTTCAGAAGGCCAAGAGGAAAGTGTTCCCTTTGCCCCTAGAAAGGGGACAGTTCAGCATATAACATGCACAGGTAGAAACAAACCTCTTTTAGGCTGAATTCTGTTCAAGGTGCTGCTTACCTGGTTTGCCTATAAAATACACCAATATATTGATTTGAATAGGCAGGTTCTACCTAGTCCAAATAGGTATCTATAAATATGTGAAAGGTTCTTATTCATATGACTTTATTGGCATGATAAAGAATTTGTCAGGCAGAATCTGTAATAAAAGGTTTATTATATAAAAGCTTAAAAAAGGTATTTTATATAAAAACCTATAAAAGAAGAATCTGGTCTTAAGCACCATTTCATCATCAATGAGTAACTGAAGTAAACTCATAATTTGTGCTGTAAGGGTTGAATTAAGAGGAGAAGTATGAGTTTGGAGTTAAACTGAATTAGTGTTCAAATTCTGAATCTATTGATTAATCGAATGGCTTTGACCAAACACCATAATTTCCCATCTGTGAAATGTGGGAGAATATCTATATTATAGGTGTACTGTTAAGGCTCACTCACCCATCCTTTAAAAATCTACCTGGGAGAGGTTAATCCAGAAGGCACTCCATTTATCAAATGCTATGGACTGAATGTGTACCCCCAAAGCTTATGTGTAAAACCCTAATCCCAATGTGACGGTAGTTAGAGGTAGGGCCTTTGCGAGGTTTGCTGTTTGAATGTCCCCTGCAAAACTCATGTTGAAATTTAATGGCATTATGATAGCATTAAAAAGTGGGACCATTACCAGATGATTAGATCATGAGGGCTGTTCTTATTGATGGATTATATCTCATTGTTGAAGGAGTGGGTTAGATATTGCCAGAGTAGGTTGTTACAAAAGGGAGTTTGGCACTCTCTTGCCATCTTGCTCTTAGGCATGTTCTCTTTCCCTTCTGCCTTATGCCATGGGATCATGCAGCAGGAAGGCCCTCAGCAGATGCTGGCAGCTTGATGTTGGACTTCTCAGCTTCCAGATATGTGAGAAATAAATTATATTTTCTTATAAATTACCCAGTATGTGGTATTCTATTAACACAACATGGACTAATAAGGTAATTAGGTTCTGAGGGTGAAACTATCATGAATGTAATTAGTGCTCTTATAAGAGGCCAGAGAGCAAGCTAGCTCTCTTTCTACCGTGTGAGGGCACAAAGAGAAGCCGGCTACCTGCAACTGGGAAGAGGGCCCTCAGCAGAACCTGACTGTGCTGGTACCCTGATCTAAACTTCCAACTTCCAGAACTGTGTAAAATAAATGTTGTTTAAACCACACAATCTATGGTAATTTGTTATAACAGCCTGAACTAAGACACCAGAGGATTGAGAAAACATTAACAAAGGGTGCACCAGCATCTTTAAAGAGCTTTTCAGTAGTTATTCTCTGTAGATCAGAAAAGAGAGTGGGAAATGCTGCCACTGAAATGAGCTCCCTAAATTCAGAAAGTGTCAGAGGAATTCAGGGAGTCTGTTCTGAAGCCAATGGGGATAATGGGAATTTAATGCGGATAATGGGAAGGAGTTAGATGGTGGTCAGGTAGTAAGATGAGACAAAGTAGGCATGTTATGGTAATGAACAGCAGAGCTAAAATAGTAATCAGAATGGTTTGACATGGATATTTTTGGTGTTGACTGATCATGGTATCCCTAGGACTAAGATAGACAAGCAGTCTACTAAAATTTCACTTGATATGAAGAAGTGGAAAAGCTGTAGGTCTTGTGAGCAGTTGACTAACTCGACTCACCACAAAAAGAGTTGTTGCCCCTCAGTCTGTTCCTGGAATTGAGCCAGCTCAAACAGCTGGAGTCCCTTAAGTGAAGAAAAGCCTGGATCTCTTTGAGGAAGAATCCTGCTACTCTGCCAGAAATTATACTCTACAGCTTTTTCTCTACTTCCTTTAAAGGACCTATGGTTACTTACCTGGGTGTCTGTGCATTGGGAAAGGAGAACTAATTAGACTTTTTGGCTCTGAAGTGACACTGATTGTTGGAGACTCAAAACATCTAGTGGTCCACCTACAAGAATAAAGACTTAAGGAAATGAGATAATTAATGGAATTTTGGCTTGTATCCATCTCAAATGGCTCAGTTGGTCTTCCAAACTATTCGATGTTTATTTTCTCAGGTCTGAAATTTAGAGCTGGAGGAGACATACTTAACCACTGGAAGAATCCTCACTCTGATTCTCTCACCCATGGAGAGAGGGCTGTTATTTAGGAAAAGCTACGTGGAAGCTACTAGGATGGCTGTGTTTTAAAAATCACAAATTAAAAGCTATGTTGTTGTATTCTTGGAGAGATTTTACAGATCTCTGCTAGTATCAAGGACTTGAAGGATCTGGGAGTGGTGATTCCTACCATATCCTAATTCAAATCACCTATTTAGCCTTTGCAGATGGTAGATGTATCTTAGAGAACAAAAGCAGTATTTTTATAAACTTAAACAAGTTATGAGCCTTATTCCAACTGTTATTCCAGGTGGGGTTTATTTATTGGAGAAAAAAATCAATATTCCTGCCACCTGCTATACTACTTGAATAGGTTGTAATCCCTGGTTACTCACCCAAATATGAATATAGGTGGTGCTACAAAAGTGTTTTGCAAATTTGATCAAAGTCTATAACCAGTTGATGTTAAGTAAGGGAGATTATTCTAGGTGGTCTGGGAGCAGCTGATTCAATCAGTTGAAAGACCTGAATAGCAGAGCTGAAGCTTCCCTGATGAAGAAGAAATTTTTCTGTGAATAGCAGCATGCACCCATGCCTGAGTGTTCCACCCTGCCCTTCCTGACAGGCTGTCCTATGGATTTCAGACTTGCCCAGCCAGCCTCCACAATTCCATAACCAATTCCCTGCCGTCAATCTCATATGTATATATTTCTATTGGTTCTGTTTCAACCCTGATACAATGATTTATTAACGAGTATTTTTTCCTCTATTTGTTTTAACAAATGTCATCAGAAGCAGTTTGCTTTTAATAAACAAAGCCAACAATACCTCTACAGTATCCTATCTCAGGATTAAAATTCCTTTCCAATTCTCTTATAATTCTCTTACCTCTTCATTCCATAAAACATTGAGCTGCACCACTAATTTAATGATGTTATGCTAATTGAACTAGTGAGTAGAAAGTAGCAACTACTCTAGATAGCTTGGTAAAACACATGCTAGAAAATGACTAACTCCCCCGCCTCACAATAAATGTAGAGATCTTTGACTTTGTTAAATTTCTAGGCAATCTCACGGTACATTGACATATTCCTTCCAAACTGAAGAAGAAAATTGCTGCATGTAAACTCTCTTACAACAAAGATAGCGTCATAGCACTACTCTCTGCAACTAAGCAGTATGACCCAACAGATCCATTTGATGGTACTTGCAGTGATAGAAATGCTCTATGGGGCCCTTAGCAGACTGTAATGTGTGAACCATATCACTAACCTTTAGAATTTTGGAAAGAAGCTGTGTCACCTTTTGCAGATAATTATTCTTTTGAGAAACAACTTCAGGCTTGCTATTAGGTCCTACATACGACATCATCAAGGTATTATAACTATAATAAGGTGTTTGTTATTTGATTCAATAATACAATGTAGCAGGTGTGTAGCAGTATTCTATCATCAAGTGTAGGTGGCATATGTGAGACTATGTTTGAACAGATCTTGAAGTCTCAGATAAGTTGCACAGGCAAGTAGTGTAGATTCTCATGGTCGCTCCTCTGGCCACATTGCTTTCTCCTACCCAGTCTGTACCCATGGCCTTATTCAAAGTTCTCCAATTACCCAAAGACCAAAAAAAACAAAATATGGCTTACTCTGCAGATGATTTTGCACATTATGCTGACATCACCAGAAAGTGTACAAAGACGCACTGGAACCCCACTCTGGGTTAATTTTGAAAAATTGTTGTGGAGAGAAATTCCCTCAATAGGCAGTACTTTGAGCACGACTCTTTTTTTTCCATTTTTCAAGGAAGGAGTGAGATGATCAGAGGGAGGCAGAGATCTACATTATTTCATGGTAAGCGGATGACAGTTTGGCCCAATGGTCAGGGAATCGGAAGGAACAAGATTGGAAAGTTAATAACTAGGAGGCCTGGGAAGAAGTATGTAGATGAATCTCTCCAAAAGGATATAGAATGTCATATATTTGTGTCCCATGTTAATGCTTGCCAAAGAAAAATCTCAGCAGAGAAAGATTTTAATTATCAGGTAGATGAAATGACCTGTTTTGTACATGAAATGACCCGTTTTGTAGATCTTGGTCAGTTCCTTTCCCTAGACACCCCTGTCCTTTTTAGTGGACTCAGGCACAAATGACCATGGTGGCAGGGATGAAAGTTATGCCCAGGTTCGTTCAGCTCACCAGGGCTGATTGTCCATAGCTGCTGTTGAGTGTCCAGTATGCCAACAGAAGAGATCAACACTGAGCCCTGGGTTTGGCTCCACTTTCCAGGAGAACCAGCATGCCACCAGATGGGAGGGTGATCATGCTGCACTATAACTTGGAAGAGGCAGAACTTTGTTCTTACTGAAATAGATACTGTGCGTGTGGATTTGCCTTCTCTGTTATATTTCTTCCGACAAATCCACCATCCATGGATTTACAGAATGTTGTATTCACTGTTGTGGTATTCCACATAGCATTTTACAGAAGATGGGCTCATGCTCATGGAATTCACTACTCTTGTCATCATCTCTCTCACCCTAAAGTAGTTGGTCTGAGAGGATGGTGGCATGTCTTTGAAGACTGAGAGCACCATCTGGTGGGAACGCCATGTGGGGCTGTAGTAATGTCCTCCAGGATGAAGTAGGCTCTGAATTATTGACCATTACATGGTCCTGTTTCTCTCATTCCAAACTAAGCAGTGGTTTGTTCATTGCCAGTCACCTGGCAACTTAATGTTTCTCATGCTAGTAAAACAACAGGGAAAAAAAGCAATTACCATACTGGGTGATTTATCCTGACTGTCAAGAGACTAGCTATTACACAATTGGGCCAGAGGAGACTGTATGTGGAGTGCTAGAGGTACAAGTGTGGGGAGGTGCCTTTTAGTATTCCCATGTTCTGTGACAGAAGTAATGGAAAACCACCCCAAATCAGCAGGACCTCTAGGAATGAAGCCTTGTGTTACTCCACAGGTGAGGAACCATGACCAACTGAAGTCAATACAGAATAAATAGTAGAGAAAGGACACTTCTATATACCTCTAAAACTATGGGACCAGTTACAGAATTTTTAGTATTTGTGTTTTTCTTCCCTGCTTTTATATGGATATGTTTGTATATAATATATGTTAACCAATTTTAAAATTTCTTCCCCCCCTTCCCTTTTCCTACTAATATAAGATTAATAGTGTATAGTTTTGGGGCTGGGTAGGGTAGCGCATGCCTGCAGAGCCACCTATGTGGGAGGCTGTAGTGGTATGATCACTTGAGCCTAGGAGTTTGAGATTACAGTGAGCTATGATTATGCCACTGCACTCCAGGCTGGGTGACAGAGTGAGACCCTGTTTCTTTTAAAAAAAAATGATTAACAGTGATTAACTTTATATCTTATTAAGTTATAAGATATCAAAGCAAGCATGTAACTCAGGGAGAAGAGTAATAAATATCACCTGAAGATGTATTAAGTATGCCTATCATTTTTTAAGGGAGGGTGTTAGTGCTTTTTGGTTGTATGATACAAGTTGAATATCCCTAATTCAAAAATACAAAATGCTCAAAAATCCAAAACTTTTGACCAGTAACATGACCCACAAAACATGCTCATTGGAGCATTTTGAATTTTGGATTTTCAGATTAGGGATGCTCATCTGGTAAGTATTTGCAAATATTCAAAAATCTGAAATCTGAAACGCTTGTGGTTCCAAGCATTTTGGATAAGGGATACTCAACCTGTCACTGCATCATATTAAGTAGAAGCATTCTTTTACTATTATCTTCATTTGATAGTTAAGGACAGTTAAACGAGGTATATGTGGATACTAGGTTGAAAGGGGTACAGAATCCGCCGGGTGCGGTGGCTCACGCCTGTAATCCCAGCACTTTGGGAGGCCGAGGCGGGTGGATCACGAGGTCAAGAGATTGAGACCATCCTGGTCAACACGGTGAAACCCCGTCTCTACTAAAACTACAAAAAATTGGCTGGGCATGGTGGCGCGTGCCTGTAATCCCAGCTACTCAGGAGGCTGAGGCAGGAGAATTGCCTGAACCCAGGAGGCGGAGGTTGCGGTGAGCCGAGATCACGCCATTGCACTCCAGCCTGGGTAACAAGAGCGAAACTCCGTCTCAAAAAAAAAAAAAGGAAAGGGGTACAGAATCCTAGATTGCGCTATTGTCAATTTAGAAACTATATTTTTCTAGAATACCTCATATAATTAGGTTGGAAGTAGCTGACAGAGGAACTCGTACAAGATTTAGGAGGCAGTGAATCAGTGGCTATGATTTTTGGAAGGTTGCATTGCTCAGATAGTGTGGCAGTCAGGTGCAGAGGTGTCTGCGAAATCTCAGCTGGTCCTTGCTCTCCTCTGCTCCATGTCTAGCTCACCTTTCTGTTACAACTGCTGGCCCTGCTGACCAATGGGGGTCCCAAGCCTACCACCAGATGTTTGGCTGTGAACCTACACAGGTGGTAGCTACACAGAAACAGCAACTTCCCATAGGTAATCTCCATGTGCCCTTCCTTGTGTTTCTAATTTGGTGGCTAGAAATGCTTGGCTTCTTAGATTTCCCTGAACACTCGAAATTATCCACCCGGGCAGGCTAGCTAGGCAGGCATATTAGTAGCTCTTATTTTTTATTGTGGCTCTGCAAATTCCTCTTGAAAACCTTTAGCTCCTCAGCATCTCCTTTGCAAGTATAAATGTTAATCTCTATAACAAATTCCTTATTTCCATACTAGTAATTGTAATATGTTCTGCTTCACTGACTGAATCCTGAGTAATGATGTTTCTCAAGGACACTGGCATTGTAGTTGTTCCCCCTTTCTTCTGCATCATAAATTATCTCCTCTAGCAGATCATTCATTCCCACCAGGTAAACATGGTATCATTTTCTCCAAATTAAAACAGTAAATACTCTCTTAATACCACATCTTTTTTTAAGCAACAATTATTTATTTGTTTCCAGCTATAGCAAAGCTTCTTAAGACATTTGTCTATCATCAGTGTGTCCAATTCCTATCCTTTCTTTTCCCTTTTGAATTTATTGCAGCTAAGTTTCTCCCCATCATCTTTCACAAAAATGGCACTTCCCAATTTCCTGGTGGCTTCCCTATTGCTGCTTTTAATAGACAATTCTAATTCCTTATTTTATTTTACTCCTCAGTGATCATTCGTTCTTTCTTGCAACCCTTTCTTCACTTGGCCAAGGATGTTCTCTTTTTCTCTCTTTCTTTCTCTACAGCACAACTGTTTCTTCTCAATCTTCTTTTCTGTTTTTTTTGCCCTGATCTTTCCCAACTTTATTGGTTGAATGTCCCAGGCTTCAGTTGTTGATTTTTTTTCTTCCCTTTTTACCCCCACTTCTTAGGTGAGTTCATTGAGTCATGGCTTTATTTACCTTCTGTGGCTGAAGATGCCAACATTTTCCTTCAGCTCAGACCTCAGTCCTGGTCTCCAGAATCCTTTCTCTAAGGCCCACTTAACATCTTCATTTGGATGCCTAACAAGAACTTAAGCTAACATGTTCAAAGCTAAACTGTTGATCTCCCCTTCCATCCCCAAACCTCTTTCTTCTATAGTCTTTTCTTCTACAGTTAATGACTGCTTCAGACTTGCAGAAGCTTAGACCAAAAACATGGAGTCAACATTGACTTTTCTCTTTCACCTTTCATCTCTCATCTCATTTGCATCAGCAAATTCTGTTGACTCTACCTTCAAAAACATGCAGAATCGTATCCCTCCTTACCACTCCTGGCCCATTTGTTTAAACTGCTGCCCTAGCTTGTCAGGATGCTATTAACTCCTTATTATTCTTTTTGGTTCTGTACATCCTCCTCCCCCTGATATATTCAGAAGGTAGCAGCAAGAGAGAGCCTGTTAAAATACAGGTTTGATCTTGCCATTGTTCTGCTCCAGATTTTTCAGTGATTTCTCATGTCATTCAGAGGAAGGGCTCAAATTCTAAGTCTTCTAATCACCTGAATAATCTAATTTTGTCTATCTGTCTGTCCTAAAACCCCTGGTTCATCCCATGCTAGCAACACTGGTCTTAGTGCCATTTCTTGAACATGCCAAGCATGCTTTTGCCTTGGGGATGTCACACTTGCTCTTTCCTAGATATCAACACTAAACACTGCCACTCCTCAAATGTCACTGAATCAATGAAGTCTTTCATGACCACCTTATTTAAAGAGCAACCTCACTCCTTCCTGCAGTTTTCTATTTTTCTTTCCACTGTATTTCTCTTCCATAGAACATACATGTATTCTCTCCCTGTGTGTGTGTATACATATATACACATATATAATTATATATATTGACACAACTATTATAGATATTATAAATAATATATTTAGTGTTATACATTATATACAGTATTCTTTTTTTTTTTTATTTTACTTTAAGTTCTGGGATACATGTGCAGAATGTGCAGGTTTGTTACATAGGTATATGTGTGCCATAGTGGTTTGCTGTACCTATCAACCCATCATCTAGGTTTTGAGCCCCACATAATTAGCTGTTTGTCCTGATGTTCTCTCTCCTCCTAACTCCCACCCCCTGACAAGCCCTGGTGTGTGTTGTTCTCCCTGTGTTCATGTGTTCTGATTGTTCAACTCCCACATATGAGTGAGAACATACTGTATTTGGTTTTCTGTTCCTGTGTTAGTTTGCTGAGGATGACATGTCCCTTCCAGCTTCATCCATGTCCCTTCCAAGGATATGATCTCATTCTTTTTTATGGCTGCATAGTATTCCATGGTTTCTTTTTCTTTTTTTTAAACAAAAGAAAGATATTTTTTCTTTGTCTTTTTTTTTTTTAAACAAAAGAAAGATTTATTAGACTTACAGTTCCACATGTCTGAGGAGGCCTCATAATCATGGTGGAAGGCAAGTCACATCTTACATGGATGACATCAGGCAAAAAGAGGGCTTGTGCAGGACCACATTTTCTTTGTAGTCTATCATCGATGGCATTTGGGTTGGTTCCATGTCTTTGGTATCGTAAATAATGCTGCAATAAACATACATGTGCATGTGCATGTTTCTTTGCAGTAGAATGATTTATATTTTTTTGGGTATATACCCAGTAATGGGATTGTAGGGTCAAATGGTATTTCTGGTTCTAGATTCTTGAGGGATCACCACACTGTCTTCCACAACGGTTGAACTAATTTACACTCCCACCAACAGTGTAAAAGCATTCCTCTTTCTCCACAGCCCTGCCAGCATCTATTGTTTCTTAACTTTTTAGTGATTGCCATTCTGACTGGCATGAGATGGTATCTCATTGTGGTTTTGAATTGTGTTTCTCTAATGATCAGTGATGTTAAGCTTTTTTTCATAGGTTTGTTGGGTACATAAATGTCTTCTTTTGAGAAGTGTATGTTCCTATCCTTTGCCCACTTTTTGATGGGGTTATTTTTTTCTTATAAATATGTTTAAATTCCTTGTAGATTCTGGATATTAGACCTTTATCATATGAGTAGATTGTAAACATTTTCTCTCATTCTGTGTGTTGCCTGTTCACTCACTTCTTTTGCTATGCAGAAGCCCTTTAGTTTAATTAGATCCCATTTGTGAATTTTGGCTTTTGTTGCAATTACTTTTGGCATTTTCATCATGAAGTCTTTGCCCATGCCTATGTCCTGAATGGTATTGCCTGTGTTTTCTTCTAGAGTTTTTATGGTTTTGGGTTTTACATTTAAGTTTTTAATCCATCTTGAGTTAATTTTTGTATAAGATGTAAAGAAGGGATTCAGTTTCAGTTTTCTGCATATGGCTAGCAAGTTTTCCAAGCACCATTTATTAAATAGGGAATCCTTTCTGCATTGCTTGTTTTTGTCAGGTTTGTTGACAATCAGCTGGTTGTGGATCTGTGGTGTTATTTCTGAGGTCTCTGTTCTGTTTCATTGGTTGGTATGTCTATTTTGGTACCAGTACCATGCTGTTTTGGTTTCTGTAGCCTTATAGTATAGTTTGAAGTCAAGTAATGTGATGCCTCCAGCTTTGTTCTTTTTACTTGGGTTTGTCTTGGCTATACAGGCTCTTTTTTGGTTCCATATGAAATTTTAAGTAGTTTTTTTTTTTAACTCTGTGAAGAAAGTCAATGGTAGTTTGATGGGAATAGAATTGAATCTATAAATTACTTTGGGTAGTATGGCCATTTTCATGATATTGATTTTTCCTATTCATGAGAATGTTTTTCATTTGTTTATATCCTGTCTTATTTCCTTGATCAGTGGTTTGTAGTCCTCCTTTAAGAGGTCCTTTATGTCCCTTGTTAGCTGTATTCCTAGGTATTTTATTCTTTTTGTAGCAATTGTCAGTGGGAGATCCTTCAAGATTTGGCTCTATGCTTGTCTATTGTTGGTATTTAGGAATGCTTGTGATTTTTGCACATTGATTTTATACCCTGAACTTTGCTGAAGTTGCTTATCAGCTTAAGGAGTTTTTGGTATGAGATGAGTCTACATTTCTAAATATAGAATCATGTCATCTGCAAACAGAGACAATTTGACTTTCTCTCTTCCTACTTGAATACCCTTTATGTCTTCCTCTTGTCTGATTGCCCTGGCCAGAACTTCCAATACTATGTTGAATAGGAGTGGTGAGAGAAGGCATCCTTGTCTTGTGCTGGTTTTCAAAGGGAATGCTTCCACCTTTTGCTCATTCAGTATGATATTGGTTGTGGGTTTGTCATAAACAGCTCTTATTATTTTGAGATATGTTCCATCAATTCCTAGTTTATTGAGAGTTTTTAACATGAAGGGATGTTGAATTTTTTTGAAGGCATTTTCTGCAACTATTGCAATAATCATGTTTTTGTTATTGGTTCTGTTTGTGATAAATTATGTTTATTAATTTGAATATGTTGATCCAGCCTTGCATCTGAGGGATGAAGCTGACTTGATCATGCTAGATAAGCTTTTTGATGTGCTGCTGGATTTGGTTTGCCAGTATTTTATTGAAGATATTTACATCAGTGTTCATCAGGCATATTGGCCTGAAGTGTGCGTGTGTGTGTGTGTGTGTGTGTGTGTGTGTGTGTGTCTCTCTCTTTGTCTCTCTGCCAGGTTTTGGTATCAGGGTGAAGTTGGCCTCATGAAATGAGTTGTAGAAAAGTCCCTCCTTTTTAATTGTTTGGAATAGTTTCAGAAGGAATGGTACCAGCTCCCTTTTGTACCTCTGGTAGAATTTGGCTGTGAATCCATCTGGTCCTGGGCTGTTTTTGGTTGGTAGGCTATTAATTACTGCCTCAATTTTCAGAACTTGTTATTGGTTTATTCAGGGACTTGACACCTTCCTGGTTTAGTATTGGGAAGGTGTATGTGTCCAGGAATTTATCTATTTCTTCTAGATTTTCTAGTTTATTTGTGAAGTATTTATAGTATTCTCTGATGGTAGTTTGTATTTTTGTGGGGTCACTGGTGATATCCCTTTATCATTTTTTATTGTAACTATTTGATTCTTCTCTCTTTTATATTTTATTAGTTTAACTAGTGGTCTATTTTGTTAATTTTTTCAAAAAACCAGCTCCTGGATCTCTTGATTTCTTTGAAAGGTTTTTTTTTGTGTCTGTGTTTCTGTCTCCTTCAGTTCTTCTCAGATCTTAGTTATTTCTTGTCTCCTGCCTTCTGCTAGCTTTTGAATTTGTTTGCTCTTGCTTCTCTAGTTCTTTTAATCATGATGTTAAGGTGTCAATTTGAGATCTTTCTTGCTTTCTGATGTGGGCATTTAGTGTTCTAAATTTCCCTCTGAACACTGCTTTAGCTGTGTCCCGGAGATTCTGGTACATGTCTCTTTCTTCTCATTGGTTTCAAAGAACTTCTTGATTTCTGCCTTAATTTTATTATCTAACCAGGAGTCATTCAGGAGCAAATTGTTCAATTTCCATCAAGTTGTGTGGTTTTTAGTGCATTTCTTAATCCTAAGTTCTAATTTGATTGCAGTGTGGTCTGACGGACTGTTTGTTATGATTTCAGCTCTTTTGTGTTTGCTTAGGAGTATTTTACTTCCAATTATGTGGTTGATTTTAGAATAAGTGCCATGTGGCACTGAGAAGAATGTGTATTCTGATGATTCGGGGTGGAGAATTCTGTAGATGTCTATTAGGTCCACTTGATCCAGAGCTAAATTCAAGTCCTGAATGTCCTTGTTAATGTTCTTTCTCATTGATCCATGCAATATTGACAGTGGGGTCTGGAAGTCTCCCACTATTATTGTGTAAGATTTTAATTATCTTGGCAGGTCTCTAATACCTTGTTTTATGACTTTGGATGCTCTTGTATTGGGTGCATATATATTTAGGATAGTTAGCTCTTCTTGTTACATCAATCCCTTTACCTTTATGTAATGCCCTTCTTTGACTTTTTTGATCTTTGCTGCCTTAAAGTATGTTTTGTCAAAGACTAGGATTGCAACCCCTGCTTTTTTTGCTTTCCATTTTCTTGGTAAATTTTCCTCCATTCCTTTATTTTGAGCCTATATGTGTCCTTGCACATGAGATGGGGTCTCCTGAATACAGCACACCAGTGAGTCTAGCCTCTTCATCCAACTTGCCAGTTTGTGTATTTTAATTGGGTCATTTAGCTCCTTTACATTTAAGGTTAATATTGTCATGTGTAAATTTGATCCTGTCCTCATGATGCTAGCTGGTTATTTTGTACACTATTTGAAGTAGTTTCTACATAATGTCACTGGTGTTTGTTTTGTTTTGTTTTGCAGTGGCTGGTATCAGTTTTCCTTTTCCATATTTAGTATTTCCTTCAGGAGCTCTTACAAAGCAGGCCTGGTGGTGATGAAATGCCTAAGAATTTGCTTGTCTGAAAAGGATTTTATTTCTCCTTCGCTTATGAACCTTAGTTTGGCTGGATATGAAATTCTGGGTTGGAAATTCTTTTCTTTAAGAATGTTGAATATTGACTCACATTCTTTTCTGGCTTTTAGTGTTTCTGCTGAGAGATCTGCTGTTAGTCTGTTGGGCTTCCCTTTGTAGGTTACCTGGTCTTTCTCTCTGGCTGTGCTTAATACATTTTCATTCATTTTGACCTTGGAGAATCGGATGATTATGTATCTTGGGGTTGATCTTCTAGTAGAGTATCTTAGTATTGTTTTCTGTATTTCCTGAATTTGAATGTTGGCTTGTCTTGCTAGGTTGGGAAGTCCTGGATGATACCCTGAAGTGTGTTTTTGAACTTGGTTCCATTTTCCCCATCTCTTTCAAGTACTCCAGTCAATCACAGGTTCATTCTTTTTATGTAGTTCCTTATTTCTCAGAGGTTTTGTTTATTCCTTTTCATTCTTTTTTCTCTAATCTTGTCTGCCTGCCTTAATTCAGCAAGATGGTCTTCAATTTGGCTATTGATACTTGTGTATGCTTTATGACGTCCTATTGCTGTGTTTTTCAGTCAGCTCATTTATGTTTTTCTCTAAACTGGTTATTCTAGCTAGCAGCTCCTGTAATCTTTTATCAAGGTTCTTAGCTTGTTTGCATTGAATTAGAATATGTTCCTTTAGCTTAGCAGAGTTTGTTATTACTCAGTTCTGCACTCTTGCTGGAGACGTGTTACAATCATTTGGAGGAGAAGAGGCACTCTAGCCTTTTGGGTTTTCAGTGTTTTTTTCTTTCTCATCTTCATGAGTTTGTCTAGTTTTGATCTTTGAGGCTGCTGTCCATTTGATGAGATTTTTGTGGGGACTTTGTTGTTGTTGCTTTCTGTTTGTTTTTCTTTCAATGATCAAGTCCCTCTTCTGTAGGGCTGCTGTACTTTGCTGGGAGTTCACTTCAGGCCCTGTTTATCTGGTTCTCTCCTGTGCTGGGAGGTGTCACTCAAGGAGGTTGGAGAACAGCAAAGATGGGTGCCTGCTCCTTCCTCTGGGATCCCTGACCTCAAGGGACACCTCTTTGATGCCAGTAGGAATGCTCTTGTTTAGCATGTCTGACAACCTCTCTTGGAGAATCTCACTCAGTGGGTGTCACAGGGAGCAGGACCCATTAATGAAGCACTTTGACTGTTTCTTGGTGGAGGTGGTGTGCTGTGCTGGGGGGTAACCCACTCGTCTGGATTGCGGTTGCCTGAATTTCTCAGAACTGGCAAGAGGAAACACTGATTCTGCTACTCCTCAGAGACTGCAGCACCCCTCCCCCTAGGGGTTCAGCCAGGGCCTGAACCCCTAGGGAGAGGGGTGCTGCAGTCTCTGAGGAGTAGCAGAATCAGTGTTTCTAATTCTGGAGATCAGAGTTCTGTCCCTAAGCCCCTGGCTGGAGTTCTTGGAGTTTCTGTAGGGAGGGCCCCGCCCAGTGAGGAGGGATGGATCAGGATCAGGCCTGAAGAGGCACTCTGGCCACAGTCTGCCACGGCTGACATGTTGGGCTGTAGGGAATACCTCTTGGGTCCGAGACATCCAGCCTCCCTTGCTTCAGCAGGGGAAAAGCATGGCCTGGAGCTATAGAGATGGCTGCTGTCCTTCCCCGACCCTGGGAGCTTAGTGTGTTAGGCAAATATCAGTCCCAGTGTTAGCTACTGCCCCTCCCCCAAGGAGCTCAGATGGCTAGACAGCAGAGATTCACAGCTGTTGTGATGGCTGCCCGTCTTCCTGGGAACTCGGCAAGCTTAAGCATATTCTAGCAGAGTGGCTGTTGAGAATCTGTATGGCTCTGTGATTGGGACCCTAGGCCCTGACAGTGTGGGCTCACAAGTGGGATCTTCTGATCCATGGGTTGCTCTGTTCCATGGAAAAATCGTGGTTTTCCAGGCTGGGTGGCAGGCCCACTCACCACCTCTCTTGGCTGGGAGATGGTGGCTCCTCTGCCCCCTGTGGCTCTCAGGTGGGCTGCCAAACCACACTGCTTTTCTTTCATCTCCATGGGTCATGCCAGCTGCCTAGTCAGTCTAGATGACAGAACCTGGATACCTCAGTGTTGGGAAAAGCAGCAAAGAAGAAAAGACAGAGTGCCTGCATATTGGTTATGATTAACATATAAACAAGGAACAACAAACTGCCGAAGGCCTCAGGAAGCCTCTGAGGAGGAAAGCCTCTCCATACCTCATGTTCCAGTGCAGGGTGACCTCGCTCTGTTACCATAAACATTGGACTCAAGGACATAAAGCCCCTTTGTAGCACTATGACGTAGCCAGACTTGTAGGCTCCTTGTAAGGCCTGAGTTCAACCAGCTGCACATAGATAACAGGCTAAAGATAATCACATGTTCTTGTTTTGTGAAACTCCCAAACCGCCAGTGTTACCAATCCTTAGACTGACACACCAGTTCTGGCTCACTGATTCAGTTATAGCTCACTGATTCATTTCACCATTACTCCACCCCTACCCTGTAGATCAAAGTGATTGTAATCAACAAATAGTGTAGATGATCGGAGCTCGGGGCATTCACTGCCTCCTCCAGAGTAATAAGTAATGGCCCTCTGGTCCTACTGTCTCTTTTAATGTATCTTTTTCTCATTCCTTTGTTGCCACCGAACTCGGGGTACCCACAGGTGATATAGGGCTGGCTCCCTACATTCTGGTGCCCATTGTGGGGCTCATGGATCCCTGTGTTCTGGCACCCAATGTATGGGGCTCATGGATTCCCTACACCTCATTTGCCAGTGCAGGATTGGCACAACGTTTTGGTTCTTTTCAATGAGAGCTTCTGATCACCACTCCTATTTAGCCCTCTTGGCCCTGCCCCCCACCCCTCCCACCCTCCCCCAGTACTATCTCATATCCAGTATTCTTATCACAGAACATGGGAATACTAAAGGGTGTCCCCTGAGGACCTCAAGCATTCCACACATACTCTTGTCTGATCCAATTGTGATATAGCTATTTTCTTGATAGAATCAATCACTCCAGTATAGTAACCATTTCTTTTTTTTTTTTTTTTCCTGCTGGTTTATTGGTAATCAGATAATAATTTGACTTTGTTTATAATTTGTGTTTTTCTTCTACAATGTAAGCTCCTCCTCCTAGTATGTATGCAGTTCTCCTCTACTCCTAGAGAGCATAATTTTAAAAAATAGAGTTTATTTTTTAGAGCAGTTTTAGGTTCCTCCACACCCTAAACATGCACAACCTTCCTCACTGTCAGCATTGGGCACAAGAGTGGTACATTGGTTACATTTGATGAACCTACATCAACACCTCCTAATCACCCAAAGCCCATAGGTTACATTAGAGTTCACTCTTGGTGTTGTGCATTCTATGGTTTGGACAAATGTATAATCACACATACCCACCATTATAGGATCACACAGAGTAGTTTGACTGCTCTAAAAATCTTTTGAACTTGAGTGAGGAGGTGCCAAGATGGCTGACTAGAAGCAATGTATCCGTCTCACAGTGAGGAGATAGAGTGGTGTGTAAACACTGGCTCTTCAACTGGATAGTCCAGAAGGACAGGTTGGAATTCATCAAGAAAACAGCATGACCCATGGAGAACACAGAACAAGGAGACAGGGCAGCCACCTGCCTGGGACTGGCCCAGAGCCAAGGGAGGCCCCCATGGCTGGGAAATGTGAGTGAGTGAGAGCCCCCAGAGACCTACACTTCTACCATGGCCCTTTGCAATCCTAGGCATGGGAGATCACCCCCTGATCTTCTTCCCTGGGGGTTTCTAGACTGGCACTGAGAGCTGCAATGGAGTCTGGGCAGAGCCACCGAGGCCCATGTAGATCCCCAAGGACTTGGACTACTGAGCACCCCAGTGCCAGCTGCCATAGCTCTGCCAACAAGGGAGGCCAGACTCTCTCGTATGTCCCAGGGTAGGGGCTGCAAGCACAATGATGAGAAGCAGAAGGGACTGCAGGCCTCACTTCCACTATAGCTCTCCAGGCAAATCCCCCTGGCCTGGGGCATCAGCATGCCACCTCACCCCTGCCTGAGCTCTTGGGCTGGGAGCAACTTTGCATTTCTCTGGGACAGAGCTCCCAGGGGTAACAGATAGGCGTGCCATTTTAGCCATTGCCATGGTTCCTGACCCTAATGCCCTCAGGCTGGGCCGAAAGTGAAGAGCTAAAGGATTTGATGGTGGGCCTCCTGCACAGCACAGCTGCCTTATGAAAAAGTGACTGGTCTACTGTCCACACGGTCTTTGTCCCTGCTACTCCACACTGGGCAGGGCTTCCCGATCTGGACACCCTGTGCAGCTGCCCTGCCCCACTTGATCACTTCCACAGTGACTATGTATTTCTCTGGAAAGGAAATCTAAGAGACAAGCCACAGGCTGTCTGCCATTGCCACTGCATGGGGATCACCCTTGCTGCCCTCGAGCTGGGGAAGGAATAAAGAGCCTGAGTGCTTTACTGGTACCTTTAGCACACTATAGCCAACATACAGAGTGGAACCCAGTCTGTCTTCCCTGTGAACTCCCACCCCACTGCTCTTCACCAAACAGGGCCTCATAGCTCAGGCCTCAAGTGCAGCCACCTCACTCACGGCTGAGTATTCCCATTGGCAGCAGTTCTGCATTGCTCTGGGTTGGGGCTCCCAGGGGCAACCCAAATCCCCTCTGCCACTGCCACTGCCACTGCAGCAGTACTGCCCTTGCTACCTTAGGGCTGGGTAAGGAACAGCCCTAGTAAAGGGCTGAGTGCTTTACTAGACCTCCAGGAGTCTGCAGCTGCCCTAGGGAGAGGGCATTTTGTCTTCCCTGTGAATCCCCCTCTTCCTCTACTCACAATCAGGCAGGGCCCTTTGGTTTGGGCCTGTAATGCAGCTGCCCCACACTGGGTTATTGCTTTGACTGGCAGTAGATCTACCTTTCTCTGGGATGGAGCCCCAAGAGACAAGTGAAAGCCCCTCACTGCCTTTGCTGCCCAGAAGCTGGGGAGGGCACAAAAAGTCTGAGCTCACCCCAGGGATGTGGTGCACAGTCCGGGAGTGTTGAGCTGAGATCTGCAGCCAGCATTCAGATGGAGGGGAGAGAGAAGCCCCACTCTCAGATGACTGAGGGAGCAAGGCTATAAACCCAGGATGTACAGAGGGGACATGGGGGATGGAGGGAGGGAGGCAGGGGTTGAAAAATTATTTGTTGAGTATTATACTGATTACCTGGGTGACAAAACTATCTGTACACCAGACCCCACCACATGCAACAGACCTACACATATATTCCGTGAACCTACAATAAAAGTTGGAAAGAAATAAAAATAAAAATCCTCTGTGCCCTGCCTAGTCATCCCTCTCTCCCCCTCACCCCTGACAACCATTGATCTTTTTTATTTTTACGTTTTTAAGTTGGGAATGCATTTTAAAATAGATTAATGTTTTAGAGCAGTTTTACATTCACAGCAAAATTGAGCAGAAGGTACAGAGATTTCCCTTATATGCCTTAACCACTGATCTTTTTTACTGTCGCCACAGTTTTGCCTTTTTCAGAATGTCGTATACTTGCAATCACATAGCATGTAGGCTTTTCAGATTGGCTTCTTTCACTTAATAATATGTGTGTAAGGTTTCTCCATGGCTTTTCATGACTTGATAGCTCATTCATTTGCAATGATGAACAGTATTCTATTGTCAATTGTACCACAGTTTATTTATTCATCTGTTGAGGGTGCAATTTTGTTCAACATTGTAATCCTAGGTCCTAAGACACTACTTGATATGTAGAAGATGTACAGTACATTTTCTTTATGCTTTTTTTTTTTTCAATATTTTCAACTTTTAGATCCAGGGGACATATGTGCAGGTTTGTTAGCTGGGTATATTGTGTGATGCTGAGGTTTGGGGTATAAGTCTACCCATGTACTGAGCATGGCACCTAATAGTTGCCCTTCTTCCTCCCTCCCTCTATCTCTCCCTTCCCACCTCTAGTAGTACCCAGTGTCTGTTGTTGCCATCTTTATGTCCATGAGTACTCAGTGCTTAGCTCCCCCTTATAAGTGAGAACATGTGGTATTTGGTTGTCTGTTCTCATGGTTATTCACTTTGGATGATGGCCTCCAGCATGGTGCTGCAAAGAACATGATATCTTTTTTTTTTTTTTTTTTTTTTAAGGTGAAGTCTCACTCTGTCCCTCAGGCTGGAGTGCAGTGGTGCCATCTAGGTTCACTGCAACCTCCACCTCCCGAGTCCAAGCAATTCTTTGCCTTAGTTTCCCAAGTAGCTGGGATTACAGGTGTTTGCCACCATGCCCAGCTAATTTTTATATTTTTAGTAGAGATGGAGTTTTGCCATCTTGTCCAGGCTGGTCTTGAACTCCTGACCTCAAGTGATTCACCTGCTTTGGCCCAAAGTGCTGGAATTACAGGCATGAGCCACCATGCCTGGCCATGATTTCATTTTTTATGGCTGCATAGTACCACATTTCCTTTATTCAGTCCACCATTGATTGGCACCTAGGTTGATTCCTATGTCTTGGGTATGGTGAACAGTGCTGTAATGAACATATTAATGCATGTGTTTTTTTGGTAGAACAATTTATTTTCTTTTCCACAGTCAAATTGTAGCTCTGTTTTAAGTTCTTTGAAAATCTCCTGTTTTCCAGTGGCTGAACTAATTTACAGTCCCACCCCCAAACGGCATATAAATGTTTCCTTTTCTCCACAGCCTCACCAGTATCTATTGTTTTTTGACTATTTAATACTAGGCATTCCAACTGGTGTGAGATGGCATCTCATTGTGGTTTTTGATTTGTATTTCTCTGATTATTAGTGATGATGAGCAATTTACCATGTTTGTTGGCCACATGTATGTCTTTCAAGAAGTATGTGTTCATGTCTTTCACCCATTTTTGAAGGGGGTTGTGTTTTGCTTGTTGAATTTTTAAAGTTCATTATAGATTCTGGATGTTAGACTTTCATCCAATTCATAGTTTGCAAGTATTTTCTCCAATTTTGTAGGTTATCTGTTTACTCTGTTGATAGTCTCTTTTGCTGTGGAGAAGTGCTTTAATTTCATTAGGTTCCACTTGTTGACTTTTGTTTTTATTGCAATTTCTTTTTTGGACTTAGTCATAAATTCTTTGCTAAGGCTTATATCCATTTCCTAGATTTTCTTCTAGGATTCTTATAGTGTGATGTCTTATGTTTAAATCTTTGATCCATCTTGAGTAAAATTTTATATATAGTGAAAGATAGGAGTCCAGTTTCGTTCTGCATATGGCTTGCCAGCTGTCCCAGAACCATTTATTGAATAGGCAGTCCTTTCCCCACTGCTTATTTTTGTCAGATTTGTCAAAGATCAGATGACTGTAGGTGTATGGCTTTGTTTTTGGGTTTTCTATTCTTTTACATTGGTCTATGTGTCTGCTTTTGTACCAGTGCCATGCTATTTTTGTTGTGATAGTCTTACAGTATAGTTTTAATTCAGATAATGTGATGCCTCCAGCTTTGTTCTTTTTGCTTAAAATTGCCTTGGCTATTTGGGTTTTTTTTCCCCAGTTTTATCTAAATTTTAAGATAGCTTTTTTCTAGTTTTGTGAAAAATGAAGTTGGTAAGTGGTTGGAATAGTGATGAATCTATAAATTGCCTTGGGCAGTATGGCCATTTTTATAATACTGATTTTTCCAGTTCGTGAACATTGGATGTTTTTCCATTTGTTTGTGTCATCTATGATTTCTTTGAGCAATGTTTTGTAGTTCTTGTAAAGATCTTTCAGCTCCTTGATTAGGTGTATTCTTAGGTGTTTTATTTATTTTTTGAGGCTATTGTAAATGCGATTGCATTCTTGATTTGCCTGTCAGCTTGAACGTAATGTTCAAGTGGTGTATAGAAATGATACTGACTTTTTTTTTCACTTGTGTTGTGTTCTAAGTACTGAGATCAGGAGCTTTTGGTGGAGGCTCTAGGGTTTTCTAAGTATAGATTCATATCGTCAGTAAAGGGAGATAGTTTAACTTCTTGGAATTTCTTTTATTTCTTTATCTTGCTTGATTGGTCTGGCTAGCATCTCCAGTACTATACTGAATAGGAGTAGGAAGAGTAGGCATTTTTGTCCTGTTTCAGTTCTCAAAAGGAATGTTTCTAGTTTTTGCCTTTTCTGTATGATGCTGGCTGAGGGTTTGCCATAGACAGCCCTTATTATTTTGAGTTATGTTCCTTCTATGCCTAGTTTCTTGTGAGTGTTTTTTTAATCACAAAGGATGTTGTATTTCATTGAAAGCTTTTTCTGTGCCTATTGAGATGATCGTATCATTTTTGTTTTTAATACTGTTTATGTGGTGAGTCACATTTACTAATTGCCTTGAATCCTAGCAATTAAGCCTACTTGATCGTGGTGAATTAATACTGTGATGTGCTACTGGATTTGGTTTGCTAATAACTTGTTTAGTTTTTCCCATGTTTTTGCCAGGTTTTGTCACTTGGGTGATGCAAGCTTCATAGAATGAGTTAAGGAGGAATCTCTCCTTCTCATTTTTTTCTTTTTTGAATAGTTTCAGTAGAATTGGTACCAGCTCTTCTTTGTATGTCTAGTAGAATTTGGCTGTGAAACCATCTGGTCCAGGACTTTTTCTTTTGGTCGGTAGGTTTTTTTAATTTTAATTTTTTTTTTATGGATTCAATCTTGGAACTCAACATTGGTCTGTTCAGGGTTTCAATTTCTTCCTGATTTAATCTTGGGAGATTGTGTTTTCAGGAATTTATTCATTTCCTCTAGATTTTCTAGTTTATATGCATAGTTTATATCCATCTTCCCATTCTGTATCTTTTAAGTGTGTTCATAATAGTCTCTGAGAATCTTTTGTATTTCTGTTGAATTGGTTGTAATATTACCTTTGTCATTTCTGATTGTGATTATTTGGATCTTTTTTTCTTTGTTAATCTAGCTAGTGGTCTATCGATCTTGTTTATCCTTTCAAGGAACCAACTTTTGACTTTGTTGATTCTTTATATGGATTTTTGGGTCTCAGTTTTGTTTAATTCTTCTCTGATTTTAATTATTTTTTTGATTCTGCTAGCCCTGGGACTAGGTGGTTCTTGTTTTTCTAGTCCCTCTAGATGTGATATTGGATCATTAATTTGAGATCTTTCTAACTTTTTGATGTAGGCATTTAGTCCTGTAAATTTTCCTCCTAACATTGCTTTTGCTGCACCCCAGAGATTTTGGTATGCTGTGTCTCTGTTTTCACTTATTTCAAATAAGTTTTTGATTTCTGACTTAATTTTGTTGTTTACCCAAAAGTTATTCAGAAGCAAGCTGTTCAATTTCCGTGTAATTTTGTGGTTTTGAGAGATCCTCTTAGTATTCATTTCTGATTTTCTTTTTTTTTTCTTTCTTTTTTTTTTTTTTTG
>NW_016107429.1:3337266-3339932 GCF_001604975.1 Cebus imitator | reverse complement strand
TTTGTATGTCTGGTAGAATTTGGCTGTGAACCCACCTGGACCTGGGCTTTTTTTGGGTGGTAAGCTCTTAATTGCTGCCTCTACTTCAGACCTTGTTATGGGCCTGTTCAGGGTTTCGGCTTCTTCCTGGTTTAGGCTTGGGAGGAGGCAAGTGTCTAGGAATGTATCCATTTCTTCCAGGTTTACTAGTTTATGTGCATAGAGTTGTTTGTAATAATCTCTGATGATGGTTTGAATTTCTGTGGAATCTTGGTGATGTCCCCTTTGTCGTTTTTTATTACACCAATTTGGTTATTCTCTCTTTTCATTTTTATTAATCTGGCTAGTGGTCTGTCTATTTTGTTGATCTTTTCAAAAAACCAACTCCTGGATTTATCGATTTTTTTTGAAGAGTTTTTTTGTGTCTCTATCTCCTTCAGTTCTGCTCTGATCTTAGCTATTTCTTGTCTTCTGCTAGGTTTTGAGTTTTTTTGATCTTGCTCCTCTAGCTCTTTCAATTTTGATGATAGGGTATCAATTTTTGATCTCTCCTTGCTTCTCATGTGGGCTCTTATTGCTATATATTTTCCTCTAGAGACTGCTTTAAATGTGTCCCAGAGATTCTGGCATGTTGTGCCTTCATTCTCTTTGATTTCGAAGAACATCTTTATTTCTGCCTTCATTTCATTGTTTATCCATCAACATTCAAGAGTAAGTTGTTCAGTTTCCATGAAGCTGTGCAGTTCTGGGTTAGTTTTTGAATTCTGAGTTCTAACTTGATTGCACTGTGGTCTGAGAGACTGTTTGTTATGATTTCCGTTCTTTTGCATTTGCTGAGGAGTGATTTACTCCCAATTATGTGGTCAAATTTAGAGTAGGTGTGATGTGGTGCTGAGAAGAATGTATATTCTGTGGCTTTGGGGTGGAGAGTTCTGTAAATGTCTATTAGGTTTGCTTGGTCCAGGTCTAAGTTCAGGTCCTGGATATCCTTGTTAATTTTCTGTCTGGTTGATCTCTCTAATATTGACAATGGTGTGTTAAAGTCTCCCACTATAATTGTGTGGGAGTCTAAGTCTCTTTGTAAGTCATTAAGAACTTGTCTTATGTATCTGGGTGCTCCTGTATTATGTGCGTATATATTTAGGATCGTTAGCTTTTCTTGTTGCATTGATCCTTTTACCATTATGTAATGTCCTTCTTTGTCTCTTTTGATCCTTGTTGCTTTAAAGTCTAATTTATCAGAGATGAGAATTGCAACTCCTGCTTTTTTTTGCTCTCCATTTGCTTGGTAAATCTTCCTCCATCCTTTTATTTTGAGCCTTTNTTGTCAAAGATCAGATGGTTGTAGATATGTTGTGTTGCCTCCGAGACCTCTGTTCTGTTCCATTGGTCTATATCTCTGTTTTGGTACCAGTACCATGCTGTTTTGATTACTGGAGCCTTGTAGTATAGTTTGAAGTCTGGTAGTGTGATGCCTCCCGCTTTGTTCTTTTTGCTTAGAATTGACTTGCCTATGTGGGCTCTCTTTTGGTTCTATATGAAGTTTAAGGTGTTTTTTTTCCAGTTCTGTCAAGAAGGTCATTGGTAGCTTGATGGGGATAGCATTGAATCTGTAAATTACTTTGGGCAGTATGGCCATTTTCATGATATTCATTCTTCCTAACCATGAACATGGAATGTTTCTCCATCTGTTTGTGTCCTCTCTGATTTCGTTGAGCAGTGGCTTGTAGTTCTCCTTGAAGAGGTCCATTACGTTCCTTGTTAGTTGTATTCCTAGGTATTTTATTCTCTTTGTGGCAATTGTGAATGGAAGTTTGTTCTTGATTTGGCTCTCTTTAAGTCTGTTATTGGTGTATAGGAATGCCTGTGAATTTTGCACATTGATTTAGTATCCTGAGACTTTGCTGAAATTGCTTATCAGTTTCAGGAGATTTTGGGCTGAGACGATGGGGTCTTCCAGATATACAATCATGTCGTCTGCAAATAGAGACAATTTGACTTCCTCCTTTCCTATTTGAATATGCTTTATTTCTTTTTCTTGCCTGATTTCTCTGGCTAGAACTTCCAGTACTATATTGAATAGGAGTGATGAGAGAGGGCATCCTTGTCTAGTGCCAGATTTCAAGGGGAATGCTTCCAGTGTTTGCCCATTCAGTATGATATTGGCTGTTGGTTTGTCGTAAATAGCTTTTATTATTTTGAGATATGTTCCGTCAATACCTAGCTTATTGAGGGTTTTTAGCATAAAGGGCTATTGAATTTTGTCAAAGGCCTTCTCTGCATCAATTGAGATAATCATGTGGTTTTTGTCTTTGGTTCTGTTTATGTGGTGAATTACGTTTATAAACTTGCATATGTTGGGCCAGCCTTGCATCCCTGGGATGATGTGCTGTTGCAATCGGCTTGCCAGTATTTTATCGAAGATTTTTGCGTCTATGTTCATCATCAATATTGGCCTGAAGTTTTCTTTTCTTGTTGAGTCTCTGCCGGGTTTTGGTATCAGGATGATGTTGGTCTCATAAAATGATTTGGGAAGGATTCCCTCTTTTTGTATTGTTTGGAATAGTTTTAGAAGGAATGGTACCAGCTCCTCTTTGTATGTCTGGTAGAATTTGGCTGTGAACCCACCTGGACCTGGGCTTTTTTTGGGTGGTAAGCTCTTAATTGCTGCCTCTACTTCAGACCTT
>NW_016107429.1:3286551-3335976 GCF_001604975.1 Cebus imitator | reverse complement strand
CTGGTGGTGACGAAATCTCTGAGTACTTGCTTGTTCATAAAGGATTTTATTTTTCCTTCACTTATGAAGCTTAGTTTGGCTGGATAGGAGATTCTGGGTTGAAAGTTCTTTTCTTTAAGGTTGTTGAATATTCGCCCCCACTCTCTTCTGGCTTGTAGGGTTTCTGCTGAGAGATCTGCTGTGAGTCTGATGGGCTTCCCTTTGTGGGTAACCCGACCTTTCTCTCTGGCTACCCTTAATATTTTCTCCATTTCAACCCTGGTGAATCTGACGATTATGTGCCTTGGGTTGCTCTTCTTGAGGAATATCTTTATGGTGTTCTCTGCATTTCCTGGACTTGAATATTGGCCTGCCTTGCTAGGTTGGGGAAGTTTTCCTGGATAGTATCCTGAAGAGTATTTTCCAGCTTGGATTCATTCTCTTCGTCGCATTCAGGTACACCTATCAAACGTAGATAAGGTCTTTTCACATAGTCCCAAATTTCTTGGAGACTTTGTTCATTCCTTTTTACCCTTTTTTCTCTATTCTTCCCTTCTTGTTTTATTTCATTGAGTTTATCTTTGACCTCTGATATCCTTTCTTCTGCTTGGTCAATTCGGCTGTTGAAACTTGTGCATGCTTTGTGAAGTTCTCGTGTTGTGTTTTTCAGCTCCATCAGTTTACTTATATTCCTTTCTATTTTGTCCATTCTCGTTAGCATTTTATCAAATCTTTTTTCAAGGTTCTTAGTTTCTTTGCATTGGATTAGAACATGATCTTTTAGTTCACAGAAGTTTCTTACTACCCACCTTCTGAAGTCTGATTCTGTCTTTTCATCACACTCGTTCTCCATCCAACCTTTTTCCCTTGCTGGTGAGGAGTTGTGATCCCTTGTAGGAGGAGAGGTGTTCTGGTTTTGGGTGCTTTCATCCTTTTTACACTGTTTTCTTCCCATCTTTATGGATTTATCCACCAGTCATCTTTGTAGTTCCTGGCTTTCAGATTGGGTCTCTTAGTGGACGTTCTGTTTGTTGATGATGAGGTGATTTCTGTTTCTTAGTTTTCCTTCTAACAGCCTGGCCCCTCTGCTCTAGGTCTGCTGAGGTCCACTCCAGGCCCTGCTTGACTGGGGATCACCTGCAGCGGCCTCTGCACTTTCACTGGGAGCTGCAATCCTGAGCTGTTCCTAAACGGCCATCTTGGATCGATCCGGTCTCGATATCTTGACCTCGTGATCCACCTGCCTCAGCCTCCCAAAGTGCTGGGATTATAGGCATTTCTATTTTTATTCTACTGTGGTCTGAGAGTATGGTAGATATGATTTTAGTTTGTTTTTGGAATTTATTGAGATTTGCTTTATGGCAGAGCACGTGGTTGATCTTGGAATACATTCTGTATGCAGATGAGAAGAATGTATACTCTGTTGTTGATGGGTGGAGTGTTCCGTAGATATTTATTATGTCCAATTTGTCAAATTTAAGTTCAAAATTTCTTTGTTAGTTTTCTGTCTTGATGCAGTGGGGTGTTGAAGTCCCTCATTATTACTGTGTGGCTGTCTATGTCTTTTTGTAGATTTAGAAATATTTGTTTTATGAATCTGTGTGCTCCAGTGTTGGGTGCGTACATGTGATAGTAAGTCTTGTTGAACCAAACCCCTTAGCATTATATAATTACCTTCTTTGTCCTTTTTTATATTGTTGATATAAAGTCCATTTTATCTGATATAAGAATAGTGACCCCCTGCTCTTTTTATATGTCCTGTTTACATGGCAGATCTTTTTCCAACCTTTACTTTGAGCCTGTGGGTGTCATGTGTGAGATGGATCTCTTGATAGAAGATACATAAGTCTTGTGTTTTTCTTTAACTCTTCACTTTGAGCTTGTGGTTATCATTATGTGTGAGATGGATCTCTTGACAGAAGATAGATAGGTCTTGCATTTTTCTTTAATTTACCTTCTCACCTTCCTGTTAAGTGTGGCATTTAGATTATTTACTTTCAAGGTTAATGTTGATATAAGAGGTTTTGATCCTATCATGCAGTTGTTAGCTGGTTGCTTTGTAGTTTTTATTGTGTGGTTGCTTTATAGGGGCTGTGGGCTATTTACTTTAGTATGCTTTTGTAGTAGCAGGTATTGTTCTTTCATTTCCATGTGTAGAACAACTTAAGGATCTCTTATAAGGCTGGTCTAGTGATAATGAATTCCCTTAGTGTTTGCTTGCCTTGAAAAGATTTTATTTCCCCTTTGCTTCTGAAGCTTAGTTTGATGGGATATTAAATTTTTGGTTGGAAATATCTTTTTAAGAATGCTGAAAATTGATCCCCAATCTATCCTGGCTTGTAAGTTTCTGCTAAGAAGTCAGCTCTTAGCCCAATGGGGTTTTCTTTATACAGGATGTGACTTTTTCTCTAGGTGCCTTTAAGATTTTTCCTTTAGTATTGCCTTTTTTAAACTCCATCCTCAGCCCTGGCATGTAGGGGGCCAGATGTGTAGATCTAGTCTGGGTAGGTCTGCTACAGGTCCCCTGATGTCAAGCACAAGCCCCAGGTTTGAGGGAGAATCCAGCAAGAAGCCACCAAGCACCCAGAGGTATGCCTTGGTGTGGAGCTGAGAAACCTCCTTAGCTTCAAGTTCTTTGCATGGGGATTGGGGGATGGCCTAAACTCCTAATGAAGGAGAGTGGGTGCTCTAGATGTCTGGAGATCTGCCTGGCCATGTAGTGGAGAGAATCCCGTGGCACCAGGATCTCTGTACAAGAAAGGCAGGACAACTGAGGCTGCTGTTCCAGGTGAGTGTTTGCTCCAAATGCCTGGAGATCTACCTGAGCATGGAGCAGAGAAGGCCCCCCTGTACCCAGATCTCTGCACAGGAATGACGGAATGGTTCAGGCTGCCAATCTGGGCAAGCAGGTACTTTGAATGCTTTGAGATCTCCCCTGGTGTGGAGCAGAGAGGGAGATTTGCACCACAATCCATGTCCAGAAAGGGTGGGGCATCTCAGGTTGCTAATCCAGGTGGGTGGGTGCTTTGAATGCCTGGAGATGTATCTACCTGGCATTAAGTGGAGAGGTGCCACCCGTAGAGGATCTCTTTACAGGAAGGATAGGGTGACTCAGGCCGACATTCCATGTGAGTGGGTGTTCCACATGCCTGACAATCTACCTTTGTTTGGAGCAGAGAGAGTCCCAGTGTACCATGATCTATGTACAGAAAGTGTTAGGTGGCTCAGGTTGCTGATCCAGGTGAGGGGGTGCTCTGAATACCTGGAGATCTGCCTGGGCATGGAGTGGAGTGGCCCTTCTGCACACTGGTCTATGTCCATGAAGGGTGGTATGGCTCAGGCTGCTGGTCTGGGCAAGCAGGTCCTCTAAACACCTGGTTTTCTGCCTGAGGGTAGAGAAAAGATGACCCTGCTACACAGTAGTCTCAGGGGAGCAGGCTGGGGCAACCAGCAATGACACCTGAAGATCAGTTCTAGGTTGTCAAACTGGTCCTGGCTATAAGTCTTGTCATCCAAAAGAAACTGAAGCTGTAGCAGCTCTCCTCCTGTTCCAGGCCTACAATGGTTGAGACCACAGTTCCCGTAACTACTGCTCAGGCACTTTCCACAGTTCGGACTGCAGAGGTCCCTACCTTGTTCCAGAGCAGATGCTCCAATCTCTGGCCGAATACTAAAATGCCTCTGCAGCCACACCACCAGAATACCAAAGAATGGCTGTCTTTGTATGTGCCCAGATTAAAAATGGCATTCTACATTTTTAATACAGTATTACAGGTCTCGGAAAAGGCCTGCAGCTATTCCTGGTGTCTTTTCCTCACAGCATTCCAAGCATCTCCCCAAGTTAGCTCCAGGGCTTGGGAGAATGGAGGTGTTCTCCCTCAGCCTGGGCTGCTCATATCTTCACTGGAAAGGTGAGTCACAGAGAGAGGCTCTCTGCCTCCCTTGGATACTGGAGCTTCACCCTTATCAGCTAGTTGCTGTCACAGGGGCTATTTACCATTGTTCTCCACTGCAGGATCTAAGGTGTCTTTCATGATTGTGGTAGATTCCCATTTTCCTTATTAAATTAAAGCTCACAGACTTGATTTTTATGCAGTATCTTGCTATTTCCAAGTGGTGGAGGCATGCTAAAATCCTCTAATCCACCATCTCCAAAGAACCCAATTTTCCTTTCTTATTCTTATTATGCAATTATCCTCTCTCTGAATAATGTCTCTCCAGAAAATTGCCTGGTCTGATGGTAAACTGAAACCAAATTTTCAGGAATTTGAGATTCTTCCATCTGCCCAACTCTCACTCTCTCAAATATACCTCTTGAATTAGTCCTTTCTGGTCACTGTCATTGATCTGACTCAGGCTTCATTAGCTTCTCCCAAATTAATACATTAGCTTCCCGACTAATCTTTCTGACTTCAATGCGTAATCTGCTCCTAAAACGCATACCTTAGTATGTTGATCTCTTGGTCAAAATATTCAACAGTGTGTACAGCTTCCTGTTCAGTGTCTCTTTTTATAAACTTCCAATTTCTATTTTGTGTGCTCCCACAGCTCTGAATTACAGTATGAAAAGCAAGGTGTGTCTGTTTGTCAAATTCAGGAGCTTTAATGTGAGTCCTAAACCGTTCTCTGCTTTAGTGTCAGTTTCTCCCCACCTTGTTCCGGATATGTTTAAAATAATGGATTAATTCCATTATTGATTCTTTATATTTTTAGGAGATGAATTAGATGTAAATCAAAGAAAAATGGTGGAACTCTTGAAACCTGAGGTTGATGGTGTTGGCTTCTGTATTTCTACTTTTGATAGCTGGTTGCTGTTTCATTAGGGCCAGGGTAGAAGATAAAATTTTTATAAATTCATAGAAGCTTTGTGGTTGGTACCTATAGTAGTACTGTGTAAGTTCTCCAGATTCTGCAGTGAATAGCAACAAACACTTAAGAATTGGGTGGATCAGTTCTTCAAATGAAGAACTTTGCTTTAATATGCTTGTGTTACTTTTCTCCCATTATCATATTACTCATAATCCTGATGTCAGATTTTTGTTTTTGTTTAAGTTAAGCCCTCAGGAACTTTTTGAAAAAATACATTTACAAAAGACCAAGAAAACAGATTTCCCACTATGTGAAGAAGAGTGAGCTTTTCACATTCTGTGAGCTCTGACTTTGCTTTGAGCATTGCATACAAACACACACACATGCACATACACACACACACACACATATCATGAAATCTAAGAAGGTTTAGAACAATGTTAAGAATCAAATGTATGGTATGATAGTGTAATGAGGTACTAGGAGTGAAGGGAATAATGTAAGCCTACCTCTGAACAGACGGTGTAATCATTTGTGTAATAGTTGTATACCCTGGTAACTAAAGGATCTGATATAATGAGATACAGCTGAGCTTTGGGAAATTTTACCAACCATTTGGTTTCACATGATTCTGTTCTATCCTTAACTTGCAGCACTGGGCTTTAATATTGAAATAGGAAGAGAACATTGAGTCAGGTATTTTTTTCCTTGTACTTGCCATTTGAAAGAACTTTACAATTATTATTGCCTTCCCAAGAAGCAGGTAGGATTAAAGTGCTTTGATTTTTTTTGTTGTTAGACTGTGAGAAATCCTAACATGATAAATGACTTGGAGGTTACAGTAGAGCAAATCAGGGCCAGAACAATGTTTAAAATTTATTGATTTCAAGGATTATAGTCACTCAACTGGTCTATTTTCAGTTTTCTGGGATGTTACACTTTGTAATACTAACCACTGTATGGTTGAAGTTAAAGCCCAGAAAGACTATTTTACCAGGAGTCAGAAATGTTGAGTTTTAATCCTTGCTACAACTCTTAATTTTAGTTAACACTGTTATTTCTGGAATTCAGTTTTGTTATCTGTAAAATAAAACCATTAAGATGACTTTGACTAAAGCGAGGAGACTGTGTCACATGACTTTCTAACCTTAGGGTTTTTCAGTCAGTGTTTCTTACTGAGGTGTAAAAGACCATATTCCAGAGATGGCACCTCACAGAGACGTGGAATTGATAGGATTCGATATTCATATTCTTCTCAATAGACCTTTTATTTAAATAGGCAAAATAGAGAATCTCCTTTACAAAGGAGACACTGTTCAGTACCATAGCTACTCATCTCCATTCATAATTTTTTCTTTCATGAACCTGCTGGGGAATTGTTCTTTAGTTTATTAATATTATTAAATAACTGTCTTTAAAGTCTTATAATTTCTCAAACATTGCTTTGTTGCCATACAAAATTAAGTATCATATTTTAGAACAGAATTATAAATTCCAAATGAAAACACTTCTACAGAGTTAACAACAAAACAATAATAGTCATGATATTAGCTAATTCATCAAACATTTACTATTCTAGGTTGACTATATGTATATTAATTCATTTAATTCTCATAACAGTTCTTTGAGGTATGTTCCATTATCATCTCATCTCCACTGGTGAATAAACAGATGCTTTCTGAGTTTAGTAATCTGTCTGTGGTCGATCAGCTAGTTATGGCCAGAATGACGATTTGGAAAGCTGGTTCCAAAGTCCAAGTTCTTGACTACTTTACCAAATTGTTGGACCATACATTCTAAATACAACTGGCATTCTAAGCCATGTTGATATGGGCATATAGCCTATAAAAAGGAACAGAAATATAGGATACACCCATGTGCTTTAGTAGTTTATTATACAAATGTGCAGATGAAGATTATATTTAGGGCAAATGCATATCAAGGGTGGGACTCTCAATGGTTTGGGATTCATAGCAAGAGTTAAGATTTTTATGTTTATCTTTGTTTGCCTAAAGCAAACTGAAATTCCATTTTGCTTCCATTTTCTTCAACAGCCAATTACTTTACACATATAAAATTCCAACTGAATAGCAAAGCGGCATCTAGATTTGATAGCTGTCTTCCTTTGTAAGAAGAAAAGAACTAGAATCAGTCTAGCTATTGTATCTTAGGAATGACTTCCGTGAAGAAGCCTTCCATGATTCTCCTAATCTGAGCCAGATACCTTCTGTGCTTCCATGGCAACTCAGACTTCCTTCTGCATTGACCCTACACATTGTCCCGTAATCACCTGTGACCTTGTCTGTCTTCTTCACTGGTTTGACACACCTTTCAAGATCGGGGTTTTCTTATTCATTTTGCAGCTTTCTGCCCCGCAGATGCTTTGTACATAATAGACATTCAGTATGCATTTGTTGAAGTAAAATACAGGTGTGTTGAAACTAGCTTGGGAACTTCTGGAGAGACAATGCTTTATTTATTTTTTTATTCTACCGTGTCTGACTTTCAGTTCTTCTAGGGAATAACTACTTTATGCAAGCAAATATTTGTTCTCTATCTACCTATTATGTTTATATAGTGCAGCTGTTTAACATGTATTGTTGATTGAGTTACAGTGGAATATGTTCTTCAGATGTATTAGATAATTGGAAATAATTTAGTCAGTTTAGGTGAGAATGTGTTTGGTAGCAAAGCAACCTCTAAATTGCAGTGTCTTTACACATAAAAAGTTTTTTCTCAGTCATGCAAAATGGCCTAGTGGTGAGTTTCCAAATCCAGTGGTGACTCTCCAGAGCAGCTCCTTTCCAAATGGCGACTGCAAGTTTCAGCCTCTGGCTGCTTGTAACTCTGCCATGGAAAACAGGAGACTTCGAGGTTGCCATGGCAGGAAAAAAGAGAACTGTGCACTGGCTCCCAAATGCTTTGGTCTGGAAATGACACACTTTGCTTCTGCTCACAGCCCTTTGGCAAGAACTAGTCACCTGGTCCTGTCTATTGCAGGGAGGCAGGAGAGAGTGTGGGAGAGAACAGTAAATGCCCTGCCTGGAGGTAGAGAGAGTGAAGCAGGGTCTAACTATCAATACTGACATTTAGTTTTCAGTCTGGTGTGTTCATTTTTAAAAATAGAACTCAATTAAAAAAATAGGTAATACATTATTTCAAAAGAACTCATATAAAGATCAGAGGATACTGCTCCATCCCCTTTATTGACAGGACCCAAGTTAATAAATGGTTTTAAAAAATAAGTTAGCAAATGAGAGAAACAAACATCAAAATAAATTTTTAGCCCAATACCTTTTCTGTAAAGATAATATTAATAAATCAGTTGATAATACCCTTATTAATTCTTAGCCCCCAGTGAAGTTTTTGTCCAAGCAGAGATTCCTGACCGCTCCTGTGATTTTCAAAGTCCTGAGAGAGTTGGGCAAAAAGAGGTTTATCCATGGGTAAGTGCTGTTAAAATAACATGGTCACTGCTTCTCCCTTGAGGTGACCTGCTTTCATTTTTTGTACCTGAGAAAATTGCCAGTAAAAATGACTGATTGAAGCTTTAACTTTCTCATTTGGAGTGCTGAAAGGTGAGCTTCCTTAACTCTTGAATATAAATATTAAAGTAGAAAGCCCGCAAAAAGCTCTTTTGACAGTGTAAGATACCAAGATGAAAGAACTGATAAGCTCTAATTCTTTTTATTTGTTCTATCTTCTATCAATTATCTGGTGGATCTGGAATGGCCTAAGCCTTGCTATAACAAGGTTTTCTAGAGATAGATTCTAATCTGCATGCTTAGGGTTAAAGGAAGCATTGTAATATGACAAATGGCCAAGAAAGCACCCTCAGCCTGTTTCTTCAGGAGTGTCAGACTTCCCAGGACATCATGGGTAAGCAGAGGTTGGGTTCATCAAGCCATTTCACTTCCTAGAACACATGGATGAACTATATTTCCAAGATTTCAGCATCTCAGTGGGATCATGTCCCTGTAATGTGAGCAGTGATGGCAATGAAGGGAGAATGTGTCTAAGCATTCCCTTTTCTCCAAAACCTCATCAGCATTTGTTGTTTTTTGACTTTTTAATAACAGCCATTCTGACTGGTGTGAGATAGTATCGCGGGAACAGAAAACCAAACACCAGATGATCTCACTTATAAGTGGGAGCTAATCACTGAGCACACATGAACATTAATGTAGGAACAATTGACACTGTGGACTACTAAAGGGTGCGGTGGGGGGACGGGTGAGAAAACTAAGTATCAGATACTATGCTTAGTACTTGGGTGGTGGGATCCATACTCCAAACCTCAGCATTATGTAATATTCTCATTTAACAAATTTATACCTGTACCCTCTGTATCTAAAATAAAAGTTCCAATAAATTTAAAAAAATAAAAATGAAGAGAGGATGTGCATTTTCTGTCCCCCTTTCTTTGGACTGGGACTGCAGTAACTAAAGGAACGGTGAATGGAAGCCATCTGGATCCTTGAGTCACCCTGTGGAGGAGCCACAGGTAGCAGAGGCTCCTGGCCTGCATCAGATTCTGATGTCAATGAGAAATAGCCTCTGTTATGTTAAGGTGCTGGGGGTTTAGGATTGATCCCAATGTAGTACAGCCTAGCCTGCCTACTACAGGGACAAAATATGCATACAAAACATGCAAGTGCTAAAAATTCAAAGGGTGTAAGAGACCTCACAATCCCCTCTGCCAGAGGCAAACAGTATTATTAATTTATTATGTAACTTTCAGGTATATATTATGGACCAACATCAAAACGGTAATAATTGTGATAATGGCAGCAACCACATTAAGCACTTACCCTACTCTATTAGTTAAGGTAACACTAACTGCTCTAACAGTTGACGCTAAAGAGGTGGTATTATTCAAACTCAGAAGAAGATGATCTAAGTCAGCAATATGTATGTGTCATGAGGTGGGGGCTCTTGTTCCCCAGTGAGTCATTTGAGTGCACTGACTGATGGGGGCCTTGCCATCCTCAGGATGTGGCTTCCAAGACCACTCTGGCCACCAACATCTAGCTGGAAAAAGGAGAAATAACGTAAAAGATGGCAGCTGAGAGGCTTTTATAGGCCTGGCTTGCCAATCATTGGCTAGAATTCAATCACATGCCACATCTTACTGTAAGGAAGGCTGGCAAATGTGGCCAAGGGTGTGCCAGGAAGAAGACAACTAGCAGGGTTATTTAATTTTTACAGCAGCTCTATGACCAGAGACAGCTTGATACCCACTTTATAGGTGAGTAAACTGAGTAGCCAAAAAATGTGTTTGCTAAAGATCTGCTCGGAAGTGGCCGGGGCTGGAAGGGAACCCGAGTAGTCTAACCAGAGCTGGGCTTAACCACGCTCTGCAACGTCCTTTCTTTACACAATGCAGTGCATTACATGCACTGTGCTCCATTTTATTTTATTTTTTCGACTTAAGAATATCTAGTGGAGATTGTTCAATCCTAGTACAGTTGACCTTCCTTATCATCTAGGGATAAGTTCCAAGACTCCCAGTGGATGGCTGAAACCGTGGATTGTACAGAATCCTGTATGTGTTATGCACAAATTTCTTCTTCTTTCTTCACAATGTCATAGATTTGTTCTTACCATGTATCTTAGCAACTGCAGCATGTGATTTTTTTTTCTTTTCTCATTAACTTGAGGGCTTTCATCTTTGTACTGAAAGGCAGCACTTTATGACTTCTTTTTGGCACATCCTGTTAGCCGGTATTCCTAGTCTTGTACTTTGGGGCCATTATTAAGTAAAATAAGGACTACTTGATCACAAGCACTGAAATATCAAGACAGTTGATCTGATGACCCAGAGGGCTTCTAAGTGACTAGTGGGAAGGGAGCATTAACAGCATGGGTACTCTGGACAAAGAGATGATTCATGTCCCGGGAGGAAGAGGGACCGTGCAAAGTTTCACAGTGCTACTCACAATGCTTTGCGATTTAAGAATTATGAATTGTTTATTTCTGCAACTTTCCATGGAATATTTTCAGATTGTGGTTGGCTATGGGTAGCTAAATCTGCAGAAAGCAAAACTTTGTACAAGTGAGGCTGCTGTACATAGAAGGCTATTTCTTGACAGCTATTTATTATATTACTCAATTGTATAAATAAATCATAATTTATTCTCATTATGACTATTTTTGTTACTATCTTTCCCTCATTATAAACTGTAATACAGAGAATATCCCCAAAAGTTTGCATTTTCACACATTTGAGTACATGAAGACAAATAATTTTCACACAGTAAAAGTACATGAAGTCAAATAATTTTTACCCTTTAACTTGCTTGGATGAATGGTATATGTATAATTACTTTTGATAGACATTTTCACATTTCCTTAACATGAGATCATTTTTTTTTACAACCAAAAGTACCATTATAATTTGTGAACAAAGTATACAAATAAATTTCCCCACACTTACACCGCACATTTCAGCTTTTTTGATTTTTTGCTAAATTATAACTAAAAATGGAATTTTATAGTCTTGATTTTTTATTCTTTTAATACAATAGATGTTCGAGGAGTCCAGCTTCTGCTTAAAAGCCTTTGTGTGATTTTTCAGACCTGACCACAGGCAATTCAAAAAGCTTCCCCTGGCAGTCCTCCTGGAGAAAGCTGCCCTCCCCACACAGACTTGAGGCACAGCCCCTGCATTGCAGCCTCTGTGAGGACTTGCAGTCAAGGACCCAGGAACCCTCGGCTTGCCATGCCCTTATGCATATCTGCCTTGCTAGCTCAGGCTCTTTCATTCAGAAGCCTCTTTATCTACGGCCTTTAGCTGAGACATTCCTCCTGTGTCTCTGTTGATATCTCCTTTTGGGCAAGCAGGGTGTGGGAATACTCAAAGATACTTTTCTCCACTCTGACTCAGTACTACGGTGCCCAGTACTTTTCCATACTTCATCACTGCCCTCCTTTAGCTCTGGGCCCATAAAGCTGTAGGAGCCTTTTGTTTGGGACGTCCTTTGTGCTGATACACTTTCCCCTACTGACGCTGTTCATGGAAGGAAATGAGCAGGGAGGAGCCAGTGTTTACTCTGGCTTAGTCTCCTGCTTGTACTTTGCTGGAAGTAATAGAAAGCTTCACTGTAAACTTTGATTTTGGCTTATTGTTTTAATTGGCTACCCTGACATCTGGCAGCTTAGCTGAGCTCCTGACGATGTTAACGTCTCTACATATATGTGAACTTATTGCAGCTTTTGTTTCTTTTTAGTGATAGTTCATATCTTTTGCTTATTGTTCTTTTGGGATATTATTCAATATTTTCTTTTTTATTTAGAAAATTTATTTATATATTAAGAAAATCATTTACCTATATGTTATATTTTTGTTTTGGCCAGTTTTTCATTTGTCTTTTGATTTTAGTTATAGTGGATTTTTTTTCTATGAATTAAATTCTTAAAAATTGTGGTTGAATTTATCATTTTTTCAAAAACGTCTTTTTCTTTCTTTGGGTCAGGTTAAGAAAAAGTCCTTTTTTCACTGGGATTATGAGACATCTCTATCTGTATTTTCTTCCATTTTATTTGTACAAATAAATCTTTGTGTTATTTGCAATTTTGTTGTAAAAGGGTAAGATAATTCAATAGCAGTTTTCTTTATGGCTATTCAATTATCCTAACATCCCAACATCATTTAGTGAATAATTTATTTTCCTCCATTCTTATAAAATGTCACCTTTTTGATATAAAGAATTCCTGTATGTACTTGAGTTTATTTCTGGTGAGTCCACAGACCTGTATATTTACATTTTATTACTGCAGATTTAAATTTACTATAGATTTAAATATAAATATGTTTTGATGTCTTATTCAAGACACTTTTATTTAAAAATTTCTTGGCTGATTAATTTTTACACAGGTGTTTTAAAAAGCTTGAGATGTTAATAAGGAAGACTATTATTTTTCTAGAGATCACATATATTCATATATACAGTTCATATTCATATATATGTATAAACATGCATACACACATGCATAAACATGTATACATACACATGTGTACACGTAGACATGTAAACACATATGCATGTATGTATATATACACATAAATACATATACATATGTATGTCTATATGCTATTATGTATACACATGTATAAACATACGTATGTACAAATACATGTATATATACATATACACATATATACATACACATACATATATACGTGTGTGTGTGTGTATAAGCATAGGGAGAATTGCTTCTTTTCACCCAAGAACAAGTTATACTTGTATTTGGGTCTTTAGTTTCTTCAGGTGCATTTAAAAGTATTCATCTAAATTTGTTTTTAAGCTTAGAAGGCATTTAATCTTCTTTCACTGTTTTCTTTCTTATTCTTCTATTTATAGTTTCAAATTGCTTGTTTTATATATATATATATATATATATATATATATATATATATGTTACTCATTTTTGTGTATTAATTTTGTTCCCAGTCACATCACAATAATTATTAAAAGGCTGCGAGTGTGGTGGGCAAGATCTTACAGGCCAGCACCAGATAACCTGCTTTTGAATCCCAGCCTTGACACATTCTGGTTGTTATTGTGAGGATTAAAGGGAATTCATGATACATGATTAGAATAGTGCTTAATCAATTTAATCATTATCTCAGATAGTAGTATAAAAGTTTTCCTTGCTTCACAAAAAGAATTTTGATGCTTTACTGTTTCTATACTTGGAAAAAGTTTAAATAGAATCTTCTCTTTTTGTTAATATAGAGATGAATAAGATACATTTCCTTCCCTTCAGGGAAACTGTTTTCTTGTTCATCGACTCATTTGAAGCTCCAAATCTCCTTTGACAGAAGAATAATTAGACTAAATTCATAAATGAGGAATCTGCTCCTGTGAGAGGCTAAAAAAGTGTCTAAGCAAACATTTAAATCCAATTCCCCCTACTCTACAGACAACAATCAAGATTTAAACATGTAAGCACAGTAAAAGAAAAGCTTCAGGAACTTCTTTATTTGAAAATACATGCTCCTTTAACTAAAAGAAAAATGTACTCTTCCACATTTGTTGATTAATGGAATGTTTTTCTGTAACACACTTCAATATAAATTATATGCAAGGTACTTTACACTTAAGTTTAATTTATGGAATGCTCCAAAGAAAGGAAAGAAGAGCAAAAATAGTACTGTTGATTTTGAACCTTTGCTTTTGTGTCTTCCTTTGTATCTCTTCTCCATCCTGCTCTTTTATTGTTCTGACCTATAGAATATCTGGCCTGGGTTACTACCAACCTCGTAAAATGGTTTCTTGGACTCTAGTTTTGTTCCTTCTCCACATAACCACTAGAGCGATATATTGCAAATTTGATCATGTTTCCCCCTCTACAAAAGTTAGAGCTCATTAGGGTGGCCTCACAGCTCTCATTCATTAAATCTCTTTCCTCTCCAGTCTGAAATCTTGCTGGAATGCTCTAACAATACCAAATGCTCAAGGTTGTCTTGGGCAATACAAAATACTTTTCATCTTGTGAGTTTGGCCTCTTCATTGACATACCCCATTCTCCCTCCTTTTGATTTTTTTTTTTTTTTAACCTGGCTCATGATTTATTTTCTCCAACAAGCTCTCTCTCTCTTTAATTCTGAGCCCCTAAGTGTTTTAGTGCTCCTCTACAGTGCACCCATCATATCTTCTCCATGTCTTCCTCTCTCATAGCACTGACAAATATCCATCTTCTTGTGCCTAAAATGTCTTAGGATTGCTGATACCTTGAGGACTTGTGACCATGTCTTTATTTATCTTCATATCACCAGTACCTTGCATTTGCTTCATACACAGGACAGTCTCCAAAGATACTGGTTCAGTGAAAGAATAAACAAATGCTACCTATTACCCCTGGCCATCTTTTCAAAAAGTCTGCTAGAAAAGCATTTCTTACTGGGGAAATTTTGAGAAGATTAGGCCAAACACCTAAATCCAGGAGTCCTGGCTTTTAATTCTGGATCTGTCTTTAATTCACTCTGGAGCCCTGGCCTATCTCTGCAGGTCTGTGGATACATAGGTCCCCAGGTAGATTCAAGGCCTATATTAGCACAGTATTGAGGTAAAATTAAGCCTTTAAATCTCAGATTTCGGAAACTTAACCCTGCCTTACCTCACAGCAGACCCAACCTTATCCTCTATAATCCCCTCCTTTAGCATTGTTTTTCTGGACATTTCCATTATGATTTTTGACCAACTGACTTAACATAGAAGCTGTGGTAGGCTTATATCTGAAAATGTATATATGATAAGTTTGAAACTGGTATTAAGTCACATACACACTGATTCCCCTTAGCTCTGTGCATTAGCTCTGTGGCTAGCCTGCCTCCTTTCCTGGATGTTAAGGATAAAACCCTGGTTGGTAATTAGTGAAGGAAAGGAAAAGCTGCCCCTTTATCCAAATAATATTGAGGAGGTATGCCAGCAGTGAGTTATCTTTCCCACTACAGGATTGCTTGGTTGCTTTTTGGGTATTTGGTGGTCTCCAAGGCCAGACCACCACGGAAATTCCAGAGCACCCCTTCTGCCTAAGCAGTGAGCGACTGAGAGGGAGAAAGGACTGATTGAACATCCTTTCTGAAGACCAGCTAATAGAGAACAAGGAGCATAGGATTGGAGTGAATAGCTGTGGGGAGCAGGGGAAAGTATGGAGGAGGGAGTTTTCTTCTCATCAAGGGGGAGCTTGCAGGCTGCCCTCCAAGAGCCAGGAATGAAGCCCCCTGCCTTAAGTAGGATTGTGACTTCTTTGCAGGGAATCCCTAGATCTCTGCTCCTCTTGTAGTTCTGTATTGCTTGAACCTGCAGTAAATAACCACCTGAACTTTTTTTTTTTTTTTTTTTTTNTTTGGTGAGATGGAGTCTTGCTCTGTTGCCCAGGCTGGAGTGCAGTGGCGCCATCTTGGCTCACTGCAACCTCTGCCTCCCAGGTTCAAGCAATTCTCTGCTTCAGGCTCCTGAATAGCTGTGACTACAGGCACACGCCACCATGCCCCGCTAATTTTTTGTATTTTTAGTAGAGACAGGGTTTCACCATGCTGGCCTGGCTGGTCTCGAACTCCTGGCCTCATGATCCACTGCGTCAGCCTCCCAAAGTGCTCACGTTACAGGTGTGAGCCACTGTGCCCGGCCTTACCTGAACATTTTAAAAGATTCTATATGTTTGCTTCATGGCTTAAAGAGGAGGTGGATTCCCTTTTCTTTCCCTTCTCCAGCTGAGGTCTAGAGTGGAAGGCAAGATGGTGAAATGTCCTGCATGGGATCCCATCACACCACACCAGTAGATGGACCATTCTTGTTGCTGTCATGCCATTGCTCCCTTCTACAATAAGAGGTTTAGTGCCCAGGTAAAATGGTGGGCACTGGCAGAACGCTAACAACCACAGCATGGTTTGTTGTTGTTGTTTTTCTTTTGAGACAGTTTTACTCTGTCGCTCAGGCTGGAGTGCAGTAGCATGATCTTGGCTCACTGCAACCTCCGCTTCCTGGGGTCAAGTGATTCTCCAGCCTCAGCCACCTGAGTAGCTGGAATTACAGGTGTGCACTACCATCCCCAGCTAATTTTTTGTATTTTTAGTAGAAATGCGATTTCACCATGTTGGCGAGGCTGGTCTCAAACTCCTGGCCTCAAGTGATCCACCGATGTCAACCTCCCGAAGTGTTGGGATTACAGGAGTGAGCTGCAGGGCTCAGCCCATAGCATGGTTTTTGATTCCACTTAAGAAATTAGCTATCTCCTCTCCCATCTTCCTGCTATGTTAAGTATTTGCAGTTGCTTCAGGCTTTAAAATTGGTATTTCATTAAATTACACTTTTATGTATTGTTATAGGATATATAACAGTATATTGCTATGCCAAAGCTATTTTATTGTTATAGAAGTTAGGAATATATAAAGAAAAAAAATAAAAAACAAAATCCTCTGGAACATTCCTTCTTGTTTTTTACATGAGATGATGGAAAATTGAGGGTAATTCTTTTCTTTATGTCAATTTAAAGTATAATTTTCCTTGGACAGTTTTTCTACTTCTTGATCATAGGATCTTCAGTGACTACAGTAACCAAGTGCTACAAAAATGCTGTGGCAAGGAATCTGAACAACAGATTTGAGGGAAGCAAAGCATTTTCTATGAAAGTTCTGCTGCTTGTCTTCAGCTTAGTACCAATTAGAACTTTATCCCTTTTTGATTGTTTAGACAGAACCTACACATAGCTTCTATCATCTTCCAACCGCCACAAATCTATTGTTACTTTTCTTTCTATTTTCCCTTTTTTAATATTGCTTTTAGCTAGTGAATATCTTAAAGCAAACACCTTTGTAACTACCACCCAGGCCAAGAGATAGAACTTTGCCAGCCATCCCAAAAACAGGTTGGTGAGGTTGTTTCCATTATAATCACTCCCATCAGAGTAAACACCATCTTGACTTTTATAGTAATGACATCCTTGCATTTTGTTTTTTCTGTTTTGTCACCCATGAGTGCACCCTTATATATTATATTTTAGTTTTTTCCATTTTAAAAATTGATGTTTTTAGATTCTCTTTTATCTACGTATCCCCTCCCTCCACTCATCATCTTTGTTTTCCTTACAATTTACTCATTTAAAGACCCAGACAATCTGAACTGTCAAATTTCCTATTGTTTTGATTTTGTTAACTGTGTATTCTTAGCAAAGTTATCCTGTTCTTTTCTCCTCTTTATTTCCTGAAAAGTGGTAGCACCATTCAAAGTGTTAATCAGACTCATTTTGGCATTTTGACAAGACTGTAGGAGACAAGTAATATCTGATTTTCCCTGTTTTTGTTGGCAAACATTAATACCCAGTATATTGATCCATCAATTCATTGAATGGAGGGCAGTACCAAATAGTGATATTCTATAATTTAAAAAACTATTACTTGAAATTTAAAAATAGACACTTTCCTTCATTTATTATTTGGTTACTCAGTGATATAGTCATACAGGAAAGGCAGAATAAATGCTTGGTTCTTTCTCTTTATTTACCATCCTCTGAAGGTGATCAATTAATTTTTGATAATTACATATGAGTGAGTAGATTTATTCACATTTGTTGATTTCAGTCCACTGACAATTATTTTCCTTATTGATGCTAAATTGTTCCACTTTTGACGACTGAAAACCTCATAAAGTTGGCTTGCCCTATTGACATGTTTTTAGTAATCATGACTTATTTTTTGACAAGGTATTTCAGGCTCACCTTATACATATTCTGGCCCAGACAAGGAAGCAGCCATTTCTCCAGGAAGTCCTTGGTTCTTTTAACAGGAAAAGGCAATTCAAAACCAAAGTCTTGTTGCTGATAATGCTATTCTAACATCAGAGTACTTCTTTTGGTGTTTTTGAATGGCTATAGACAATGTTTTTGGTTATAGACAACATTTGTGTCTCCTTAGAATTTTTTTTGTTGAAATCCTATCCCCTAAGGTGATAGTATCAGGAGGTGAGGCCTTTAGGAGGTGATTAGGTCACCCTTATCATTCAGGAGGGGAAGCCCTCATAAACAGGATTAGTGGCCTTAGAAAAGAGGCCCCAGGAGTATCCTCACCCCTTTCACCATGTTAAGACATAGTGAAAGGATGGTCTTCTGTGAACCAGGAAGCAGACCCTCACCAGACACTGAATCTGCCTGAATTTTGAACTTGTCAGCCTCCAGAATTGTGTGAAACAAATTTCTTTGTTCATAAGCCACCTAGTTAACAGTGTTTTGTTATAGCAGCCCAAACAGCCTAAGACAAGTAGTGTTTAAAAGCTGATGGCTTGCTCCCTGAGATTTCCTTAATCTATGTCCTTCCTTTACCTTTCATGTGGATATTGACTGTTCATCACCTCTCTTTTCCTTGTCCAATTCACTTTTTATTTTATTTTTTAAAATTGACACTGCATTATTCTGTTTTGACTCACAGCTCCACATGGCTGGGGAGGCCTCACAATCATGGCGGAAGGCAAGGAAGAGCAAAGGCAAGTCTTACATGGCAGCAGGCAAGAGGGCATGTGTAGGGGAACTCCCTTTTATAAAACTATCATATTTAGTGAGACTTATACACTACCATGGAAAGTATGGGGGAAACCATCCCCTCATCCCCATGATTCAGCTATCCCCACCTGGCCCTGCCATTGACACATGGGGATTATTACAATTCAAGGTGTGATTTGGGTGGGGACACAGCCAAACCATATCAGACACTTAATAATTGTATTCACAATTTTTTGGATAGTGATGTTTTCATACATATAATATATAATGATCAGATCAGAGTAATTAGCATAGCCATCATCTGAAACATTTAATGTATAACACTGTTGCATGACTCTAGTTAACAATAATATATAGTTTCAAATAGTTAGGAGGGTAATACTAGAGTTGTCCAATGGTGTTATAGGCCATTAGAGATTACTCCTCCTACCTAGCTGTAATTTTATGTCCTTGAACAAATCTCTGCCTCTCTCTCCCTTCCCCTTCTCAGCTTCTAGTATCCTCTGTTCTACATTATACTTCTATGAGAGCAACATTTTTTTAGCTTCCACATATAAGTGAGAACATGCAGTGTTTAACTTCCTGTTCCTGTTTTATTTCTCTTAACATAATATCCTCCAGTTCCATCCATTTTGCAACTAATGATAGAATTTTATTCTTTTTTTTATGGCTGAATAATATTCCATTGTGTATATACCACATTTTCCTTATTCATTTATGTGTTGTTGGACACCTAGATTGATTCCATATCATGGCTATTCTGAATAATGCTGCAGTAAAAATGGGGATGCAGATGTCTTTTTGATATTCTGATTTCTTTTATTTGGATAAATGCCCAGTGGTGGTATTGCTGGATCATATGACAGTCCTATTTGTAGTTTTCTTTTTTTTTTTTCTTGAGACAGACTCTTACTCTGTCGCCCAGGCTGGAGTGCAGTGGTACAGTCTTGGCTCACTGCAGCCTCTGCCTCCCGGGTTCAAGTGATTCTCCTGCCTCAGCCTCCTGAGTAGCTGGGATTACCAGTATGTGCCAACATGCCCAGCTAATTTTTGTAGTTTTAGTAGAGACAGGGTTTCACCATATTGGCCAGGCTGGTCTCGAACTCCTGACCTTGTGATCTGCCTGCCTTGGCCTCCCAAAGTGCTGGGATTACAGGCATACTGCACCCAGCCTTATTTGTAATTTTTTGAGGAATCTCCCTACTGTTCTCTATAGTGGCTATACTAGTTCACATTCCCAACAACAGTGTATAAGAGTTCCCTTTTCTTGACATTCTTAATAAAATTTATTACTATTACTTTTAAATAACAGCCATCCTAACTGGGTGAGATAATATCTCATTGTGGTTTTGGTTTACATTTCCCTGATAATTAGTTATGTTGAGCAGTTTTTCCCTTTGGCCATTTGTCTTTTGTGAAATGTCTATTCAGTTTCTTCCTAATTTTTAAATTGAATTTTTTTCCGTGCTTGCTTGCTTTCTTGCGAAAGATTTTTTGCTTTTGAGATGTTTGAGTTTCTTATATATTCTGGATATTGATCCTTTGTCAAATGAATAATTTACAAATATTTTTTCACATTCTGTAGGTTGTCTCTTCACCCTGTTGATTGTTTCCTTTGCTGTGCAGAGCTTTTTAGTTTGCTACAATCTCATTTGTCCTGTGCTTCTGAGGTCTTATTCACAAAATATTTTTTCCAGAGGAATGTCCTGAAGTATTTTCCTTATTTATTATTATTTTTTTAGTAGTTAGTTTTGGTTCTTACAGTTAGGTCTTTGATCTCTTTTGAGTTGATTTTTGTATAGCATGAGAGGTGGGGGGTCTAGTTTCATTTTTCAGTTTCTTAAAGCCTAGACTGCTCTACAGTCTAGATTTCTAGCTCCTTCAGTTCCTAATGCAGTTTTCTTATACTCTTCTGCTATTAGTTTGGACAAAATCCTTCCCCGTTTCAGGTGCTTTTTTCCAATGTACTTGTTGTGATTTCTAGTGAACAGCTGTTGGCTATTATTGGTGTCTTTTGTGCTTGGGGCTCTCAGACATCCTATTGTTTCCCTTTACTTCCTTTCGCATGTACCTTGTAGATCTTACAGTTATTGGTGAATTGTCTCCACTTGTTTTATTATTTGGAGTTTGTGTGGATGCCCTGTCACTTAGCTTGTCACAAATACTATCCATTATTTTTTATTTACTGTCTAGTTACCTTATGTAAATATTTAGGAACATCCAAAAGCTATGTGGCCATCATTTTCCCAGAATTTTTTATTTTTTCTGGTAGACTGACACTAAAGAAAGAAATAGCTTTACTAAATTTTCTTCTTCACCTCTAGGCATTTTAGATTTTCTTGTGTGAGTTCACTAGTTAGTTTTATGGGTAATATAACTCATATTCAGTTGATGTGTAATCATAGCATAAGTGATAATGCTGTCACTTGAAAATAAGACTTGAAAATAGTCACAGGATCATCATCAGCCACACTACTGTTACATGTCATCCTTTATTTTCTTTCATTTTCCTTTTCTATATTCTCTCTCTTTCTGTAGATAGTACAATACTACTTTCAGGGTTATATACATCTTTCAATACTTTGTAGCTTTCTTGCAGGCAGCTTATAAAGAACTACTGATGTCCTTCTTGTACTCCTCCCTAACTCAACCCAAATCTGTCTCAATATAGAAGGGTAAGATGCCTCATGATATAAAATAGTGACCTTATTTAATTAGTCTTGTCAAAGGTCAATAAACAAAATTAGTTTGGCCTATACATGTAAACATCTGTTTGTTCTGCTTTATCACCCACTTAAAATTTTAAGTTCAGTCATTAAAATGTTTAAGGCTAGGTAGGAGAATTATGGCCAAAGGAACTATACGAGGAAGGTTGTTTCTCTTAGTTTTTGTAAATAACCTGACAAAGAGACTTGTTGGTTAATCAGTGCCTAATATGTTCATTTGGAATGCTCCCATGCTCAATTTTATTAGGCATCTACAAAACAAAGCCTGTTTTCCCCCTGCATTGCAATTAGTGTAATTAGAGTTTATGTGTGAAGTATCATATATCTATTGTGTAGTGGTTTTTTAGAATAACAAGGATACTGAATTACCTTACTAAAATTGCTGTTTTCAATAATTAGTTTATGGAGAATATTTAATAATACTTCACACTAGAAAATTAAAGTTCCAATCAAAATAGCACTGAGTTATCTGGAACAAGAATATGTTCTTGCTTGTATTCTGCCTACTCTTCAGAGCTGATTACACATCATGCTTATATCTAAAATGAAAAACAGAGCATAGCAAAGTTATAAGATGAGTTTTTCCCTGAAAGGCTAACAAGAATAAGTGTCATGCCATGCTAACCCAGGGAACAAAATTGTAAATATAGGGAGGAGAAACAGGTTTTCAAGTTTATATTGCTGCTGTCTTATGGGGATCAGCTTCTGTTGTTACCATAATGTGTTACGTTGAAAGGGGCAGCAGGGTTGCTGAGCGGCTAGTTGGAGGGTCCCTGAGAGATTACCCAAGAAACTCAGTTGCAGCACATGGTGGAGCAGCCTCTCAGGTGAAAATAAATTCACATCACGTGGTTATCTGCCTGGGAGTACTTGTCATTCACTACATAGTTCATCTCTGTGGAGAACCAGAGTATTTCTTTGTCGAATATCAAACTGAAAAATGGCAAGTGCTATCTTTTGCACAAATCAGCACTGAGTTTTCTAATCCTGATGTAAAGGTGGAGTCTGTAGATGGTGGCAAGGAACTCTTTTGGCCTTTTAGGATATCACATTTTTCAGTTATAGTCAAGGTTCATCTGAAGTGACTCCTGTTATTCCAGACCAATTTTTAATTGATATGCTCAGTCTATTTTCTCTTTACCCCCAACCACCACTATTGATCACAAGCTAAACTGGATCAAGTTGCTATGTGTAACATATTGCCAGCTATGTGAGCAGACTTTTTTCTTTTTCCAATCTTGGTACCCTTAATTATACTCAACCCAAATTACTGTTTAAGCAAATTCACTTAGCGTTAAAGTTCATCTGTAGATCTCTTGCTGTTGTGAATTTCAGAGAGACAAGTGCTTTGTAAAGACCCTCATGTAATTTAGGTGAGTGGGTAGAAGATACTGTGGAGTCAGTCAGTAATGTGTGTTGTATGGAGAAGTGAGAAGTTTCCTGTATTTTTTCGTTCTCTCTGATATGGGAAGTGTGGTATGACTTAGAATTTTCAATGATGACAACTTTCAGTCTGTTCCTAGAAAAGGTTAAATCTTAGTTATTAATACTTTTACTATTTACTATGACAAATATTTTACCCCAGGCTGCCTCTCTGACAACTTATATTGATTTTCTGCTTTGTTCCATAGTAGAGGCAGCTGTATAATTTCTGTAGCTTTTTCCGTGAGAAGTGATTTTTATTAAACATAGAATTAGTTACAACTTTCACTTGGAAGGTTAAGACAATGTTCTATTTAGTCTTTTTGAAAGCGCTTAGGCACTAATTATTTCTAACCAGTGCATTTCCTCTGGATTACTGACTGCTTTGAAAGAGTTCAAGTTGTTTCATTAGGCCTATTCAGTCCTCTTGGAACTGCCAGTAAAAAGACCAGGTTGCAGAGGATGTTGCCATTCAAACCTTAAAAGAAAAGCCTATGTAAAACTCTTTAAATTCAACTTCCAGAGCTATGAATTTCTACCGTGACTATGGATCAGAATTTTTGGGTTTTTTTTGAAGAAAATAAGATCATATTTAAGGTTCACAGCTCTTCTAAGAAGGAAATTCACGGCCATATTAAACACAGTTCTGGACCTACTTTTTAACTGATTTAAACTACAAATGCTATCAAGATTATATTCCACTCCAGGAGATAACAGATTTCTACTATCATTTTTCAGTTTCCTAAGCATTTGAACTAGTAGTCACAGAGAATGGGCAACTTGTATTGTTAACTGAATTATAAAACTTGGATGGCTCCCAAGTAATGTCACAAATAATATTTATTTTCAAAATTACTTAGCAAAAAAACAGAAACAAAAAGCACAGAAAATGTATTCTTCAGTGATCTTTGAGCCCCTTTCAATATGTGTCTCAAAGGTAACTTTTAGGTAGCCTGAGATTGACAGCATCAGTCAGTGGTCAGCCCTAGTCCCAAATTTCCTTAGAACTCCCATGAGAAAACATGTGGTGAAGACATTGAGCTGTCAAAATATTTGTGCCTCCCTGTACCCCTCACCTTACATGCTGCAGAGCTATTGGTAGGAAGTGGTTGTTCAGCTGGGGACCACATTTTCTAGGACCCCCGTGCAATTAGATGCAGCCATTGATTGGATTTTAGCAAATGGAATGTGATTTGAAGTGCTGCACATCACATTCAAGTCTGGCTCATGAAAGCCTTCTACTGACTCTACCCCAGGCTCTGTTTCCTTCCAACTGGTTGGTATGAGGATAACACTGGGATGAACTTGCAGGCTTTGCAGTGAATATGGCAGAATGCCTGTAATCCTGCGTTTTTGTGGCTTCATGGAAGGGCTACCTCTCCTGTTCTCCTGCTCGGTATTATCTGGTGAGCAAGAAATACATTTTAATTATGTTTGGTCTTGGAAATTTTTGGTTTTATTAATTACGGCAGCTGGGGCTTCTCTAATAAAGCATGTAAAACATTAACCCAAGCATTATATATACGCCAAACCTAATAACTGAATTAAAGGCAGGGGCAAGAATGGCAAAGAGGATAAAGAGATGATTTTGGATCCTAAATTACTGAAGGTATGCCATGGAAGGAGGATACGTTTCATTCATTTCAATTTCAAGAGAAGAAAAACCATTGCAAATTAGTTGTAGAGTTGGAACCAATATAAGATTCAAACATATTCATTCTCCCTTTCCCTCAGCAAGTGCCACTATGTGTAAACACTGTCCTACACATTGGGATTAACTCAGTAAAAAAGATAGACCAAAAAATTTCAGGCTGTCTCTTATTGTTACTGCCTCTACTCAACTTTAGTTGCAGTTGTCATAAATCAGTAAAATCCCACTGTTGTTTGCTCTTATAATTTTATTTTTTTATGAATGTTAAGTGGATTTAGTTAGGGACTTTTCTGGAGGGAAAGGGAATACTCTACCTAGATTTCTTTGGTCTTTTCTCCTAACTATAGCTAGGTTCTGACAGCAGAACAAATGGGAATATGTATGAGGCTACAAAATAACTGATGTTAAAATATGCAGGATTCAACATTTAAAAGGAATTTCATTTCAATACAAGATAAAATTTCGAGATTATCTTGAGAATTGGGGCTATTAGTGTCAGTTATATTGAAAGAATTCCAACATGCTAAATTACCTGACAAGTTGTGGTGTTTTATGTACTATATTGATATTAGAGTATTTGTTTTGCTTCAGTGGGTACTTAATTACTTGTTTCTTCTTGACAGTGTGCTAGAATTAATTCATAGCATTATGAAGCTGCTTTAAACATCCTCTTGAGGGCAAGAGCTGGCTCTGGTAAATCTAGTGTATCATGTGAATGTTTTGGCCTCAGTTTAAATATATTAAATTAGAGTCATGAATTACTTTAAAAAAGACAAATTATAGCTTGTATATCCTAAAGAAGATTAGGGATGCAAGATGAAAAGAGTTAAACACAACTATAGGAAATGGAGGCTGTTACCTGCATCTAGCTTAGGTTGGAGAGTCATGTGTGGCTCTCAGGTGCAACTCACATAGAGCTATGGCTCTCAGGTACAAGGTACAACTCAGGTACACTTTGTTATCCATTAGCAATTAACAGTTATTTCCTACACAGAGCAAAAGTTCTAGCCAAACGTCCTCTTTTTTTTTTTTTTTTCAAAAAACACAAAAGACACAGAATGAGTTTACCTAAAGGTTTTGTAAATCCTTAGTTTGTTAAAATTCTCGATTAGTAGTAGCCTATGGATAGGTGCAAGTTAATATAACATTTACATATTAATTAACATAACAATTATAAGCTCTTTAGTAAGTACAAAAACTCAGGAAATTAAACATTAATGCTCTTTATTTGGTACTGAAAGACCAAAATTTTGTGTTTTTCTTTTACCTGGAAGATAATTGAGAATATCAGAAAGATAAAATAATTAAAAAATATTCATGAGAGAAATTTTTTTACCTGCATAAAATGGAGTTCTAAGTATAGTAACAATTTGGTTACATCGTTACTTCCACTTCCAGAGATGTGATCCCTTATGTTTTCTAATAAAAATGACACAGATGCATCAGATTTCATGATTAGAAATTAGAAAGCCTAAATAAAGTCCCATTCTTTCATGGAATTATTTTAGAAATTTTGGAAGGTTAACAGTGGTCTTACTAATTCATTTCTTGATGAACTCTTAGGATGCATTTAAATGTGATTCTCATATTGATACTCACCTTTCTACTAGGGGTCTCAGTAGAGGAAAGTTTTTTGGAAAAAATATCTGTTTGAATAAGCCATCCTGTGAGTTTTCTAAAGTGGGTAATCAGAAGATGCTTGGAAAGGAAATAATAGGTACTCCTACATTCATATAGGGCATGAGTGTTTTTCTTTTCCTGTTATAACAGCAGCAGAAACAAGCTGGTTATAAGTCAAAAGAGAATAACAGAGAAAAATGTTACAAAACTGATACAAAATTTAGCCTTTTCTTTGTGTTCCTCAGTAATGCCAGCATTCTATAATTTTATGATCACAATGGCGGTGCCAATGATTATCCATGGAACTGGACCAGCGATTCCCCATGTGTGCCCCATTTTCCTACCTTGTTCATTTGTGAGAGGTGGACTCAGACAAAATATTGAGAGTATCCAAACCTAGCCCTTGCTGTGTTTGAAGGAAGTACTTTTATATTAGTTCTGTAGTTTTTTTGTTTGTTTGTTTTTGTTGTTGTTGTTGTTCTGTAGTTTTATATGTAGTTGAAAAGAACATCTTCTGAAAATAGAGAGTCCATTCAGCAATCTAGCATCTGTGTTTGGTATCCAAGAAGGCCTTACCATTGCCATTTCACTGGGAGTACAGGGGGCAGAGGGGTGGTCAGGGGGATGAAAAGAAAAAGCAAGAACATAGACTGTATATTCGAATCAGCACCTCAAATTCATGATGCTAACTTACATGATAGTTTCCTAGTTTGAAAGTTCTTATTGTAGGGAAATAAACCCAAAACATGTCAAAATAATATAGTATTAAAATACTAAAAATTAGTTCTAGTAGTATTAAATTGAAACTAATAATTTTATACTAAAACACCATTTTAGTGAGACCAGTCATGTTTTGCTTACAGTGAATGTAATTTCTTACATGTTCATACAAAAGCTGATGACTTATATAGTTCTCAATAATAAATTTGAGAAGAAAATCAGTTGTATCTTCTAGCATTATGTAGAAATTAGCCAACAGGATTTTAATAAATGGGATAAATAGGTTTTTAATGATAAATTTTGATAAACATTTTCAGTTCTTTCAGTTTCAGATATTGCAAAAGAAATAAGCACAGTGTGAAAAATAGTGATTTAAATCTGACAGTCACTATAGGACTGTTCTCAAAAAAGTTTTAATATAATTTAATTAATTTCTGACATGCCACATTTATATATACTAAGATGTTTTGTTTTTAAAAGAAAATAAAAAATGTGATATTATTATTCTCACCATAGTAAATTCCATAATGCTTTATTTTAATAAACAATTATCTATAATAAACAATCTTTCACTACTCTGGACATTGGATTTTGAACATTTATTTTGGTTACAGGTCTCTGTAAAGAATATTATTAAGTCATAATGAATCAGTGGAGTTGATTTGTTTGCCAGCTGTGATTAGGTTAGGTATATGAGTGTATTACTTTTACTGTATTCACATTCTGAAGGGCTGATGCATTTTTCCTATGGGTTATTAGGAGCTGTGCAGACATCTGGACAGTGAAAAATGTCTAAAAACAAGGCAAACATTTTTACTTACATAATTCTTATATCAAACATACCCATTGACAAAGAGGAAGAAGCTTTATCATAGGGGAAAGTTTTGTTAAAGTAAAAAATTGCAGCAGTATCTTAGAGTCCCACAGCAGTTCCTCTTCTTCATATTCACCAATGAATTTCTCCAGTGACATGGTCTGTGTCAGAAAAACTTTTCACATGGAAAACATCTCAGAATTTACCTTCTTCTAGTGTGGTACATCCACCTCTCATTTTCTGTTGGTCATTTGTCCCCTTGCCCTTTCCCTGCCCTGTTAATTGAGAATCACTTCTGTTTGGCAGCAAATACACAAAAAACAGAATGCCTATTTCCTGCCCGAGTGATCTTTCTAAATGCATATTGGACCATGTCACTCTTCAGTTTAAAATCATTCGGAGGTCTCTTTGTTGTCCTAAGTTTGAACTCCCAAAGCTCTGGTCTGCTTTGCAGTTTTCCTGCAAGTCTTTAGGTGATCCTCATTGCCACAAAACAGCATTTGAATAGGAAATACAGCCTGCAGCCAGGTTAAAGAGCACCTGGTGCCAAACCACAGATTTTATTTCATCTGACTCATCTTCACCCAAATTTCAGACCTTGTCTGCTTTCATGATTTTGTTTCCTAGGTAAAAAGGATCTGTGCATCATTAGGTATTGTGCAATACTATGTGGAGGGAGTGAGTGTACTGATTTTACTCCCAATAATAGTGTATGAGTTCCTATTATGCTATAGCCTTCTTAGCACTTGATAATATTGGATGGGTGTGAAATGGCAACTTGTTTTAGTTTTTTATGCACTTCCCTGACTTCTAGTGAGGTTGAACATCTTTTCATATACCTATTCAATTAGAATTTTCTTTAATATAAATTACCTTTTAATATCATGCCCATATTTTTCTTTCTTTCCTTTTTTTTTTTTTTTTTTTTTTTTTGAAACAGGGTCTCACTCTGTCAACCAGGCTGGAGTGTAGTAGCACTATCATAGCTCACTGCAGCCTTGGACCCCTGGGCTCTAATGATATTCCTATTTTAGCTTCCCAAAGTGCTGGGATTACAAGCATAAGCCGCCGCACCTGGCCATGCCCATGTTTTTCTATTGGCCTGCTTGTTGTAGATATTGATCTCTTCTAGGCTGAGTTAGTTACAGTCTTCTTTCAGCCAGATGTTTATCTTTTGATATTTTTTTCTTTTAATATTGCCATTTGAAATGCCGAAATTCCTAATTTCAGTGTAGTCTAACTTACTAATCTTTTTGTTTGTGATTCAGTTTTTGGTGTTTTGAAAAGCAATATTCTATTATTTTTCCTACCTAAATGTTCTAAAGTTTTGATGCCAATTTTTAGGTCCCTATACCACCTGGGATTCATTTTCATTCATGATGTGAGAAGGGAATCCAATTTTTTTTTTCATATTCCAACCAGTGGTCTGAGGACCATTTATTGAATTGTCCATATTTTCTTGGCTGAGCTGCAATGATATTTCTTTCATGTATCAAGGTACCAAATATGCAGACATCTGTTTCTGCACTTCCTATTCTCTGTTTCAATTATCTTGCTGTCTTCAAATAGTTTTATTTATAATAACACCTGCTATATGATAGAGTGACTCCTCTTTTCTTCTCTTCAAAATTGTTTCTTTGTGTTTTAACACACATTTTAGAATCAGCTTGTCAAGATTTAAAACTAGACAAACCCATCGGGATTGTGTTTAAAATTGTACTTATAAATTTCTCTTATTAAACTGCAGGAAAAATGGGTCTGATTGTGCTTTGATTTTTACCCACCCTCCAAGGAATAAGTGTATCTTGCATCTGAAGAGCCCTATATCTGCCCTCCGGATGCAGGTACCTCTTAGTGCATCAGTGGAAATCTGCTCTGTAAGAGTGACCTCTGGGAAGTTTCTAGTACTTCCCCTCTAGCCACTCCAAAGGAGAAAAACCAAACAAGTTTATTTTCTGGCAGGGTGCCCCATCAAGTGAAGACTGGCAAAAATAACAAAAGAGCACAAATCAGTACAATTAGGAGACAGTCGATGTTGAGATTCCACTTACATTCTTTGCAAGCCTTCTTGCTTTCTATCTCTGTCATCACATAACATCCTTTACCATAGGAAGGGGAGAAGGAGGAGTAAGAAAAATAGGATGCAGCTTTAAGAAGCAGGGGTAAGCTGTGAGATTGACTTATGGAATATTATATTACATGGAATTTTAAAGATTGTGTGATCTAGTCCACCCATTTTATTTTCTTTTATAGATGAGTAAAATGGTGGCCCTAAGATTAAGTAGCTGGTCTAAAGTGTTCTAACTAGTAAATGGAAGAGCCAGGATTATCAGAGTATCTGGGTCATTGCTCATTACTCTTTAAATGAAAACATTTAAAGGTCTATATCAAGTATTTTTTATTACTATGTTTTAATTAGAAGAATAGCTGTTTATTACCCAAATTTACCTTTTTTACTCATTTTACCATTATTTTGAATATCTTCATGTTTTTAGAACTTTGAATTTCTTCTAGTACAAGACAATGTGCTCTGATAGCATTTTCTCTCTCTCTCTCTCTCCCCTCCTCTCCCCTCCCTTCCCCTCCCCTCCCCTCTCCTCTCCTCTCCTCTCTTGATTCTGTTGTTGTTGCATGAAAAATACAAGAACAACCATTACTTGTTAATTTGTGTGGATGTGTAGCTATATTTATTTTTCTGATTGGCTTTAAGTCTTAGGCTGTTAGGAAAGTGTTCACAATAGGAATTTTTATTCATTAAATACAGGTAATATAATGTGTTTGTTTAAAACATTAGTAAATGATTTCTGCACATTTTCCTTTTCTGCTTCCTGGTTAAAAGATATTAAAATGATCTTATCTCTTTTTTATTATTGGTCCTAGTTATTCAGGCATAATTATTAGGATTCAGAAAAATGATTTTTTATCTATACTTCCAAATGGTAGTATATTTAAGTATGGCTTAAAATTATGCTAGGGTAAGACAGAATTATAACTGGAAATCATTTGGTCTAGAAAAATTGAGTAAGATGGAAATTTGGGCCACATGCTAAATAGAGGAAATGAAATAGCAAATGAAGCTACACTTTTGTGGAACAAAATTTGACAGAAAGAGGGCAAGACAATCCTTTCAGTAGAGAAGTTTGCTACATACTCAACATTTCTTTGAGTATGTAGAAAATCTGTAACTTCTTCAGTGAGCTTCATGTATTTGTAAGTCCAGTCCTATTTGTCTAATTTAAAGCTTCTTCTCTTCCCAGGCTCAGAAACCTACAGTGGGGAGTGGGGCAAGCATCTTTGTGCTATTCCCACCCCACTCATTCTTTCATTTCTGGGTCCTTTAGGACCAGAGTGAAAAGGGAGCAGCAACTGGAGAAAAAGGATAAAGGCTTATTCCACTGGTGGTGCTGTGGTCTGGCAGTGCTGGGGTCTGGCAGATGTGGTCTCATCTTCTGTGAGATGGTGTTGCAAAGCTGGGTCTTTTTGTTCTGGGTCACTTCTTTAAGTTCTAGGTTGATACCCTGAGAGAACTTATAATACTACATTTTCCTTGATTCACCTTCTTCAAATCCTACTTCTTGTTGTAAATACGAAACAGCCTCTTGCTGCAGAGGACCCTGAGCCGTACATAGCAGTTAGATTTCTGGCTGCTTGTTTGTTATTTTCTTCCCTCATTTTTTTCTGTCTCTTTATTAAGCTCAATTATTGGCATAAAAGAGGTTTCCAATACCCATTTTTAGACTGCATTCTAGCCTGGGCAATAAAGCAACACTCCCGTTCTCTCCCTCTTCCTCTTCCTCTCCTTCATTTTTTTTCTTCTTTCTTTCTCTCTCTCTTTCTTTCTTTCTTTTTCTTTTTTTCCAAAAAAAGAAAATAGTGTAGGATTTGCATGTAACCTAAGTCTACGCTCCTGAATACTTTATCTCTAGATGACTTTGAATATCTAATATAATGTAAATGTTGTATAAACACGTGTAATGCCATACTGTTTAGAAACATCAAGAAGATTGTTTAGGAATAGCAAGAAGATTGTTAAAAATATGTACATGTTTGGCTGGGTGCAGTTGCTCAAGCTTCTAATCCCAGCACTTTGGGAGGCTGAGGTTGGCGGATCATGAGGTCAGTAGATTGAGACCATCCTAGCTAACATGGTGAAACCTAGTCTCCACTAAAAATACAAAAAATTTGCTGGCCATGTTGGCACATGCCTACTCTGGAGGCTGAGGCAGGAGAATCGCTTGAACCCAGGAGGCAGAGGTTGCAGTGAGCCAAGATCTGGCCACTGCACTCCAGGAAAAAAAAAAATCATAGCAGTTAGATTTCTTTTTCAAAATTATTTAAGAGGAATCATTTCTGGTTCCCTTCCGCAACACTCATTTAACTCATGGTAAATTCTGCCGCCTTAGCCCACTAAATTCTGAAAGTGCAGACCACTTCCATTGCATTTATTCTGTCCCTCTGCTTCAAGTACCTGCCCACCTTTGGAGTTTTTAGGCACCAGTCCCTATGCCTTTCAAATACCATGATTACATGCCATAGTCTGTGAATGGTTCTCTTGGAGGCTCTTTGATTTGGCTTGAGGTGGCAATGGGGGCAAGTGAAAGTCCCCAAAATGCAACACTTCTACAACTTTCGATAAAGTATTCTTGACTCAACAGTCTTTGCTCGCCCATTTCCTGAAAGCCATCCTCACACTTCTACCTTTTAAAAAAATATGACCTGGCAGTCAGGAATGAATTAAAGTTTGCATAACTAGCTTTGAGCCAACATTTAGTATCTTTACACATAGGTAGTTTGGCATATCTCTTTGGAGTACTTTATAACTTCAAATAATTTTAAAGATGTATTTATTTATTTAGAAATATTGTTTCTTCATTTTTTAATCTTTTAAAAGTTGTAGAATTTTACATTTTGTTTTTGATTGGCAAATAATAATTGTACATATTTATGGGGTACCTGGTGACGTTTTAATACATGTAATGTATAGTAATCAGATTAGGGTAATTATCATATTCACCATCTCAAACATTTATTATTTCTTCATGTTGGGAGCATTCAATATTCTACCTTCTAGATATTTGAAACTATGTAATATATAGTCGTTAACAGCTTTAGGGCCTCAGCTAAACCTCTGAGACAACAGGAAACTTTTCACTCAGTAGAGGTACATAGGCCATGATGCTTCCTGGCTTAATTTGATATCCAGCATTGGAAGAAGTCAAGATTAGTTTCTGTGATCAGGTTCGAGTCAACACTGCAGAGACAGCATCTTGATGTTTAGGCTTTGGGCTTTTGGTCTAAGTCCGGGCTGCCTGTGTGTGCATTTGTGTGGGGGTGTGCTTGTGTGCATGTTGTCGTATATTAGTAGAAGGGTAGTATATTAGTAGAAGCTCTCCAAAAAAGCCTTCCTTTTGAATTGCGTCTTGTAGTTGTGGGAACTGGCAAGTCTAAAACTTTTAGTGCAGGGCAGCAGGCAGAAAATTTAGGCAAAAGTTGAAGTCAAAGTCCTGAATCTGAAATCTGCAGACCAGATCACCAGCCTGGAAATTCAGGCAAGATTTTTATGTTGCAGGTTGGAGACGGAATTCCTTCTTTGGAAATCCTCAGTCTTTTCTCTTAATTACTTCAACTGATTGGAAGAGCCTCACCCATATTGTGAAAGGTTTTCTGTTTTACTTAAAGTCACTGATACTAAATGTTAGTCACATCTAAAGAACACTTTCATGGCAACACCTAGATTAACGTTTGATCAAATACCTGAGTACCATGTAGCCTGACCAAGTGGATGCACAGAATTAGCCTTCATAAGTTGATAGCATATTGGTTTCTCCCCTCCCCTCTTTTTTTTTTTTTTTTTTTTTTTTTTTGAGACAGAGCCTTGCTCTATTGCCCAGGCTGGAGTAGTGCAGTGGAACGATCTCAGCTCACTACAACCTCTGTCTCCTGGGTTCAAGTGATTCTCCTTCCTTAGCCTCCCAAGTAGCTGGGACTACAGGTGTGTGCCACCATGCCTGGCTAATTTTTGTAGTTTTAGTAGAGATGGGGTTTCTTCATGTTGGTCAGTTGACCTTGATCTCCTGACTCCATGATCCACCCCCCTCAGCCTCCCGAAGTGCTGGGACTACAGGCGTGAGCCACGGCACCCAGCCTGCTCTTCTTTTTCTTTATTCTGCTTCTCAACAGTGACTGAGGCTGAGGCATATAATACTAGTCCAAGCACTCAGCTTCTCTTTTCCATGGACAAAATGACATCAAATTTCTATTAAAACACACTTATTAATGTCGCTTTTGGGTTAACCTGTCTTCTCTACTAGACTATGAACTACTGAATAGCAGATATTGAATCTGCTTTTGCTTGCCATTTTATCTCCAGGGCCACATTTAAAAAAAATTTATTGGAGAGTAAATGAGGGAGTAGTTACAGTTGTCCAGCACATTATTATCAGAGTAGAAAGGCAGACACAGGGGTAGAGACCTAAGCAGAGACAATGATCGGGCATTTGGCATGGAGTACTCCATGATTCACACTCCAACACTGAGCAAGGCAGCCGGCAGTAAAAAAAAATTGTCAGGGTAAGAACATCCTTAACAAATGTGTTGCTCTTTGACACTGTTTTTCTTTGCTTGGCCACTATTTGTAAAAAGCAGGAAGAATTTATAATGAACAAACAAGAGATTGTGGTCTCATAATTTATAAACAGAATTAATGTTCAATTGTTAAAACTTGAAGTGGAGAAATGTTTCAAAGAGCTTTTGAAGCTATGCTCATTTGAAAGGAAGTCTTAAAAACTACACGTTCTCACTTGTGAGTGGGAGCTAAACAATGGGTATACATGGACATACAGAGTGGAATAATAGACATCAGAGACTCCAAAAGGTTGGAGGGGTGGAGGGGCTGAGGGATGAAATACTACTTAGTGGGTACAATGTACACTATTGGTGTAATGGTTACACTAGAAGCCCAGACTTCAGCACTAGCAGTATATCCATGTAACACAATTGCACTTGTACCCCCAAACCTATAAAAATTAAACAAAAAACATTAAAAAAAAAACCCTCTGAGAATTCAAGGAATTAAGAAACAAGGAGAATGCATTGTGTATATGCCCTAAAGGGGTTGATAGACTCATATGAAAGCTATTATGTGCCTTGTGACCATTGAATGAGAGGAAATCATGAGATTATGGGAAACAAATCGTAGACTTTCCTGTCCTTTGTGTTTCCATACACTGATGCATTGAGTCCTGCTTCATCATTATTCTTTCTTTAAACATCCTCTTACAGCCATCTAATGTCTTGGATAGAACAAGAGTGACAGCATAGACTGGCTTGGTTTTTCATCAATCAGGATTTATGGCTTTGTGCTCAGCTCCAGGCTACTTTAATCTCTTCCCTGAGCCTTCACAGACAGGCTGTGCAAATGGAGAGGGAGTGCAGTGGTGTGGTTACCATTGAGCTCATAATTGAGTTCAAGGAGGAGTGGTAGGAGAGAAGATCAGACTTACTCACTGCCTGCAGGGTGCGAACACCACAGTGGGTGATCTGTTGTGCATCATCTCACTTAATCCATGGAAATTAGCTATTATTATTTAATTGAAACTGAGGTTCAGAAAAGTTTAGTGATTTTTTAGATTCTCAGCCAGAAACTAGTGGATTCAGGGTTGAAATCTATTTGCTCTGGTTTCAAAGCTTAGATTTTACTCTTTCACACTGGTTTCTGTTCACGACACAAGACAATATAGGTTCATTCTTAAATATCTCCCAGGAAATGACAATTGATCCTGTGATACAACAAGAAAAAGTGTCAATGCCCCAAATAACATTTTTAGCCTTTGATTCATCGTTACAGAATGAAATTGCACATACACATATGTACACACATATACACACTTCCACCTCACCCCATTGTTTCTGAATGTGCTAAGCACTTCATATACTTTGCATGCATCATCACCTTGCCAACAGTCCTACAGTGTAGGCACTATCATTCTTATTTTTGAAGAAGGAATTGAGACTCAGAAAGATAATTTTCCCAAAGCCACATGATAAGTATAATAGGGCTGAGATGGGTGTTACTTATCTGTGTACCTAAAGCTAACTGCTGTTAACCACTATGAAATATTGTAATTCACTCATTTATTCATTTAACAGGTATTTGAGTACTTGCTCTATCCAATACTATACTAGGCAATGTGTATATAAGAACGAAAACTACCTTTTTGTTTGTTTTTGTTTTTTTTCCAACTTTTATTTTAGATTCATGGGGTACATGTGCAAGTTTGTTACATGGGCATATTGTGTGATGCTGAGGTTTAGGGTATAAATGATCCTGTTACTCAGGTACTGAGCATGGTGCCCAATAGTTTTTCAACCCTTGCTCCCCTTCCTCCCTCCCTCCTCAGGTAGTCCCCAGAGTCTTTTGTTCCCAGCTTTATGTCCATGAGTACCCAATGTTTAGTGCCCACTTATAAGAAAAAACATGCAGTATTTGGTTTTCTATTCCTGTGGTAATTCACTTAGGATAATAACCTCCAGCTGCATCCATGTTGCTGAAAAGAATATGATTTTATTCATTTTTATGGCTACATAGTATTCCATGGTTTATGTGTACCACGTTTTCTTTATTCAGTCCATCATTGGTGGTGGGCACCTAGGTTGATTCCATGTCTTTGGTATTGTGAATAGTGGTGCAGTGAACATGAGAGTGCATGTATAGAATGATTTGTTTTCTTTTGGATTTATACCCAGTAGCAAGATTTCTGGGTTGTATGGTAGTTCTAAGTTCTCTGAGAAATTTCCAAAACTGCTTGCCCTAGTGGCTGGACGAATTTACATTCCTACCAGTGTATATAAATGTTCCTTTTTCTTTGCAGCCTTATTAGGATCTGTTTATTTTTTTTTTTTTACTTTTTAGTAATAGCCATTCTGACTGATATGAGATGCTGTCCCTCATTGTGGTTTTGAATTGCATTTCTCTGATTATTAGAAAATCACCTATCTTTTTACCTAAGGGAGTTCAGTCGGGTGGAGAAAACAGACACATAAGCAGGCAATGATAATAAGATTTGATAAAGCAATGATGAATATGTATTCAGGACTCTAATATGCAGATATGTGTAGGAACTATGCATATCTCCTTCATGGCAGCTCAGAGGAGAGATGCTTAATTTGGTCTTTTCTGCAGTGCTTGGGAGCATTGAGGATTATGTCAGGGAGGAAGTCTTCTGGGAGAAGGTGACTCTTCATATGAATCTTAATTAGTGATAGAAAGCTTACCAGGTAGAGACAGCCGAAATGGAGAAACCACTACACATAGAGGGAATTGTGTGGTCAAAAGCACAGAGGAGACACCAAATGTGATACATGGTGGAGAAAGACTCTAAGAAGCCAAAAGAGCTTTTTGGCTGAATTAAGGAACTTGAACTTTTCTAGATAAGTGGTTATGGATCTCTGAGAATCTGATCGTATCTATTTTTCACAGAAAAATGGTGTACATCCAAGACTGAACACTCTATATACTTATTACAATTTTAAATATGAATCATGTATTTTTTGGGTGGAGAGTTCTGTAGATATCCATTTAATCCAGTGCTGAGATGAGGTCCTGATATCTTTGTTAACTTTTTGTCTTGATGAGCTGTCTAATATTGTCAGTGGAGTGTTAAAGTCTCCCGCAATTAGTGTGTAAGACTCTAATTCTCTCTCTCTCTCTCTTTTTTTTTTTTTTTTTGAGACAGAGTCTCACTCTGTCACCAGGCTGGAGTGCAATGGTGTGACCTTGGTTCACTGCAACTTCCACCCCCTGGATTCAATCGATTCTTCTGCCTCAGCCTCCCCAGTAGCTGGGACTACAGGCATCTGCCACCATGCCCGGCTAATATTTGTAGTTTTAGTAGAGATGGGGTTTCACCATGTTGGCCAGGATGATCTCAATCTCCTGACCTTGTGATCTGCCCACCTTGGCCTCCCAAAGTTCTGGGATTACAGGTATCAGCCACCATGCCTGGCCTAAGTCTCTTTTAAGATCTCTAAAAACTTACTTTATGAATCTGAGTGCTTCTGTGTTGGGTGCATATATATTTAGGATAGTTATATCTTCTTGTTGAATTGAAACTTTTATCATTATGTAATGATCTTTGTCTTTTTTGATCTTTGCTGGTTTAAAGTCTGTTTTGTCAGAAATTAGGATTGCAATCCTGCTTTTTTCTGTTTTCCATTTGCTTGGTAGATTTTTCGCCATCTCTTCATTTTGAGCCTATGTGTGTCATTGCATGTAAAGACAGAAATATTATTTGACTCAGCAATCCCATGAATGAGTATGTACCCAAAGGAAGACAAGTTACTGTATTATAAAGACACATGCACATGTATGTTCATTGCAGCACTATTCATAGTAACAAAGATGTGGAATTGATCTAAATGCCCATCAGGGATAGACTGGAAAAAGAAAATGTGGTATATATACACTATGGAATTTTATGCATCCATAAAAAAGAACCAGATCATGTCATTTGCAGGGACATGGATGGAGCTGGAGGCCATTATCCTTAGCAAACTAATGCAGGAACAGAAAACCATATGCTGCTTGTTCTTACTTTTAAGTGCCAGCTAAATGCTGAGAACACATGGATACATAGAAAGGAAAAACATACCTGAGGGCCTAAAAGTGGATGGAGGGTGAGAGGAGGGAGAGGATCAGGAAAAATAACTAATGGGTACTAGGCTTAATACCTAGGTGAAAAAATAATCTGTACAACAAACCCTCATGTCATAAATTTACCTATGTAACTAACAAACCTGTACATGTATCCTGTACTTAAATGTTAAATAAAAGATTTAAATAACTTGACCAAAAAAAAAAATCATGTGGCTCTAGAGAATCTCCAAAGTTAGTGTGGCCCACTCACCCAGATTAAGAGAAACTCCTATTCTAGAGAATGTTAGAGTAAAATGTAGTTAGAAATGGAGGAACATAGGATAGTTGATGGTCGACTTTTTTTCTAAGAACAGTTTTCTTGTGTAAATAAACACAAGAAATAAATAAATTTGAGATCCTTTGGTCATCTCAGATTTTTTCCTCACTCAGATCATGAGCTGATATCTGAAAGAAAAAGAATGAAGGAGGTAGAAGGAAAGCCAACATTCTTAGGGTGTCTACTAAGTCGTAAGTACTTAGCAAACTTTATCTCATTGAATTCTCACAATAGAATACAAAAAAGAAAGAAAGAAAAGGAAATTGAAGTAACTAAGGGAACTTCTCTAACTTTACTCAGCAAGTTAAAGGAAGAGCCATGATGTGGAATTGGAATTATCTTTTTCTCAAGCCCCATGCTTTGTCTATGAGACCACTCAATATCTCTGGGATGGGAAGAATATGACTGTATATGATATAGTTCTCCAATTTTTCTTACCTCAAGTGCTTACTAGAAAAAGCTCAGAATCACTACCACTAAATTCCTATGTAAGAAAACAGTTTTGTGCTTTCATTGTCCTCCGCATTTGGAGTTTTATTTACTGTATGAGTTTTATGTAAGTTCATAAAAGTCAATAAACTCAATATTCCAGAAACCACTTGCAATTTAACATCTAGATAATTAGGGTAACAAAAAGGAAGTTAATTCAGTGTTGGTTTATGATGGTGATTAACTTAGTTCCATTTCTTTTCCTAAAGAGAAAAAAGAGTTCAGAAATCAAGTAACAGGAATCTGCTGCACCCAAGGAGATAGAGGCAAGAACAAAAGATTCGTTATGAAACCCTTAAAAATCACAGTGCCCTTTAGCTAATTATAGTGGCTTAATTAAAGTTATTTTAAAGTAATAGTTAATTATGCTTAATTAAAGTAATTACAGAATTAGCCAGGGGAATTTGAAGGAACCATAATGTAGACATGTTTGGCCTCTGAGGATCAAGTATACTAGTTTGCATAAGTCCAAAAACAACTCCTTATGTGTGCATGGAAGAAGATATGATATAAAGCCTAGGTTATGGTTTCAATTGTGCAAAACTTCTACTAACAATGACTAAACTTATATACATGATACCACAGAGTATACTACTGTGCTTTCAAAAAGTATAACATGTGAGATTATATTAGATTTGATTTCTTTTAATCTAGGTTTACTTTGGGGAAGCAAATTAATATTAAAGGTCTAACAGTCAAAGCTTGTTTGTGTTTTTAAAGTCTAAATTATCTTTTTATGTCCATGCATTATTCAAATTTACCAGATGCTTTAGGGACTCTGGCTGACTTTAGGAAAGAGCTAGCATTTTGTTTTTTGTGGAGATACAATTTGAACTGAAATATCTGGGTCTGGTATAGTTACCATCCTGTTCTTGATTTAATAATAAAAGCTACTGGGTACATAGGTAAATATGTAGCCTTCCCTGTGCTTTGCTAGTGCTTGTTAAAAACCTCCCTTAATAGCTTCTTGGCTTTGGTGTTGCTCGGATATATCATTTTTTCCATAGAAAAATTCTCAAGGAATTATTATTATTACGTCAATAGTCCTTAAAGTACAGTATCCCAGAATCTTCTAAGTTGTGTGCTTACAGGCTAACTTTAGTCTCTTCAGGATAAGCATTTTTCCCCTAGATAAGCCTCCCAGCAAGGTCATAGTCTTAAAAATGTTTGTGATTGATCTAAGCTTCTGCCTAGATTTTCAGGCTTCCCAAATTTCTTATTCGATTTTCTGCTGGGCAGTTGCTACCCTTTCTCTTTAACAACGGATAGTATTTTAAAAAGCTATGGTCTCTGCCCATAAATGAATATTAAGCAGACAGTGAAATTATAATTTTTTTTTTTCTTGAGTGTAGTCACACTAGGATAGAAGATAGGGATGATGGCCTCTGAGAATCAAGCCACAAGAGGAGAGCTCAGATCTCAGGCTGAGCTCTTTTAAAATTGCTGACTTTCACCATCACCTCTGAGGAGTTCTGTTTACTAGTGGTGGGCACTTGGTATTTTCTAGGAGAAAAAGATCACAGCAATAGGGACTCCTAATAGAGTCTCTTACCTTCTCAAAGGCTCATGGCATCTCCTGAGACTCTCTGAGACCCAGTAGATGAGAAAGTCAAAGCATTGAGGAGGTCTTACAATGAACATTTTTTCTCATTTAAAATATATTTTATTTAACTACTACTGTAATTATTTCATTAATTACTATGTAATTTCAAGGGTAATACATGTTTATTGTAAAAGGAAAGAAACCCCAGAGAAGACCAAATAAAAATCCATGAACAGAGTAAACCATTCTGTGGACCACAGGGATTAGTTTAACTGTGGTCCTGCAAAGATTAAGTAGGCAAACAGAACACCTTATGAAACTGATACACAAATATCTAGAAATGGAAATGCCCTTTTTGCACATGATGCTAAGTTGACAGGGTGTGAATGTGGAGCTGTTGGTGAGCCATCTTCCACCCCATGTGGAGAGAAACTTTGCAGGACAAAATGAATACAGAGAAAAACAGTTGAGAGAAGAAGACAGAAAAAGAGCCTTAATGGTGTCATTTGAGCCCAAAGATTTTACTATTTCTGCAAAAGTTTACTATTTGATTCCTTTTATTGCTTAAGCTGGTTTGAGCTGGGCTTCTGTAACTTGCAGTTGAAAGGGTCAGATAATACTTGCATGCCTTTATCTTATTGTGAAGCGCTGTGTCTTCCATAAATTCCCAGTGACCTGGAGAATGACTGTCATGAAGTCATGATTGAGCTTCAATGTGAAACATAACTGGAAGATCCAGAGAAAAAGAGGGAACTTCTAATATGAAAAATAAAAATGGAAACTGAAACTAAATATTTATTAAATACAAATGGGAAAATGGTGACTTTACAGTGGAGAAACCTGAATGACAACACCTTAACCAAGTGATCAAATTAACATCACCAGTTAAGGCATATTGATATCATGTATCCCTTGATGTGATTCATAGAGTAGGACACATCTCATCTCTGTTATCCTTTCCAATCATTCCTAACTCAATCTGATCGTGAGAAAGCATCAGACAAGCACAAATTGAGAGAAATTCTACAAAATAACTGACTGGTGCTCTTCAAGTGTTAAGATTGTGAGACAAAGACAGACAGGAATAGTTATAGATTAGAGGAAACTAAGAAGTCATGATATCTAAATGTAATATGAGTTGCAGTATCAATTTGATGCAATGTAATGCAATATTTATTAGATTCTTAAAGAGGATATTCATGAAAACAACGGGTGAAATCTGAATGAAGTCTGTAGCTTAATGGTATTGAACTAGTACACTTAGGGGAAGCTGGTTGAAGGGTATTTGGGAACTCTGTATTATTTTTGCAACTCTTACATAAGTCTAAAATTGCTCCAAGATAAAGAGTTAGGACAAATAGTACACATAGCATGAAAAAAGAGTGGAGAAGATATTGAGGGTGATAGAACTGAACGAGAAGTGGCACTGGTCACTATAGAAAGCCTGTGTGGCCAGGTGCAGTGGCTCACACCTGTAATCCCAGCACTTTGGGAGGCTGAGGCAGGTGGATCATGAGGTCAGGAGATTGAGATCATACTAGACAACATGGTGAAACCCTGTCTCTACTAAAAATACAAAAATTAGCTGGGTGTGGTGGCATGTGCCTGTAGCCCCAGCTATTTGGGAGGCTGAGGCAGGAGAATTGCTTGAGGTAGAGGTTGCAGTGAGCTGAGATTGTGCCATTACACCCCAGCCTGACGACACAGCCAGACTCCATCTCAAAAAAGAAAAGAAAACAAACAACCAAACAAAAAATACGCCCTTGCATGGGGCAGAATATTTCCCTAGCTTTAGTGGAGAGGCAGAGCCATCCAGTGGGAGTTGTTGGATGGAACCTCTTCCTCTACCTCTTGCATTACTTTAAGGTCTTGATTTCTGCCTCAGACTTCATCACAGATTTGGCTAATATCTGGCAGATCATTGGTCTATATTCTTAGTTTCTAGAGCTATTGAAATTCTTTATTTCTCTTTGTCTATACATTAGTATTTGAATGGAAAGTCAGGAGAAGATATCTGTATTTTCTCATTGTCTTTATTGATAGTGTCAGTATGGTCAGACATCTGTACTTTCTCACTGTCTTTATTGAGTAGGAGTATTTTTGATATAATTTAAGGAGTCCTTTATATAAATGAGGATTGCAATGATTTCTCACTGGGAGGAAGAAGATTGCATTATTCTTTGTAATTCACATAATTAGAATAGTAATTGGAACATAGTAGATGCTCAATAAATATCAATAAATGTCCATAAAATAATTTTTAACATCAGTTACATATTTGAAATCTTACTGAAGAATTAGAAAAATGTAAATTTAGGAACATACTTTTATTAAGCATGTAATATGTACCAGCTGCTATGCTAAGTGGCTTAAATAGGCATTCACTTTTTCAGTCTTCAAAACACCTATGAGGCAGGTATTATTGTTATCATTTTACAGCTAAGGAAAATGGGGCCCACAGATTAAATTTACTTGCCCATTTTACACTAAGTTGCCAGCCTAGAATTCTAGCCCTTCTTTGTCTGACTCCCACTCCCGTATTCCTGACTACTATACTGCCTTTCTGAAAAGATGTGGCGCATTCTTAACCAGTTTTAAAACTGATCCATTAAAAGTGAATACTTGTATAATTTTGGTTTAAAAATAGAATGGGAGACTACTACACATTAATTTTAATATTAGAAGCAGTATATCCATTTAGCTACCAAATGCTTTGCTGTATTTCTATTTGCTTCATATGTGCTTATATCCTTTATATCTGACATATTAAGAATAAAAGATAGGCATTAAGTATACAGCTGCTGTTCAGTCTTAGTTCTACAGCTCTATGGAGACAGTCTTACCAGAGCTGATGATCTGAGATGGGCACACTGATATAGGAATGTATATGAGAGGCAAAATTAAGCACACGTGTGTGCATACACACACATACCACTGAATCAGGATACAAATATACATTAAGGTCTTATGTAACATGCAAGTACCTTTAAGTGAATTTTGGAATGCTCTTAAATACAATTAGAAAACACAGCATAAAATCAAAAAGGTTAAAATATCTAGGATTTTGTCTTGGTAGTTTGTTTTCTGTATGTCCATTTGTGTGTGTGTGTGTGTGTGTGTGTGTGTGTGTGTGTGTGTGTGTGTGTTGTAAAATAAGCACTTAAATAACCAAGCAGAGCTGTCTTTTCTTTCTGTATATCATTTCTTTTCTCGTTGGTCAGTGCAGGACAAACACATCATTAAACACACAGAAGCCTTACTATTGCATAATATTTTGCACCAAGCAGATATCTCTCAAGCAGTCAAAGCAGTTTGTTCCTTTGAGTGCCAGAAGGACCTTGTTGTAGCTTTGCTTTATCTACTAAAGTTTCTCAGCAAGGGTGTCCTTACGGGACTGCTTCAGGTTACCAGTTGATAAAAATGAGAATTTCTTCAGCCTCCACAAGTCTTATGTCATTGCTGAAGAATGAGAGTTTCTGTTGCTGCAACAGGTTAGTATTAAAGGATTCTGTGATCATTTCAAAATGAATAGTGAATTGTATTACTCAGGATCTCCCCCTTAGGAAGCCAATGTGTTTTGGTGCCAGTGGCATAATCGGCAGCTCTGAACTGGTCTAGTCTGATGAAAGGTTAGAGTCACCTAAGGAGAGCTCAAAGGCATCTTGTGCTGTCAGGGACCAATCCAGTGAATCAGAGTGGCAGTGAGATGGAAAAAAGGCAGCTGCTGGCCCAACACCATGAGGCTCAGTTGTTTTTCAGGAAGCTCAAGTGAATGATTTCTTTTCAATATGTGGCTGTCTCTGTGAATAGAACACAGTGACATTGGGTGAAAAGGGTATACTCTATCAGGATTTGGCTGACTGAGTTATGGGGCAGGTGTGCGTGCTGGGAAAAGCTAGGATGGATGGATTGGAATAAAATATAAACAGTGGTCCAAGCTGCTTTACAGCACCACAAAGCCATCTGCTAGGGCTTCACTTAGCATGACTGTTGTCTCCTGTAGGAAAAGACAGAGTAAGGGTGCAAAGTTGTAAGTGCGTAAAGGAAGTTCAAGAAAAATGCTCAATTTCAAAGTAAAAGAAAATTAAAATGAGCTAACCACTGGAGTTTGAAAAATTAATGACAATACACAATCTATAAAGGGGCAGGTCAGCAATTTGTTTTGAACAACTAAACATGTTTTAAAAAGGAAAATCACTTGGTAAGAGTTATATCTTCTATCATTTTTTTATCATCTTATGGTGTGGATATTTATGGAATTAAAAATCAAAGTGTCTCAGATCAGGTTGAAAGTTCAGATTTATATTAAGACCAGACATTTCCTATAGTGATTGGATCAGAGAGAGCCCAGGCCCTTTGTATTCCAGGGAGAGGGTCTGAATATGGAGGGAGAGATGACATAGAAGATACAGCTTAAGCCTTTTTTTTTTAAAATTATTAGTAAAGGAGGTGATATGGTTTGGCTTTGTTTCTACCTAAATCTCATCTTGAATTTTAGGTCCCATAACTCCCACATGTTGTGGGAGGGACCTGGTTGGAGATAATTGAATTATGGAACCAGTTTCCCTCACACTATTCTCATGATAATGAATAAGTCTCACATGATCTGATGATTTTATAAGGTGTTTCCCCTTTTGCTTGGCTCTCATTTTTTCTCTTGCCTGTGGCCATGTGAGATGTTCCTGCTCTTCCACCATGATTGTGAAGCCTCCCCAGTCATATGGAACTGTGAGTCAATTAAACCTTTTTCCTTTACAAATTACCCAGTCTTGAAAATGTCTTTATTAGCAGTGTGAGAATAGACTAATATAGGAAGATTCTTGATTATTTTTTAGGAGCTTTATAAGTATGAAAATGCTACAGTCTTTTCTTTTGTCTCAGCTAACTCAATGTTTTTATAGTAAAAGTATTTCCCAGATATATTTTCCCGACTGTACCCTCTACTATACCATCACCACATAAACAGAAAGGTACCACTTTTTGTCTAGCATGAGGTTCAATAAACATGAGTTGAATGTGTAAAAGAACATGACCTTGTGAATATGGCGAGGGAACAAACGCATGAATAAAACCCAGAACTCTCACACAATGCTCCTCCCCACTTCTACCTTCAATTACTCCTCTATTTCTTTGTTATCATTTTCTCAAGTACAGCCTCTTTTTCAGAGAAAAAATCACTCTTGTCAGAGTTCAGTAGTGTTTTATAGGTGTTGCTGGACTCCATTATCAATGGCCACTAGAGGTGAGACTGAACACCTAAGAGAGCCAGAGATGAGCTGGTGTCTTGGTGCAGGTGACATGGACTGTGGCCATGTGTAGAAATCAATCCTTGGGCTCTCAGACATGTTAAAACTGGTTATCAAAAAGTTTAAGATGGAGTAGGAATGGGAAAGCAAGTCAGAAAGTCAAAGCAAGTCATGTCAAAAATGGGTTGTGCCTCAGAGTGCTTTTCATGAAACAGCTTCGATAATAATCAACTATTCTAATCTCTGTATCTCACCTTGTGGTTTGACTCTATTGGGCATTCTTACTCAGGGCATTAAAAAATTTGACTTATGGGATGAAAATATAAAATGGAAAAAAAGGAATAGCTGATCATCAGCTGCCCTTCTTCTTTCAGTTCTTTCACCGGAGTGGAATATTTACATGATTATTTATATATATTTATACTTGGGATAGATGAGGCTTATGGGAAATGTGGCTTTGATTGCACCTTCTGTACCGTAGCTTGACTGCACAGGTATTTCCTAGCATAAGTAGGGCCAGATGAATAGAATTAGCCTTCAGGGGCAGGGTGACCAGTCATCCCAGTTTCCCCAGGACGGGGGCAGGGGTTAGGATGTGGAGTTTTATTTTAAAACTAGGATAGTGCTTGGAAAATTGTCCTGACTTGTCTGAGACTGATAGGTTTAGAAGTCAACTGACCAGACTATATGTGTGTGTGTAAAACTGTATTGACATTGTATAAGAACCATCCACCCACCCCACACCGCTTTGCTTGTGTTCATCAAAGTAAATTAGTCTGTCTCTCACCTCTGTCCCCTGAGGTTGTTCTGGCAAATCATGTGGGGCTTATTCCATCCTAAGACCATGGCAGGGGAAGTAGGATGTATGCTATTGGCTTAACCATTTCATCTTATGCAGGGAAGTAACATTAATACGTTAGAACACATATCTGGCTGAGTTTCATTTGCTGGTACAAAATTACATTTTGATTTATGGTACCTTTTGGTCTGAAACATACCTACTAACTAAACTTTGATCAGTGCTATGGTCTCTCAACAAAGGGAGAAAACACACTTGTAGAGGAAAATTCTCACACATCTGCTTCACATTTCCCATCTCAAGTACAAATTTAGATAATCATAAATAGAACTTTAGGACATATCCTCTAAGGTTGTCATGAAAACAGTGTTGAATTCAGATTCAGGAACAAGACAACCAAGGCAGGAACAAAGGTAAGTGAAGACTGAAAGTGGCAGTCAGAACAAACCAAAAATTTCCCATGTGTTGTTGTTGGTGAGCCGTGGTTCCCACTGCATTTTATTCCACTTCCTCCATCAGTGTCTCTTATGCCCTTGAAAAACCTTTTGTGTGCAGAGGATCTTTCTAGAAGTACTGGGTAATTTTTTTTGTGTAATAGAGTGTTGAAGCATTTTTTTTGGTTACCTTAGATTGCATCTTAAAATTCTTTCATGTAAATTCTAAAATACTGTTTCAGTAAAGATTTGAAGTTATCAGTTTTATCAGTAGCAATTGAGAAAATAATTGGAATATGGGCATATCAAAATTACCATTTGCAGCTATTACCTAATTACTGTCCTTAGGATTTATTTAATAATGGGAAAAATAATAATTAATCATGGCAAGTTAATGAAAAAGTCAATTTTTCCCTCTGAAAAATGTTTGTTTTTGGCTTGTTTGTTGTTTTCTGAATTCACCCACTTTTGAAATTACCTTCAGAAAACTATGTGAGTCAAAGGCTTTCTGTACTTAGATGGCACAATGTGGTTATAAACTCCACAGAGAATTTACCAGAGTTCCTTGTGCACCAGCTGTGCAATCCTTTAGTATTTACTACCCAAGGTGTGGTCTGCTGTGAGACAGCATCAGCATCCCCTGGAAACTCTTTAGAATTTTAACCCAAGGCCTAACCTCAGACCTGTTAAATCTGAATTCGTTTGTTAACATGATCTTGAGGTAATTAGTAAGCACATGAATGTTTGAAAAGTGGTGCTGTAGAGAATTTGGAGGAAAAAATGAAGGGATGGCTCCAATCATAATGTATCAGTCTAAACAATCTGCCCTGTAATCACAGGGCCCATCCTCCTTGGAATGTCCAACCAAGACCTGTATTTGCAGTGTAACACAAATCCTGCTGTAGAACAGAATTCCTCCACATGCCAATATCCCATGCTGTATGAATGTTGGTGGCACTTTTACTGTTGCAAATACATCACTACATTTGGAAGTTGACTTTTGGTCTACTCCAGCAAAATGACAGCTGCAGTCCATTTCCCAAGCCTTCAACACTTCGGGCAAAGTGCATGTTTTGTTATGTTTGAAAGAGACATGTCATAAAGGAGCAGTTTGGAAAGGGGCTGGGCTACAGTGTTGTCAGAGGATGGCCCAGTAAACCTTCAGGAAGGAAATAGCAGTCATTAGGTAGATAATTAGGACCTTCAACACTCTTAGCAGCAGAAGATGCAATGCTTTAGAGTTATGCTGGTAGATAATAAGGCAGTGGCAAGCCTGCTGTGGACTGAGATTATTGAATGAAGAATTGGAAATGAGAGGCCAGATTCTTTTTTTATCATGGAAAGTGTTTTCCTTTTGATTCATAAGTAAGTCATACAGTGATAAGCTTTTGAAGTTATAAAAACTGAAGACTTGGAGGCATCAGCACATTTTCCTCTATTGACTTTGTTTGCTCAGAGCCTTTGTGTGTCTTTCAGGGCTACCGGTGCCGCATAAGTCTGAAGGGGTCCCCTCCCCATTGCATTTTATGTGGGTGGGACCCCCTGGAGTTGTGTAATGCTGCAACTCTGATTACATTTCCTCAGTGTAGACTGTAAGGAAAAGGATATGAGCAGAGTGATATCCTTTATTCAACAGATATTATAATTAGCCTGAACCCGTATGCCTGTCAAAATCACCCCTAAGACTACAAGAAATAAAGCTGCTCAGGCCACATTTTAATAAATATTGATTCAGTAGGTCTGGGGAAGGATCCAGGAATTTGTATTTCTATTTGTCTTTAGGTAATTCTGATGTGCTGTCAACTCTGTGTTTAGTGTTTAGTGCTGAGGCAGATATTTTAAAAATTAAGACACTGTCTATGTCTTCAGGTATCTGCAATTCTGCAGGAGAGCTGTACATATAAATGACACATGATACAATAATATTTTAGGCAATGATAGAGGCAAACACAAACAGCTCTAGAATGATTGTGGCAGAGAATGGAGCCAAACTCTTACTTGGTCATGTCTTAATGTGTTTGTGTGTATGTGCAACTCTAAGCAAACTTGGGACCTTTGTGAGATCTGTGACAGCTACGCTCTTCAGTGCCCTGTTATGACTGATTTGTTGAGCTCTTGACCCCTTTCCTTAGCTTCCCTTCCCTTCCCTTCCCTTCTCTCCCTTCCCCTCTCCTCCCCTCTCCTCCCTTTCCCTCCCCTTCC
>NW_016107429.1:3276635-3286541 GCF_001604975.1 Cebus imitator | reverse complement strand
GGAGTCAATTCTTTTCTCTTATGAATTGTTAACATCCTTCTCCTTTTGAATCATAGTTCAGTATATAGTTTTCTTGTTTTTAGGGGCAGTGTCTCTCACTCTTGCGCAGGCTGGAGTGCAGTGGTGTGATCTCAGCTCACTGCAGCCTCCACCTCCCAGGCTCAAACTATTCTCTCACCTCAGCCTCCCTAGTAGCTGGGATTACAGGTGCATGCCATCATGCTCAGCTAATTTTTGTATAATTTGTAGAGATGGGGTTTCACCATGTTGCCCAGGCTGGTCTCAAACTCCTGGGCTCAAGTGAGCCACCCACCTTGGTCTCCCAAAGTGCTAGGATTATAGGTGTGAGCCATCTCACTGGGCCTTTTGACCTCTTGACCTCTTGCCACTTCTACAGATAATCAGGCTTCTCTGATCTGTCTCAGTAAACCCTGCTGTTCAGAAATGATCTACTTGTTCACACTGAGGTATATTAATAATCCTATTGTGTTCCTTTCTATGGAAATCTTTCATTTTAGTAAGCTGGTTAAGACCACAGTGGAACTTGGGGAGTGGCAACCTGGGTCTGGGTGTGTGTGTGTGTGTGTGTGTGTGTGTTTATGTTTGTGTGTACACATGCATATAAATAGGGAGTGGGGAGTCTGAAGCTCCTTGTAATCCTACCAGGTGGCCATCTCTTGTTACTGCATTAGAGGCTGACTGCAAGGTTTAGAAATTAAGTCAGGAAATGAGAGAGATGGGTAACAATAGCTTACAGTGGCTATTAGTTCAAAATGAAGCACTAATTCAGAGAAGTGCTGAGCAAGAGGAGAAAAGAGAATTAAAAGAAATGAAATGACAATGAACAGTTGATCATGTCTTAATGAGCAGTGAGAATCAATGAGATGAAATATGTCAGCCTGCTCAAAAAGATGCTTTCCTGGTTTTAAAAATGATCGGTAGGGTACCATCATCTTATAATTAGAAATGATTATCATATTTATATTTACTTGTGTTTTTTCACCATCAACAAATTATTGTTTCATTGAATTCTTATGAAAATCATATTTCCTTATCGTTTTCACTTTATATATGAGTGAACTGAGGAAAGGCTCTTACTCCAAGGCAATCTAGATTTTGATCATCAAACACAGCTTCTGTTTTTCTTTTTTTTTTTTTAATATATTTTTTAAAAATATATTTTGGGTCTATTTTGCTACCCAGAAAAACTTCTGTTTTTCTGAGTAGCAAAGCCAGAACCTCCATATCTTGACCTCACAGTTATACCTTATGGGCAAGCTGTAGTGATGAGGTTATTAACATCCTTCTCATGCAAGCTTTTCTGAAAGTAAGAAGACACACAATAGTGGAGAGTTTGGCTCTGTTGCATGGGTTGAAACAAGTTTTAGAACTCAAGACCCTTTCCTTTTAGATTTATGTTCATTTTGATATATTATTCATCTATTGCCTGATGTACAGTTTCAGAGAGTAAGGCTGTTTGCTACTGGTTGATGGGATGCCTAGGATGTTGACAGCTGACCTCTTGAATAGTTTTATCCTCATCACTTTACAAACAACCACTGGATTTCCAGGCCTTAAGCTTTGTTGATAACTCTCAACAAGTACATGCAGTTATTCCAGAACACTTCAAAATGTTTTAATCTCTGGTGTGAGATGAACATGTTGCCTGTCCTGAGATTTCATTTGCAACAATCATCATGCTTTCCTGTCTTGGAGATGCTGCTGTATGGAATGAAAAATTCAACACAAATTTTATGAGCAATAATCACACCTGCTCTGGATCATCTGCCTGAGTTCTTCCAAATTTGAAATAATAGAACCTGTGCAAGGACGAGGATAGGCACTCTAACTTAGGTTGCTTTAGTTATCAGGAGGGCCAACTCCAGTTTAAATAAGAGCCTGGCTGATACTGTTTTCTAAAAGCTATGGCAGAGGTACTACATGCCCTTCTGCTTTGTTTGTCAAATCTGTCTGAGATGACATGCATCTCTGTTTGCTTTTATGTGAGAGAATATAACACAGCTGGAATTCAAAAACACCAACAGAAAAACTCGAGTGAAGTATTTGTTGATAGATTTTTTCCTCCTTGTACTTTGAAACGAACAAAGCCATAACTTTATGGTACCTGTCAGGATTTGAGAGTCTACAAAAAGTAAGTAGAAGTGGTAGTGGGGAATGCCTATGTATTAGATAAGTCACTTATTTAGCAGCAGCTAATTCATCTGTAGACTGCTTTGTAAGAAATACAGTAGGCTTGGATTTCTCTTGCCCCTTTTTTTCTCTCTCTCAGAATCAGGGCATGTCTTCAAAGCAAAACTGTGACTCCAAATCTATGGCAAGTTTTTGGATTTTACAGATTTAGGCTTCATGAAGATAAGAGCACAGCCATGGAAAAGTAAAACAAATCAGTCATCCAACAATACAAGCAACATACAAGAGGTTTGCAGTCTATCAATGAAAACTGATTAAATTTACTTAAGTGCTAATCCTCAAGAGATTAGAGCATTGACAATCTATAGTATGTACAATGGAACTTGAAAAGAGGACTAAAAAACTTCCTCCTCACCATTTCTCAGTGTCCTGTACAATTAAGCAAATGACATATTCTTTGATTGCTTGTGTGTTGGCCTGGAACACTAAATCTCATAGTTCATTAGTATGCATTGTTAGGTGTTTCAATTCCCAGCCACAGTGTTGTCTGGAACAAACAGCCTCAGGAGGGTAGGTAGATTATGCAAACTGTGGATTTTTGAATGTTTTCTAATTAAACATAGCAAGGAATCTATAATATGTCTTGATTTGCTTAAGTCCTTGTTAATAAAATTTCTAGAGGAACAGGAAGATGCATCAATATACTGTATGGCAAAGACTTTTTAGCACTAATTAACAACCATATCACTGTCTAGCAGTCAGAGACCTACTTTCTTAATTCCACGTTGAGTTTTGGCATATGAGGCAAAAACTACAAGTCTTATTCTGGAATAGGGTGAAATCAGGGGTTGGTTGTCAATTTCTATTTTATAGGAAGATTGCACATGATAATTGTGGGTGGGGTGTTTATCTCAGTCCTTTCTGTTGACCATTTTGGTGAAGAAACGCAAAATTAGAAATTGGCAAAATGTGAGTGAGAACTAGACAAAACTGAAAATAGCTGTAGAAAGAAAGAACTTAAAGCTGTATTCTGCATTGACTGTTCACTGATACCATTTTAATTTTGGTAAAAGGTGATAGTGTTCATCTTTAATTTCTGTAGAGTTACAGAAGGTCTTATTTCTATTAATTCTGTTTCATTACCAATAGTAACTATATATTATGTGGTATCTACTGTATGCCAGACACTATGCTAAATCATACATATTACTGTCTGATCTTAGCTGTAATCCCAGCTATTCAGGAGGCTGAGGCAGGAGAATCACTTGAATCTGGGAGGCGGCAGTTACAGTGAGCCAAGATTGCGCCATTGCACTCCAGCCTGGGTGAGAGAGTGAGACTCTGTCTCAAAAAAAAAAAAAAAAAAAGTGAATGTCAAGTATTCTTAGTTCTTAGAATAGATGACTCACTTGTTATACTACTTTAAAACAACCGGGGATACAAATGACAGGACAAATGGTTGCTGTTCCTGTAGTTATTCTTAATTTGTGCAAGGATTTTTTTTGTTGTTGTTTGCTACACTGCTTGTATTTATGGATACAAGAAAAAACACAAGACTAGATGTGATCTGTCAAATATGTGAATTATTTATTCTGTGAATATGCATTCACACTATACATGGCAACATTAAAGGATCATTCCCCACACAATCTATCAATATGTAGCTGTCAATCTGTCAGTTAATAACAATTAATGCAGCTGACAAGGCAGAGCTCCAAAGCATATTAACAATACTTTGCATTCTCCAGTCATGGCATTTGAGCCATCATAGTGTGTGATGAATATATATTAAAAATATTTCATCCTTTTCTGCTAAATAATTTTGACACAGTGGTGACATGTTTCTTTCTCTGTTTTCTAAAAGGCTTGTATCACTTCTCTCCTCCTTCCCAGCCAAGTAAAGCAAAGTAAAAGAGAAACAACTTTCAAAAGGACTGAAACACTATTGACTCAATTTCCATGTACTGCACTAAATGGAGTCCTCAAAGCATCCTGGGAAAAGTCTCTTTCTGTCTTTGTTCTGATTTTATCAGAGTAAAAAATTTTAATTTTGCTTACAATAGGCTGAAGTTATTACAAGGAAGAGAATTCTGGAAGAATTTTAAGAAGAAATGATTAAAAATAAATGCCACACATCGACAAATGTTTGACTCTAGATTTTTTTCCTTTTAGTAATTGTATTCATCTTAACATATGGAGATTTACTGCATAATTGTGTACCATCCTAAATAGATGGTATTTCTGCAAACTGGTACAGACATAGGCAAAGGGATGGTGAGGACACGTGTTTGAGAAGACCCAGGAGCTCTCACAATTGGTCTTAGGATGCTCCCTTACTTCAGTAATGCAAAAATCCTCATCAAGACTTTTTTGTCCTTTGTAAAATGGACTAAGCCAAAGTCTGCAGGGTCTCAGGGCATCCCCAGTGCCTCAGTGTCAAGCAGCTGCTCTATCCTGAAGAAGGCTTTGCATGTGATTTCCTGACATTTCAGCTACTCAAGTGGCTCCACAGACCATGATCAGGTGTTCAAACCATACAGTTTTTTCTACTTTCTCCCCTGCTTCCCCCCACCCCCCAAATTTAGACTTCTAACAGGTTGTTTCTCAAAAGGAAGTTAGGAGACAAGGATTCACTTTAGTCCATTGGCACTCTGAGAACTACCTAGTTCATAGGTACGTGACATTCTCATCCATGTTCCTCTGATTTCCTGCTCATGCTTAGAACAATCAGCAGATGATTGTCAGTGAGTTGAAAGTAATTACATAGAAATGCCATACTGGCTAGCTCAAGGTCCCTGGAAACTTGCAGCTGATGCAGGATTTATTTTGACCCCTTCGTGGGACTTGTGACAGCGGTGCCCCATTTACTCAGCCCACAGTGCTCAACCTTTTGTGTGAGAGAACACATAAGTGAGTGAGTATGGGAGCTAATCAGCAGCTTTGGCACTGGCAGAAGCAAACTCCATTTACTCAGGCCTGCTGCACCCCACCCTTTGTGAAAGGGAGCACATAGGTGAGCAAGTGCAGGAACTAGCTGCTTTGGTGCTGGTAGGAGCAAACTCCATGCAGGCCCTGTGGTGACATACAGGTGGAGGTGCCTGCAACCCCAAGGCCCTAGAGGGTGTGTTACAATGCTCTCTCAGCTCCACTGTATGCAGATAGCAGTATGTTAGCTCAGTGGGCCCTTTGCCTTGTTTTGTGGGGTGGCTGTCCTCCACCAATGAGGGCAAACGGTCAGTATGACAGCCTTTTTGGGTACCCACCCTTGGTGTGTTCCGAATTCTTGTCCAGTGCCCAAGAAGAATGAGGTTACACAGACAAATTGAAGGATGGTGAATGTAGACAATTTTATTGAGGACCGAAAGTGGCTCTCAGCAGAGAGAGGAGCTGGAGAGAGTGCCAGAAGGGCAGTCCACTCTCATAAGTCAGGTTGCCTCTCTACCTCTGTCCTCCGAAGTCAAATTGCCTGACTCTAATGTCCAGCCACTTCCCTGAAGTCAAATAACCTCTCTTCGACATCCAGCCACTTCTCTCCTCTACCGGCTGAGTCTGAGGTCTTTATAGGCATAGGATGGGGAGTGGGGCAGGCCTTAGGTAGTTTTAGAAAAGGCAGAATTCAATTGGTAAAAAGACATTATTCAGAAAGAACCAATTGGGACAGAGTGGGCAAACAGGGATAGAGGTTCTCACTTTGGACCATGGGTTTCAGGCTTTTCAGCTTGAAGGTGGGGCTTTGCCAGGCACCTGTCCCTGTCTGTCAAGTTTCTGTGCCTCCTATCTCTATCATAGCTGCTAAACCTTGGGCCAAAAGAAGCCATTGTTGGAAAGTATACCTCATGCCATTGATCTATCACTTTTGTCCTTTCTTGGTTGTCTCCTAAGAGCATTGCAGGGCTTCTCTAAGTATTTCCAACTCTTTGTTTGGATTCAGACTGGAACAGACCTTGACAGTAATGTTTTCTGTAGAAAAGGTTCTGCTTGCCAGAGTACTCAGTTCCTATGCTCATTATCTTCCTCCCTCTTTCCACTCTCTTCCCTCATTATTACATTTTAGTAATAGGTTGAACATGAAAAAAAATAACAGAAATGTAGGACTAATGATTAAAGTACTTTAAAACCTGCTCATGTAAAGAAGGAAGTCACGTTCGATCTGTCTTTTACTCCAATGATTAAATCTTTTTGTGAAATTATTGTAAAAATGTACTCATATGAATTATTTTCTCTTTTCGATGTTAAGAGCACTTTACAATTAAACCCATTGAATCCCATCAAGATTTCCTTTTAAGCAACATAATTGTTCTGTCTTATTCATGGTATATTTTAATATCCTCCTTGAGACTAAATTAACTTTATTTTCATGTTGTCAAATGTTTTTGAAATGACCTGTATGTGACCAAGTAGATCATTGGATTTCTAACTACAAAAGTGAAAGTATAATGAAAAATACCTTTTGTTACTAAGTTTGTAGAAAGAAATGTGGGTTTCTTAACCAGGGAAGAATGCTATTAAACATTATTTATCTTCCTAAGCATGATATTTAGAATCTCCTAAAACATTCTTCTTGGAAATTTCTGTTTATCTTCTTTCAACCATGATCCATGGAAATTGTTCTTTTTGTGAATGATAGTTTGTTATTGGTTTGAATTCTTAAAAAGTTTCTTGTTTTTAATTTTTCTGGATGCATAATAGTTATACATATTCATGATAAAAAGGACACTGTCATGTGACATAGTTCCTGGGAAGTGAACTCTGTGTACAATTTAAAGTGTGTCAGTTTCTGTCTGTTGTGACTTATCTATGCCTAGCCATGGAAAGATACATGTTGCATTGCATAAAATGGATTATGGTGACTTTCTGGGCCAGGTTACAACCCAGGAAGAGTAGTAATTACTAACCCCACAGAGGTACCCACTTCTTTAATTTCTGTCTTAATCATTTATTTTTACCTTTGAGTTTTTCTTTTACTGGGAATAAAATCAAAATTTGCGGCTTCAGGACTTAATATTTTAATCTAGTACCATTTAGAAATTTTCAAACTGTTAGATCACCAGCCTTAGAAACCTTGCAAATTTCCTCCACTTTAGTAGGAGGAAGAGTGAGAAAACCAGCTCAGTTATGGCCAATTTGGCAATTTCCAGACTGATAGTCTGTGTTTAGTCTGTATCTTTTTCCTTCTATTTTATTCTGTATGATAATTTGCAGTGAAAAAAAATATTAGTTTGGAGAATACTTATTTTCAACTTCATGTATACCTGCCTGCACAAAACAGTCACTATAAGCATAAATCTAGAGGAATCCTGGTATCATTATGTTTCTAGTGCCTTTGAGAATTTGGAGAGGGCTTGGATCCATTGTGCCTTGAAAAAACTAATTTTCTTTAAGGTATTTGTTAACAAATTGGTGTTTGTTCACTTCAATATAGCCTTTCATAAATCCTAAATTTAACGGGGAAGCGGGCAGGTGGGAGGTCCATAGTCACTACATAAAAGAGCTTCAAGAAGATGTTACCAGTTTAGAGGATGACTTTTGTGTTAGTATTCTTTGATTTGAGTGAAATGTTTTTGAAAAGAAAGACAGACTGGAAGAAAAAAAGGAAAAGAAGGAATGAGCGAAGAAGATAAAAAAGAAAAGCAAGCAAGTTTTCTATTAGCGGCTTTCTCTCCATAGACGAGGGAAGTACAATAAAAGAATGGCCAGATTATAAGCCTTGAACATTTACTGTTGCTAATGATCATCACTGATAATGGATTTTACTATAGCTCCATCTTATACAGATAGATATGTCTGAAGTCCATTGGCCTTATTGTAACAATGCAAATGGAAATTAGGACTGGCATGAACATCTATATGAATAATCATTTTGTAGAACTTCAATAAACATTGCTGATCTATAGGGTGTTACTTCTCTTCGATAGAAATTATTTCATTTTTTATCTATTTTGTGTGTTTTTTTTTTCCTAACTGTTCTGCTTGGGAATTATAATAAGACACTGCATTAACTTTCAATGCAGTTACTTAGAACACTTCTCTTTCCCAAAACCTCCTGCCGTTTAGCCCTAAGAAGCTTACCATCATCCTCATCACTGTAATCCACTAGAGGAGAAGTAAACATGGCTTTGGCCCTTGGAAAAGTGATTTCAACTCTAACTTTGTGCTAGGATGTTAAAAACCAAACCACAGAAAGCCAGTGCAATTATCTTGTAGGCATACAGGCTACCACCAAGTATGCATAATGTCTGACCAAGCTATAAATCAGCAGAGCATGACAGGCCAGTTCCCATTATCAAGAACCTCATGGGGCATCACAGTTTCATTGTAGTGGAATTTTGTTATTTTCGCAAACTTGCTAAAATTATCTAGTTTTCAGGACTACAGGTGACATATGTGGCATCCAGTTTTCTGGAGGTCATAAAGCAGAAAAGACCTGCTTTGGAAGTAATAAAAGAGTACAGCAAGGTTGTTGGACATAAGATCAACAGATCAGAACCAATTTCTTTCCTATGTCCTGACAATAACCCATTAGAAAATAGAATAGAAAAAAAAAAGATTTCATTTAGAATTGCAATAATATTTATATAGTATGTATGAATAAACCTAACAAAGAATGCAAGAACTTCAAGGATAATTGTTGAATAAAAAGGCTAACTTAACACATTTACCATGATATATTTGTATCCAGAATCACCCACAAAATATATTTCAATGTATTTATATAAAAGCATAAAGATGGACTAGAAGGATATTCTCTGGAAATTAGGTTTGGAACTGATATTGGAGTGATGGTCAAAGGAGACTTTAGTTCTATTAAAAGATTTTACTTGTAATCTTTAATTTTTTTAATGATAATTCACTTGTATATTACTTGCATATTTAAAAGGTTTATACATGGAAGAAATATTAGAACACTAGAAGCAAATAGGTCAGAATACCTATTCTGTATGCTGAAAATATGGGTGACTATTTTTATTTTCTTTTTTGTTTTAATATTTTCCAAATATTATCTCCCATTGTCTCAGAAAAAAGGGTGACTTATTATATAATTCAGAGAAGATGAGGGGTAAAGGCAGAATGGTAGGCACAGGAGAAAAGATCCAGGTACATCATGACATTGCAAAAAACAATGCTATAAAACAAAACAAATTGTACTCATCAGGCCAGGGTTGGAATTCATGGTCATCACTGTGGAATTCGGACAAATTGTTTTGTTTGCCTAATGTGGTTAATGATGAGTAGGGTACCTCCCTTTCCCATGGATGTGCTTTTTCTGTCAACTGCTAGACCAAAAAAGGGATTCCTTCTAAAAGTTCTTTCTAACCAGCTAGAACATTACCTGACATTAAGTTTGTAGGTTTGCGATTGCTTTTCTCAGTTAAATAATTATGGATAAAAACCTTGGTTCTATTGATTCAATACCTAGCTGTGCTTGTTTTTCAAGTAGAATTCTATTTCCTTGTGCTTAATGGAAAGCAGCATTATTATCCAGAGAATATTGAGACCATGAACCTCCCTGCATGGAAGACGCAAAAACAGAGGGAGGGAGAAAGAGAGAAAAAGCACTGTAATTCACTCGAGAAATGGCAACAGGAGAAAATAACTGTGGCTGGGCAACCTTGAAAAGCACAATATGTTAAAGGTAGTTAGCAGTAATACTATTTTTACTGGACAGTTTTATGTAGGCACAGAAGCGATTAGAATCAGGGAAGGCACAGATGAAACCAACATGCCCAAGGATGCAAGGCCTTTTTTTTTTTTTTT
>NW_016107429.1:3257960-3276445 GCF_001604975.1 Cebus imitator | reverse complement strand
CATGCGGTGTTTGATCTTCTGCTCCTCTGTCAGTTTGCTGAGAATGATGGTTTCCAGGTTCATCCATGTCCCCACAAAGGACCCAAACTCATCGTTTTTGATGGCTGCATAGTATTCCATGGTGTATATGTGCCACATTTTCCCTATCCAGTCTATCGTCGATGGGCATTTGGGTTGGTTCCAGGTCCTTACGGATGCAAGGCCTTTTATCTGGTTACTCAGAATATGAATGGAGCTGTTTGTGTCTCTGCAGTGAGTGGGTTTCATTTTCCTGATGCAGTGTGTCTCCAGGGTTTGTTTTCTCACCCTCTTTCCCTTCTGCTCAGCATTCCCCCTCCTCCAGTGCTCACCGTGGCTACCTCTTCAGCTGTACCCAGGGCCCTAGAGACTCATCTCAAGCATCCTATAAGCTGCAATTGCCAGCTAGTTTTAACTGTTCAATCCAGAATGGATACTGCATGTATTTAAATAGTGTTATCAGAGAGTTCAGCCATTTCATAATGAATCAAAAGCTTCAGATAACACATTTTAGATGACTTCAGTGAAGGAAAAGCTATGGCTATGACAAGTGACTGTTATAGTGATACCTGTGTGTCCCTATTCTCCTGTCTGGATGCATTTTAAATATGAGATAGATAAATCCTTTCTGGAAAGCACAGGCATAAAAAAATCAATAATCAATTTACTTTTACCTATGCTGCACAGATAATAAAGCAGAAGAATTTCACTTTTCTTCATAAATAAGAGTTTTTCTTTTCCCCAAATACAGATTTCCTCTCCAAAGCTTTTCTTTTAGTTCTACAGAAGAAGTAAGCTTCAAATAGATTCTAATATGTTGTTAATTCCCATGGTCCGCATTTTAGCGAGTGACGCTCGTTCAAGGCAGGAACATCATAGCAACTAGCCTCGTTCTAGGGGCCAGGGCCTGGAATGGCCTCAGTGGATGGGAGCGGGTTGCTAGTACTGACAGTGAACATTCAGAACAATGAGTCAGGAATCTGTGAACCCAGAGGGCTTCCTATCAGTAGTTATGAATCTCACATTTATAGACTTGGTGCTTGTACTTCAGAGAAAATAAAGGCTATTTCATAAAAGAACATTGCTCTAAAAATTTCATAGAGAATATACTTTTCATAATAGCCATGAAAAGTAGAAGTTGTCTGGAGAATAAAATCACCATATGCAGAAAAAAGGTTTAACTGAAATTGCAGGAATGAATACAATAATAAGCAGAAGGCATTTTATAGATTTTTTTTTCCCAAAATCATCCATTCCTGATTGGTCTTAGTCTCTCTGAGTTAGATAACTAGTTACCATTCCTGAGCTATGTTGAGTAGACTCTCATTTGCTCAGCATCATTGGGTAATGATGTGTTTTGCATGGACACATTTCCTAGATAATTGAAGACTAACCTTTTAAGAATTAAAACTTCTAAAACAGCTTAGGTAAAAATCTTTTCACTTTATAATCCTTTAAAATTGAGTCCACTGAACACTGTTTAGCATTTTCTTGACGACCAGGATTCATCTTCGAGAATTTCATTTATTGTATTATGGTTAATGTAATGATGTTTCTCCTGGCATGTTGTTTACAGTGGTTTATGTCCATACTAACTGATGCTGGATTGTTCTGTTTAAGGTCTGTTGTCTTCCCCTACCCACTGCCCACCCCCCCACACCCCAGTTCTCTTTTTTGTCAAACTGTAGGATTATATTTACTATGTCAATGTGTTCTTTCTGGTTTATAAAAATTTTATGTGGAAAGAGAAACCAGATAACCAAACATATTAGAATAAAATAAGAGAATAGGTATATGGATTCTGAGGATCTCTGTAATGAGTAAAGTTCATTAACTCTTCATTGTATGTATGTTGTAGAATTTATCCTCCACCTTAAGGAACAGCAACCATGCTTCTAGAGAAATGGCCCATGTTTTCTACCTTGGCCAGCTCCTCATACTTCTTAACCCACTGATTTTTCTCCCCTTCAGAGACTGAGACTCCTCTTGCTTTATTATGACATTTTCTCTTTTAATTGTTTCTTCTCAGTTCTCTTTGGTGCCTCTTCTTTGTCTCCCCTTTTGTATGACATTTAAGTCTCTGCCCTCATCTTTCTGCTGTCTTGACCAGCCATCAGAAGGGCGGATATTGTTCAGGGTCCTTGGGGCATAATGTTGGAAGCCAGAATGACTGGGGGGAGCAGAACGGTCAGAAGAGGGAGCAAAAGCCCAAAAGGCCAAGGAATGGAACAAGCTGCAACTCTGGGAGAATGAGTGTGTGGCATGGTCAGATTAATAACAGGATGGGAGAGGAAGGCTAATCCGAACAGATGTAGAAGCTAGAGCCAGACTGAGTTATGAGATTTAGGCACAAGGATGCGTCAGAGCCCAGGGAGGATACTCAGTAGCTGACAAAATGTGAACACATATACTCACTACTCCAGCAGGCGTCTTTTAGAAACTATTCCAGATCTGAAGGTGGAGAGAATACAATTAAGCTCTTCAGGTTCCAGCTCAGAGCAAACTGACTAGCATACAACTCTGCTAGCTCCTAGCTGTACCACCCTATTTCACTCTCTATTTTAGAGACAGAATCAGTATAGTTACCTGTCTATTTAGAAAAGGGAGTGAGAGAGGCCGGGCGCGGTGGCTCAAGCCTGTAATCCCAGCACTTTGGGAGGCCGAGGCGGGTGGATCACAAGGTCAAGAGATCGAGACCATCCTGGTCAACATGGTGAAACCCCGTCTCTACTAAAACTACAAAAAATTAGCTGGGCATGGTGGTGCGTGCCTGTAATCCCAGCTACTCAGGAGGCTGAGGCAGGAGAATTGCCTGAACCCAGGAGGCGGAGGTTGCGGTGAGCCGAGATCGCGCCATTGCACTCCAGCCTGGGTAACGAGAGCGAAACTCCGTCTCAAAAAAAAAAAAAAAAAAAAAAAAAAGAAAAGGGAGTGAGAGCCAGGTGCAGTGGTTCGTGCCTATAATCCCAGCACTTTGGAAGGCTGAGGCAGGCGGATCACCTGAGGTCAGAAGTTCGAGAACAACCTGGCCAACATGGTGAAACCCTATTTCTACTAAAAATACAAAAATTAGCCAGGTGTGATGGTGGGCATTTGTAATCCCAGCTACTTGGGAGGCTGAGGCAGGAGAATTGCTTGAACCTGGGAGGTAGAGTTTGCAGTGAGCCAAGATGGCGGCGTTACACTTTAGCCTGGGTGACAGAGCAAGATTCTGTTTCAAAAACAAGCAAACAAAAAAGTGATTGAGGAAGGGAAAAGCAAGTATAGTCATATGCTGCACGATAATTTTATTGAGAGTTCCATTGCCTCAAACTATCAATATGGATAGGTTCCATATTGATGTTCCTTCAGTATTTATTAAGTTTCAGATGTGGACGAGGCTCAAGTTAGGCATATTGTGGATACAATGAGGGATAAATAGACAAGGTCCCTGTCCTTAAATTTAAGCCAACACCCCCGCAACCTTCTAAAGGATAACTACAACATGCCCTGCCTAGCATGGTGTAACTGTTTTTGTTATACATAAAATCCTTTCCCCAAAAGGTAAGACCCAAAACCCTATCAGTTATCACATCATCCCTGAATGATGTTTATTCCTTTTCCAGCTTAGCTACATTCTGAAATCACAATCCTACAGGATATAATATAACTTGATTAAATCATTGACAACATGCTTTATATAAAAGATTAAGGGGAAAAGGAATAAAGAAATTAATAAAAATGTAAATATTTTGTATATTAGGAGCAAAGAAGAAAAATACATAGCACTTATAATCATTCATTTTGGAACTGATCATGAGGCCATAATATAATGATATTTATATCTTCCTTACTATTAATTTTATGTTTCCTTTTTCCAACATCAGCACCTAACTTAGTTTCTTGTTTTGTTTTGTTTTTAATCCTGGTTAGTAGGGATAACTCTAAACTTCAATGCTGAGGACTACAGGTATTCTTGCTTTTACTGGGTTATTAAAGTCTTCCATGGACTTTTAATCCTGGGACATGGCATTGCCAGGACGGAGATGCGCTTCCCCCTCAAGAGCAATTACTCTATAGACCAAAACAACCTTCTTTTTTTCCCCTCCTATTTGTTTCATGACTTAAGCTGCTTATAATGGCCATTGGACTGTCTTGATTTCCAGCTTAATGGAACCAGTAGTTTGATCCCTGCTCGAAGCATTATTTCCTTGGGTACTAACACAGCAAAACCATTAAAATGAAATGTTATGCATTGTGAAGTAAAATGGAAAGCTATGCATTGTGAAGTAAACTTTTTTTTGTAATTACATGTAATAAAAAGTGTCACTCCCACTAGACACATGAAGTCTATCTCTAAAAGAAAATGCACCATATGATTATTGTGGATTCATAACATATATCATACCCAGTTCTGCAGTAGGAGGACACCCTGATTTTACACGGTGTCATCTTCAAGCTGGAGCTGTAACTAAGTCTTTCAGAAGCCAGATGGTTGTTCTGTGGAGTCACTGGCTTTTGTGTGATGATACGTGAAAGAAACAGGAAGTATTATAGGTGTCAACTTATCACCTCATTTTTAGAAGCCATAAAATGCAGTTCTCAGTCATCAGCAATATTGGTTGGAATAATGTCAATACTGGAATAACAATAATGGCATACCAATAAAAGCATTTAATAAGCCCATGGATGATATTGTTGACAGAAAATGGTCTTTATTGCAATGTAGACCAAGTGCTCTCCATGATGAAAGGAGTTTAATCATCTTGCCAGATGGCCGGGTGGTTGTTCTAGAAGTCTCATCATTGTTGCTTATGCCTGGCAGAAAGGACAGTCAGTAGCCATGGTGAACAAAGATGACTGGAAGACCATGCTGTTATCCCATTTATTGCCTCCATTCCTACTAACTGCTCTACTTTTACATGGTCCCATTGATTAAACACTGAAGTGACAGTGAAAATCTGATGACTGACAACCACAGGAGAGTTTACCCTTTCCATTGGCTTTGTAGTTGTCTTCTGATGAGTATCTGCATGCCCAAAAGTACAACATAAATATTTGTAGACTTTGTGTCCATTTTTGTAAGATTCATTCATATACCTCTTCCCAAACCTTTTGGTGACTAGTCTTCTATTCTTGTTATTTCTAAGACTCTTGCCACCTAGCCAGATGCTCCCATTAGTCACTGTGGACCATCTCTTGTTCCATGAGAAGTGGATAATCATAGGTACCACTCAGAGTTTTTTCCACTCTGATGACTGCCCTTTACACTATCTTTTAGACAAATCCCACCAAGACTGTGGGATTTGAATCTGCAGTGCTTTTGTACACATTGCCATTGCTTTTGAAGCTTATTAGTTTGCAAACTATTGTAATTTGTTGTTTCAGATATTTCTATTGTTATTTTTATAGAATAGGAAGGAATAGATGTTTTAAAGTTGATATTTCCTATAAATTGCTATGTATATACACAATGCATAAGAAAATGTGTATATACATAGCAATTTATAGGATATATATATACATATATAGTATATATATGTAAGAAAATCTGTACATGTTGTAGTTAAGAGTGAAATAGATTTATTTCATTTTAGAATTTATTGCCTTACTTAAAGAAGAACTGCGGAGACTAAGTTGTCATTTTTGAAGACCTCACAAAATGGATCCCATTTTAGAATATCTCACAAAATTTCAACAGAATAAGCACAGCGAAATGCCCTCCATTTTCTTCAAGGATAAGTCATATGTCAAGTAAAATGTCTGAGCATATGACAACATCTTGCAGAAAGATTTTGACCTCCAGTGTGTATCATTGTGATCATGGGGATATGTTCTAGTTTGTGTGATTTTTCTTATTTGTCAACTATATGACAGCTCTAAATTGTAAAACATGTCGGTTAGACTTGGTTTTTGAATATATGATGTTACTTTGAACATGCTGGCCTCATAAACTGAAACATGAATTTCAGTAAGATCAAAATAGGGTCTTTTAATCTGTGATCCAGATAATCTTACCCTAATCGTGTTTGTTTTATGTTTACTGAGTTGAAAATAGTACTTACCTTTAGGAGGAAAAAACCCAACTTAATGATGTCTTCCCTTTTGATATGGACTTTGTACTTGGCTATCATTTATAAAACACCTTAATAAACAAGATAGGTAGGTTTACAGTTGATATAGTATACAGTTCTTTGGTTCTTCAAATAATAGTAGGTAGAAGAGATAAACTTTCAATAATGAAATTATATTTTAGTAATGCAATATGCTTGAAAATTCCATAAAACTCAGTAATGTAGTAAAAGAACAGCATACAATTTAGTCTGCTGTAATGCATGTTTCTTTAGTGTGGATTAGCTCATATGTGACTGTTAAAGAGCTGATGCTGGCATCGTGTGGAAAATGTGCTGTGTATGTTCAGTATGTTAACACCTCATAGCTATTAGATGTAAACCTTTTCATAATTGAGGAGAAAGCCTTAGCAATTAGGAAGACCTTAAGGAAATAATTGAAAATCCTACAGAAGTGACTTCCTTTCTTGCAAGAAAGTGCCTTCGTGGTTTAGTGGCTTTAAAAAATGGGATGATTTCCACAATGTGATGCTCTCTGGGGAAGCTGTGAAAAAGTCGTAGCTGAGAATACATTTCTCTCAGGTTACAACCATCATTGGGGAAGAATATACCTGGATGGAATTTTTAATTTTCATATAATTGGCCTCTATTAAAAGTGAATTATTCATGGATTTATATCTCAAAGTAGCAGACACAAACCTAAGGGTATAAGATGGCAGAATGGACAAGATGATATTAAGTGCAAATGCCAACGGAGGCTTTACTAGTAATTTATCAGGATATATCAGAATAAGCACAGTGAAATGTCCTCCATTTTCTTCAAGGATAAGTCATATGTCAAGTAAAATGTCTAAGTGTATGACAACATCTTGCAGAAAGATTTTGACCTCCAGTGTGTATCACTGTGATCATGGGATATGTTCTAGTTGATGTGAGTTTTCTTATTTGGATTTATTAGAATATAGTGATTGGTTTTTTTAATCCTTTGGTTATAAAGTCCTATAGGTTTTGAGTGATATGCCACAACCCTGTTTTCTCAATAAGGACATAAGGTTTTCCAAAAAGGCATATGTAACAATGAATTGTATGTATCAACTAGATTGGACTAAGAAATGCCCAGGTAGCTGATACTTCTGGGTGTGTCTGTGAGGATGTTTTTAGAAGACATAAGCATTTGAATTGGTGACTTGAATAAAACGAGTGGTCCTCCCCAGTGTGGGTGGGCATCATCCAATTTACTGAGGTCCTAAATAAAACAAAAAGGTAGAGGAAGGGTGTGTTTACTCCATCTTTTTGAGATGAGACAGCCATCTTCTCTTTTCTTGCCTTTGAACATTAGCACTTCTGGTCTCGGGCCTTTGGACTGACACTGAATTACATCTCTGGCTTTTTTGGTTCTCTAGCTTGCAAAAATGGCAGATCAGGGGACTTCTCAGCATTTATAATCATATGACCCACAAATCTCTCTTCTCTCCCCCAGTTCCTCTCCATATAGATCTATGCTTATATATATATATATACACATATATATATATATACATATATATATATATATATATATATATACACATATATATGTATATCTCCTATTGTTTCTGTTTTTCTGGAGGATAGGGAAAAAAGGCTAGTACTTTGACTAGGATGACTGGTATGAACTTTTCTTCAGGTAAGAGACAAAAATATGTAGTGGAAATGCATTGTTCATGGTTCATCTTACATTGTTCAGATAAAGTGAGATTATATATGTGAAATTGACTTATATACTTTAAATCATTTGTCTTTTTGTTAGGAAATGTCTCAAAAAGGAGACTCTATAACCTCTTCTTTGTTATTTTTACTCAACAAGCCTTTAATAAGTGCTACCTCTATATGAGAAACTGTGCAAAGTGCTGAGGATAAAATAAGCAAAATCATCATGATACTGCCTTTGTGGACAGGACTATGCCTTACAATTCCATGGGAGAGATGGAGTTAAGTAAGAGAATCTCAGAAATGGTTGTTTAATTAAACGGCATGAAGAAAATGAACAGATGATATGAGAGAATATAATAAAGCATCTTGCTCTTAACTAGGGCATTGAGGACAGCTTCTCTGAGAAAAGGCTACTTGAACTGGATTAGCATAATTAGTAGTTAATTGTGTGTGTGTGTGTGTGTGTGTGTGTGTGTGTGTGTGTGTGAGAGAGAGAGAGAGAGAGAGATGGTTTGGCTCTGTCCCTACCCAAATCTTATCTTGTAGCTCCCATAATTTCTGTGTGTTGTGGGAGGGACGTGGTGGGAGATTATTGAATCATGGGGCTAGGTCTTTCCCGTGCTATTCCTATAATATATATATATGTATATTAAAAAAAAGAAATGTGAAGATATGAGATTTGGAAGCTGTTGGGGTAGAATGATATGGTTTGCCTCTGTGTCCACACTCAAATCTTATCTTGTAGCTCTCATAATTCCCATATCTATGGGAAGGACCCTGTGGGAGATGATTGAATCATGGGGACAGGTGTTTCTTGTGCTGTTCTTATGATAGTGAATGGGTTCCATGAGATCTGATGATTTCTAAAAATGGGAGTTTCCCTGTACAAGCTCTGTTCTTGCCTGCTGCCATTCATGTAAGATGTGACTTGCTCCTCCTTGCCTTCCACCATGGTTGTGAGGCCTCCCCAGCCATGTGAAACTGTAAGTCCAGTGAACCTCTTTCTTTTGTAAATTGCCCAGTCTTGGGTGTGTCTTTATCAGCAACATGAAAACAGACTAATGCAGTGTGTGTGTGTGTGTGTGTGTGTGTGTGTGTGTGTGTGTGTATGCATGCATGCACACATGTGTATGAACAGGCTTATTCCAGGCAGAGAGGCATAGGCTTATTATAGGGAAGCAGGGTGTACAGAGGTCTCATGGCAGAAAAAAGGACTAATGTTTGAGGATTTGAGAGAAGACTAATGTGTTTGTGTTCCCAGCAAGAGTAGAATTTGATAGGCAGGGCAGAGAACTGACAAAGTCTCATGGTTTATTCTAAATATGTTGAGGTTAAATTTTGTTAAGAACAATGGAATTCACTGAAGAATTTTAAATGATGTAATCAGATTTGCATTCCAAAAAGATATCTCTTACTGCTGGAAATAACAAATTACAAAGAGGCAATGGAGATCTTGGAGTCCAATTAGGTGGGTATTATAGTTGACTAGACAGTTTTCTTTGATATCACCATGTTATTTCTGTCACTTAGAATAGGAAGTGGCAATGGAAGTGCACACGTGTAGGAAGTTAAAGGCTGAAATCAGCTGGACAAGCTACATTGAATATAGGAGGTGAGGGGAAGGCAATAAAAATTATATCCAGGTTTCTGCTTTGAAAAGCTGAATAATATTGGTGCCATTCATTGTGTGGAGTTCTGGATTTTGGGGAGATGATAGTGAATTTGGTTTTGGACACGTTGTGTCTTAGGTATCAGAGAGACTTTCATATGCAGATATCAAGTAGCAAGTTGAATATATAGGTCTAGAGTTCAGAGGATAGACTTAGGCTATTGGAGACATTAATTTGTTGAAACAGCTGCATAGAATTGTTAATTGAATTTGTTAAAAAATACTTCAGCAAATTTAATTTAAAGGAATTTAATTGAGCAATGTATGATTTGCAAATCAGGCAACCCCCAGAATCACAGCAGATTCAGAGAGACTTTAGGGATGCCTCATGGTCCGAGCAAATTTTTAGACAAAAAAGGTAAGTGACATACAGAAATTGGAGATGAGTTACAGAAACAGCTGGATTGGCTACAGTGTGGCATTTGCCTTATTTGAACACAGTTTGAACACTCAGCGTGTATGAGTGGTTGAAGTATGGCCACTGGGGTTGGGAAAGACTTAACTATTGTTAAAGGTGCATATTCCTAAGTTAGGTTTTCAATCTTGTCTACCTATTATGTTAGCTTATGGTTTGTCCATAAGGACTCAAATACAGAAGTATGGAGCTGTTCTCAGGCCATATTTAGTTCACTTTAACAAGCTATGTGAACTGGTGACACTGTTGATGGAAAGAGTACAGACTGAAAAAAAGAATATTGAGCTAGTGCTCAGTTTTAAAGAGCCACTAAGAACTAGGCAGAGGAAGATGAGCCAGCAGAGAATTTGAATGAACAGAGAAATAAGAGGGATGTGTGACACATAAATGAAACCAAACAAAGTGAGTGTTTCGAGAATTCTGTCTCTCTCTCAAGATGAGAGAATCTTCAACATGCTTAAAAATGTTAATGAGGGCCAGGTACAGTGGCTCACGCCTGTAATTCCAGCACTTTGGGAGGCCCAGGTGGGCAGAGCATGAGGTCAGGAGTTCAAGACCAGCCTGGCAAACATGGTGAAACCCCATCTCTACTAAAAATACAAAAAATTAGCTGGATATGGTGGCATATGCCTGTTATCCCAGCTACTTGGGAGGCTAAGGCAGGAGAATTGCTTGAACCCAGGAAGTGGAGGTTGTGGTGAGTGGAGATTGGCCATTGCATTCTAGCCTGGGTGAGAGAGCAAGACTCTGTCTCAAAAAAAAAATGCTAATGAAAATGAAGGGATCAAATAAGAGGGAGAGAGGAGAATTTATAGGGTAGGTTCCTTGTTTCTCAGACTCTGGACAGAAATTGACAATGTTGTAAGTTGTATGAGCTCAATGTAGACTTGGTTTCTGACACATACAGGAAATCTACATTTTAACACTTCTGTAAAAATCATGTTTAATAGGATGGCCTTCTGATAAATAGGATTGTTCTTTCAGGTTTTTTATATATAGCAGGGTTATTTTCTAGCCATACAACTTTCTGGATAGTATTTATTATTTTTCTAGATTAGTTATAATTCCCATTTGATATTTTGTAATTTAAATACTGAATTAAAATGTTAACAGCTATTAACATACCTAACATTATATAAAGGGGAAAAATAGTTATTAATATATATGCATTCAAGAAACAAGGACGAAAGTACATACGGCGACTTCTATCCTTGTGTTTAGAGCTGGTCATGTGGCTGTAGTTCCTTTAGTATCCATTCTGTGTTCTCCTTTCCTATGCTTATACTCAGCTGGTTGGAATTCTTTACCTGATAGAGTTCTAAAAACCTTTGTTTCTGAAAGGTTGGTACCATTAGTAGTCCTTCCTCTGTTAAACTGCTGGTGTTTTCCAGTAACTTTTACGCAGCAGATTCCACATTTATTTCCCCCTTTCTCCATTGTGTAGAAGCAACACAATTTTTCATTAATAGTCAGGATCATTTAATAAATATGGTAACTTCCTCCTTTGCTAATTCAGTGGCATAAAGAATCAAATGTGGCCAAGTAGTAATCTCAGCCTCTAGTTAAAAAAATAAGTTAACAATTTTTATTGTTAAGTTAACAAAAAGAATTGTTTCCCAGTGGAAACAATGCCTTTCATGATCTTGAATCATGAATTCCTTTCATGGAAACCAAGATCATGAAAACAGCAGGACACAGAGATATTGGGATATTTAAAGCGAACACTTTAAAAGTAGGTTATTGGGGATAATAGTGAAGGAAATCACTTAAACTTCTAGAAAATTCCTAGAAACCATGTGTTGTTTGTTGGTTCAGAGCTTGTACTACATCTTTTAGGACAGCAATTATGGTGGTCACTGTGATGCATTATTCAGACTCTCCACTGATGAATAAAACACCCACATTTCTAGCTTCTGGAAGTGCTATTGGCAGAGGGCCTCTAGTTCTCAGCTCCTTTTTGGGGATTCCCTCAGCTGAAGAGAGCTACTTCTTCCAAGGTCGTATGCTCTTCGTTGAGCCTACTGCTTAGTGACTAATTAACATGGGGGCATAAAGACCCAGTCCTTTCTCCCCAACTCTGGACAACTCTGAATGGCCATCTCATCTTCAGCACTCTGCACAGTTAGCCGAGGCTTCTATTGAGCCTACATTGCACCTCAACCTCTGTGTCTGTTCAATTCTGCTTCCTTCCATCTCTTCCACAAATATTGATTGTAAGACTTCCTGATTGCTAATCTTGTTAGAGTCAGCGTCTTGAGAAACCCAACATGCAACTGCCTATAGTCAACAAAGTAATCCAGCTGGCCATGTAACCAAGTCTTCAGCAGGTCAGTCCTCTATTCCATCAGGCCAGCTGTTTGGTTTGTTAGGGTGAAACCAATGAATCCAGTAGATGTGAGCTTATTTTCTTTCTTCTTTTACTGAGGAATATGTTTCCTTGTCAGAAGTAACTGTATGTGGGACATTATAAAGGGAATGAGACATTCCCTAGGTCCATATTTGTTGGTGACAACAGAAGTATTGTGGGCAGTGAGAGCACATTTGTATCCTGAATATATCTCTATATCTATATAGTACATATCTATACTATATTTATATCTATATTCATATGTATTCTATATATATAATATATATATATTATATACATTTGTACCCTGAAAGTATCTCTGTATCTATATACATAGAGATATGTTCAGGGTACAAATGTATCTCTCTCTCTCTCTCTCTCTCTCTCTCTATATATATATATATATATATATATATATGTACTCTATACATACAACATGTATGTAGATATAGAGATATATTCAGGATACAAATGTGCTTTCCCTGCCCACAATACTTCTGTTGTCACCAACACACACACACACACACACACACACACACACACACACACATATATATATATATATATATATATATATATATATACATATAAATAAAATATATACATCCAGGATACACACATACACATATTCCAAGAAGGACAAATCAATGACCATTCCATAGTGGAAAAGGTCCAGTGTAAGCAATCTGCTACCAAGGGACTGGCTAGTTTTCTTGGAGGAGTAAGAGCCACACTGAGGGCTTAGCCTATCATGGGAAAGATACACATGCTTCACAACTAAACTGACATTGTTCAAAATATGTTAAGAACACCTATTTGGAATTACTTTCAGAACTCTTAGAGTCAGATATTTTATTCTTTCCTCTCAAACTGTGTTACCTACTATAGGTGTATAGTACTTACACATGTAGGCATTATATGTAGTACTTTCTAAATCGCTATTATAAATGCTCTTACAGATTTTATATTATTTTGTCACTCAGCTTTAGAAGCCTTTGATGATTAAAAAACACTTTTGAATATTCCTGAATTCCGAGTGATCTCTGTGTGATTAAAATTATATATATAATTATATGTATATAATTATATATGTATATGTATGTGTGTGTGTGTATATATATGTATGTGTGTGTATATATATATATATATATATATATATATATATATAGAGAGAGAGAGAGAGAGAGAGAGAGAGAGAAACTAGGCACAGCTAAAAAAAGAATGAAAATGAAATGCACAAAAATTTTAGTGGAATAGTGGATTTATGAGAGAGAGTGAATCTTCCATTTTTCTGAAAAATTCTACTTTTTTGAAATTTTTATTATGAGTAGATATTACTTTTATAGTGAGAAAAAAGATGGACTTCAAAAAGAGCTGTTCTTTTTGTTTTTTGTTTCCTATATAAGGGCCATGTTGTGTTCAAAAACATTTAAGCAGACACTTTAAAAAGATAGTTTTCCTTTTTTTCCCCAGCCCAAGCTCCTGGTGACAATTTACCATCTGTGTGAGCAGGTGTGGTTGAGAACAGCCTGGGACCAACAGTTCTTTCAACATTGTGCAGTAGAGACATTTGGATATATTTATCAATTTTTATTATGTTGCTAGTTATTCCTATCAGTTGCTAGAAGGTGAAATGCCTTCATTATATTTGTTAATTACTGAGGCAATGATTTAAAAATATATTAATATCTTTTTCATTCTTTCCATGAAATGATATATAATTTTTATTTTGCCTTAGCACAAGGCAATTACCTTGTTACTTTGTTACCACAATTACTGAAATTAATATTCATTTCCTTTATAATTTAATAGATCATGAAAAATGAACTTTATGCTGGATCTACTATTAAAGTTTCCTTCAGGGGTTTGTAATTTCAATATGACATCTTTCTTTTCCCCCACAATGGCTTTGTATCAATGACTCATCAATGAACGTTCATCAGGAGGCATTTCTAGGGAAGTGACAGGCTGAACTTTTCATAAATTTCAGTTTTATGTGACTAAAGTATGAGTTAAATGAATTTGCTGCAGTCTTAAGCTTGGAGCAAGGTAAAATAATGCACTGCTTTTGGCTTAAGGCAGAATGGGCCAAGGGTCCCTATCTAACATCACTGAATTTTGAATGGTTCTATTAATTAATCAAAGCTAAAGATTTATTTGCTTGATCTTTTAGAGTGGTTTTAATAACATAGGTAGTTCATTAAGCACATCCTATTATTTTTTTCTTCTTTTAAATCTAGTAGTCTAAGATTCACTCATCTTAAGTAAGTCAGGAGATATTTTGAAAATTTCTCTGAGCTTCCCAGTGCCACAATTTGGGAAATTTTGATTGGCAACACAGCCTTGCTATGGAATCAGGAATTACCTTTGGTTACAAAGGAGAATAATTAAAAAAAATCTGTTATATTCACTCCTGGAAGCTTGATCTCTTTGAATGTTCTGTCTGGAATGTGTCCACCTATTATGTTTTTAAAGGACACAATTGGCTAAACGCCTACTGTTTCAATTGTATTTTCCATTTGAAGGTACTGAAGCTTCTGGAACTTGTTAGGCTTTTGTAACTAAAAAATAAATGGATCACACAGCTTGAGATTCTTCTTATAAAAAAATGGAATTTCATCAACTTCTCTTTCTTCTGTTGAGTTCTGCTGGCATAAAGACACGTGAATCCCATGAGCCTGCTGAAATTACCATTTTTGTCCTTATCTTGGGTAATGGGGTTGATGAACAAATCATTTTGCCTCCAGAAAGCAGGAGAACTGCTTGGGGGAATTGGTGCATAGCAATATACAATGTACTGCAACATCTTTTTGGCTGGGAAGAATATTTGCCCATTTCTAAAGGGACTCAAATCAGTTATTAGCTTACATTCCTCATGAGGTCTTTAATCAAACTATACCAGGTCTATATAGCAGAAATTTTAAGGAGTTTGCTTTTGAATGGATACTAAGTCTTAAATGCTGGATCAAGTGAGAGTTAGACTTAAGATATGGGTTGTTCCAGATTTTTACCCAAATAGAATTCCTGGCATCTGCTTCTTTGGCATACATTGGGCTTCTGTTGTTGGAAATGAAAAGCAAATCAGAAGATGTCAAATGGAAGTCCAATTTTTGAATATACCAGATCTTTATAGTTCTGTTGTAGCAACCTGAGAGTCAGAAGAAATTATAAGTTGAAGATGAGGAAATGTAATTATATCTTTGTGGGCTTGTGAGCCTGTTAAGTTAATGAAATTTTGCTTTTCTAAAGTGAGCCTTCCTATGAGGCAGGCTTTTAGTATTTCTCACTCTAACAAATTGCATCAGAGCACTGTTCTTGTGAAAAATTATATCTCTGCTTTTCTTCTCCTTTTTAAAGGAAAGAGTTTTTCTTCAATTGGTTAGCAGACACCAGAGTCCCTTTTCATGATGTCTTTAAAATTTTAAATGACATCTTTTTATCATAAGGTTATAAATGGTAGAAAGGTATTTAAATTGAGTGATTCACTGACAATATACTAATAAATGTTGATATCAAAAAATGTAAAATAATGCGGAGGCTTTCTTCAGGACATAAAAATCTAAAAGGGTGGTATGCCACATAGCATGTGCTAATTATAGTGGTCATTCCAACTAGACAACCACAGAGTCACGAACACTGGTTCTCAATAGGAAAGCACAGAATTTGACTCTCTTGCTCCCAAATACGAACCACTGCAGGGATGTGGGGGTGGGGCACTGGGAAGTTTCTCTGAGGAGTGTGCACAGTCGTAAAGAAACCTAACAAGAGCTATTAACTTTCAAAATGGCATTAAAAATGTCATATAACTCAACCTTGTTTTTACTTTTAGCACTCAAAGAATACCTTAAAACAATTTGTCTGGGTAAATAAAAAAGAAAGGAAAGATCTAAAGAAAAAGGAAAAGGAGAAGTGAGTACAAAGGTTTTTGAATGAGATTTGAAAAATGAATGAAAATGCTGATAGAAGAAGCATGTCCATAGTAAAGCCTTGAGTTCACTCTTTACACAGTAGCACAGAAACGTTTTGGGTCTTGGACCCAAAAGGCTAATACATGTGACACCACCTAGAAAGGCATGATGGCACTGTTAGTCACATTTACAATTGTGGAAATCTTAGCAGATTTCATAAGGGTAACCAAAAATTAATCTGAATATTATGTGAGAATTTTAGAAAGCTGTACTGAGGAAATGAAAACAGTTGAATAGATAGAATTGAAGATTATTTTCAAAGTCATTTACAATGTCACATATGCAAACACAGAAAAGATGCAAGAAAAGAAATATTGCCTTGTAAATCAGATAATTTTAGATACGTATATATTAAACCCACATTTCTTTTATTAATTTCACAATGGGCTCAGCTCTAGTTATCACTGTATTCATTTATGTTTTGGAAATAGAGTTAGGCAAGCCTGGTGCTGGGTCAGAATAAAAGTTGAAAATTTTCTAGTCTCCTTTTCTGGTCACATATTGTCCACTTAGGCTCTTGTTTCTGAGCACCCAAAGTCCTCATGGTGTCCAAGTCAGCCTTAGCTTTTAGGGGCTTGTGTGTGTCTCCACTGTTTTTATATTTGAGCCTGACTTATTCATTCATTTATTCATTCCTTCAATTTTTTCCCACATATAAAATGAATATATATTTCTGTGTATTCTCTCTTGTCTTTCTCTGATGCTAAAATGCACCAGCCTTTTCCCCATTTTGTTTGACAGCAATTGGTCGATCTAATATGCTAATTCACCAGAAGGCCTTATTGGATGTTGATGATTGTTTTCTGTCTCCTGGGGAATTCCTGAAAGTGTGGCCTTATTCTCTAAGAATGCCAAAATGTTAATTTCTGCTTCAATAAAGGAGGTGGTAATCAAACAGTAATAACCTCAAATTACATGTGTGACAGCAATACTACCCATGTGTGAAATAGCCTTAGGATTAGGCTAGAGAAGCTTCTTAATGGAATCTGGATCTTGAAACTTTCCCACCTTTTTTTTTTTTTTTTCCTGCTGGATATAGCCAAGGTAGTTTCAAAATTTTACCTATGGTTATGGGATATATCAGATCCTGGGTCATATTCGCAATAAGCTCTGTGGGCATATTTTGAGCCCTGCTTTTTAGCTTACATATTTCAGAAAATCTAAATAAAGAGCTCCAAGAAAAATTATAATGGAAAAAGCAATTATATAGGACATGAGAAAGAGTGAAGCATGGTGAGTGGACTATCAGATGTCAAGAAACCTGAGTTGTGGCTCTGATTCACTTCTAACCAATCTGGTCCTTCCTTAACCTCTCTGAGGAAAAGTCCTCCATTGTAAAACATGATGGTCCTTGATGCTCCTCTGGAGGCACCCTGAGGTTCCATGAAACAATTTTTAAAATGGGTGGGTCAGGATGGGTGCGGTGGCTCACACCTGTAATCCCAGCACTTTGGGAGGCCGAGGCAGGCAGATCACTGAGGTCAGAGATCAGCCTGGCCAAAATATAGTGAAACCCTGTCTCTACTAAAAATGCAAAAATTAGCTGGCATAGTGGAGCATGCCTGTAGTCCCAGCTACTTGTGAAACTGAGGCAGGGGAATTGCTTAAATCTGGGAGGCAGAGGCTGCAGTGAACCGAGATTGAGCCACTGCACTCCAGACTGGGTGATAGAGGGATACTCCATATTGCAACAACAACAACAAAAAAGAGTGGGTTAGGTGACTTCTTACCTTTTTTTTCCCCTAGGTTCTCCAAGCCTATTAAGTTTGAGTATACCTTCCTATTAGAATTTAAAACTGAGATTCAGCAGGGAAACTTACTTTTATCAATGAGAGATACTTCTGGATCATTTTAACCCTTGTTCCTTGACATACCTCTTCTAAGGAATCCTATGACTTGAGCTCCTGTCAGAATTTTGGAATTTAAAATTCTCCAAGTTATTTAACCAATAGTTAGTATTTTATCTTTCTGAAAAGCAAACTCCTTTTCCTCCTGGATGTACATAAAGAGGGGAGGTTGACATTCCTATTTGCCTGAGGAATGACTGTTTTGTGGAGAGTGGGATGGGGATTTCAGGAGTTCAGGTGCTTCTTGGCTGAAAGCCTTGTCTCATGCCTCTCCCAGACAGTCCTGGCAGGCTAAGTGGACATTTCCTTGGGGTTTCTTTATTTGGCTGCAGCTTCTGATACTTTGGGTCTGTCATCATCTCAAACTGTCTTACCTTTTTACTTCCTCTATTTCCTGTCCAATGTTAGCATCTCCCAACTCTTTTTAAAAATTTTTTTATTTTACTTTTTTTTTTTTTTATTTTGTGAGATGGAGTTTT
>NW_016107429.1:3255470-3257330 GCF_001604975.1 Cebus imitator | reverse complement strand
TTTTTATTTTGTGAGATGGAGTTTTGCTCTGGTTGCTCAGACTGGAGTGCAATGGCATGACTTCAGCTCACTGCAACCTCCGCCTCCCAGGTTCAAGTGATTCTCCTGCTTCAGCCTCTTGAGTAGCTGGAATTACAGGCATGCACCACCACGCCTGGCTAATTTTGTATTTTTAGTAGAGATGGGGTTTCATCATATTAGCCAGCCTGCTTTTGAAACCCTGACCTTAGCTCATCCACCTGCCTTGGCCTCCCAAAATGCTGGGATTATAGGCATGAACCGCCACACCAGCCAGCATCTCTCAGCTCTTAAAATCCCCTCTCATTCCTTGTGACTTGTCCAGAGAACAATTTGTGGCAGTGCCCTAGCTATTTCCTCTAAGACAAACTGTTTCCCCCTGCCCCTCACAGCTCTTTTTAGCCTGTGGTTCTTCCAAATAACAGCTCTGTTAAGGACACTGCTGTGAGTCCTCTAGATTAGCTTTAGGGAAGCAAATCTGCATGAGTACTCACTATCATCATTGTAACTGCCCTCTCAGCATCATTCTACTTTTCTCCAAGGTAGAGAAATGGTCTGTTGATTTTTGCTTTAGCTCAGGGTGTATTCTTAGGCACCCAAAGGATTCCAGGATGCTACGATTCTCATTTTGTGGGGGATAATTCAAGAATCCAGGGAGCTTGGCAAAACCCTCCTGTTTATATTTACTTCCTTGGGTATAGCAGCACATAACGAATCAAGACTCAGAAACAGCTCTGGGCTTCTCATAGTTCCCTGAGGTAATTATGCAAAGTAAACTCTAATAAAGATCATGGGTTATACACATAAGAGAGGCTTAAATCCATGCTTCATTTAAGCTCATTGTGATGAATGGGATATTTGGTAGCTTGTTGCCTTTTCTCTGTGGGCTAACAGATTAGCGTTTACTTTAGGGTAGCATAATTTGTTCTTCAAGGGAAGACAGTTAAATGCTAAAGAAAATCACTTTCTGAGGGATGACAAGTGAGTTGGACTTTGGACCTTTGTGTGTGTGTGTGTGTGTGTGTGTGTGTGTGTGTGTGTGTGTGTGTGTGTGTAGTTTTCACTGTGTAATTCTTCAAAGCTGAGAATTGGGAGGGCTTCTTATTAGGGACACATCGGTAGAAGGGGATGATGATGCCTATAGATAAATGTCTCCTCTATCTGTGGTGCATGGCTAAACCTTTTCTTAGGCCATTAGACCATGTCCCAGTTTTTTTTTGAAAAGGAGTCTTATTCAAAATCATTGTGCTGATGAAAAGATTAGGAAATAATATAATTTGATGTAATTTTGCTGGCTTGGTGGGCAGATGAACTACATTGTTAAAGAACTTTATTCTTGTTCTTGAGGGTCCATTGATGTCAGGCACTGTCTTTCTTATTTTTTCTCATTTTCAGACCTTAATGTCTTCAAGGTACAGGCTCTGTGTTAATCCTGAGGAATGCGGGAATTGAGTTTCAGAAGCCTTCTCTGCACCAGCAGGTGGAGTCTGGGATCCTGCCACAAATACGTGGGGGTGAGGGAAGGACTCAACTTCTGACATGCTGCAAAGCATTTCTGAGCTATGATATCTGATTGGCACCCTACCTCCTAATCTTTCCCAGGTGGCAGGCAGTGTCTGGATCTGGGTTACTTTATTCTAATATTTCAGAGGCATACTATGATTCAGAACTCATTATCATTTCTAATAGCCAGACTTAAGTTTAAAAAAATAGTAATATTGATGGCGGCTCTGTTTGATTTAGCACACACACTTAGCACCATGTGGAGTGTACTTTTCAAACATTTTATGTGGATTATCTCATTTTATTCTCACAATTCTTTTTTTTTTTTCCCATTTATTT
>NW_016107429.1:3248648-3250895 GCF_001604975.1 Cebus imitator | reverse complement strand
GACCGTGGAGCACCTCTGCCCGGGAATTTCCTAGTCTGTGGGCAATAAAAACGCGGCGTCCACTCACCCTCTGCGCTTTCACTGGGAGCTGCAATCCTGAGCTGTTCCTAAATGGCCATCTTGGATCCACCCCCTATTCTCACAATTCTAATAAAGTATTTTTATTATTCTCATTTTGCAGTTCAGAAAATGGAAGCTATGAAAGGTTAGGTAACTTGCCTGAGTTTACGCAGCCTGTAAATTGCAGAGCCAGAATTTGAAGCCATACTCTCTGGCTCTAAAACATGCATTTTAACCAAACCTCTAGTTGTATGTTACGTTATAGTTTTCCTTTATGAGGACCCAGGTGAGAAACTCTTAAAACCAATTTTAATTGTGTGATATGTATCTCAGGGTCTTGATTAAAGCAATACTTGCTGCTGCTACCCCTCTCGCTGGCTTCACATTGAGAAGTTGTAACTTCACATGAGAAGTTTACATTTCACTCACGTAATCATTCAATGCTAGTGTTTCCAGCTGGTGGGCTGTCTTCTCATGATGGTTGAGGGATTTAGGCTTCCTTCAGTGCATGGCTTTGCCTTCCCTCTGCATAGTCCTCTGCATTCAGCTGCAGGAGACGATAGAGTAGGCGCACTTGCTTCTTAAGCAGCTTGGCTCAAAGGGACATGCATTACTCTGTTCGGCAGAAACCATTCAGATGACACCACTTAAGGCAGGGTGATTAAGGAATGTGATCCTTGGCTTGCCATCTGCTTTTGGCAACAGCTACATACTATGAATGAGGGAACCCGCACCTTTGATGGACAACTGGCCATCTCTGCCATGTTTGGTAACATAGATGTCCTTTTATAAAAAGGTTGCATATAAGTAAATAGTAAAGAAAAGGGCCTGGGAATGACTTAGGAGCTGCAAGCCTGAAACCAATATGCCTGCATGAAATCCTAGAAAGCTTTGTGTTTCTTGGGCCGAAGTCTCTGGATGCATTTGTACAGTTTATGAGACTGGGCTTCTATCTTGAAATGTGATTAAGTTTAGCCTTTCATTCTGGGTCCTGCCAGACAATCTGCTTGTCACTGGATGCCCCATACCTAGGATGCCAGACTATAGTCTCTGCCTTACAGCTGCTGGCTAGGATCCTCCTCCCAAGCTGGTGGAGTACCCGGAACCATAACACTGACACAGCACCTGACTTTGAGCATGACCAGTGCTTGGAGACTAGATGCTAGAAATCTCTATTGATTTCTGAGATCAAGTTTCCATTGGTAACCCCTAATTTACAGTGAGTTTTTATTTGTGGGTATGCCAAATTGGTTTATTAGCTGGTGGCTTTGACCCAAAACAGTGAGAATAATCTGCTTCATGTCTTCAGCTGACTAGCAGGTTGCTGCCTGCATCTGGTTTGGCAGATGGTCACTGGTGAGGTACACCTTCGTTTCCTATATTCCTCTTCCTCTTTCCTGGCTATTCTGAATTTAACCTCAGCCTTATTGACTGCTCAGTCCCAAACAGAGAATTTATATAAGCCTGACTGTTATTTCATACTTCATGTACTCCTTTCCTCCATTATTAATACTTTGTCTTATTCTTGATACCCCCAGCTGATCACGACCCTGCAACCTTACTAACTGTAGAGCTGGTTGTGCTTTGTGGATGTCCATATTCACCAGCTTTTGCTTCCCATATTCCACAAAGCCAGGCAGACACTCATAGATCAGAGGAGGAACACGCATTGTAAGTCAGATCATTCACCACAGGAAAGTGGCCCAGACTCATCTGAGAAATGTGCCTTAAGTTTCTCCTTCTGGTAGCAACTCAGTATTCTCAGCATGATGGTTTTGGAGAGTAGATGAATCAAGTTCACTTAACCTTTTTGCAAACCTAAGATCCCCAGTCACATGGCATTAAGAATCACTTATGGCTGGACACATGATTTATATTTCCCCATCTTGCAAAAAAGAAGGCAAAAATGAGTAAGATAACCTAAACGATCTTAAACAATTTTTTAAAGGCAGAATGTTTGAGACAGCAAACAAGAATTCTTGCTTTAATTACAGAGTATAAAGGAAATGTTCACTAAAGAGGGTTTCCTTTTTCGATTTCTATCCTGCAGGGCAGGGCACTACTTGGCAGATATTCATGCCTCTGGGTACGGGACAAGTACATAGAGGCTCCTCCTTTGTTCTGCTTGTACTTCTTTTTTTTTTTTTTTTTTTTTTTTTTTTTTTTTTTTTTTTTTTTTTTTTTTTT
>NW_016107429.1:3207830-3248596 GCF_001604975.1 Cebus imitator | reverse complement strand
TAGTACCACAAAAGCAAATGGTTATTGCTCAGAGAGGCAGGGTTTTGTTCTAGGGTTCAATGCACTATCCGCTTGTGTGGACACCAAACACATTTTTTCAGCATCTAGACTTGGGTTGATTCAATAATTAAAATTAATGATAACAGTAACAACACTAATATACTAGCATTGGGTCACATGACCTCTTCAGGCTCTAGTAGGAGACTTCCACAGGAAAAAAAGAACCCTGCATGGCTGAGAAATTTATTTTCATTGGGTTCCACTTGTCAATTGTGGCTGCTTTGCCAAGCATACTGACTGCTGCCTTTTGATGCCTTATTTGGCACATGGAGCATTGTTTAATGTTTAGAATTCACATGATTTTAGTAGGAATCATGATTTTCATTTCTTCATGGAGTTCACCAGTCCACTGAGCTGGTTCACACTTTTTCAGGGCCTGGAAGTATTTTGTTTTGTGATCTTTCATTTAAAGGGTTTGACTAAAGTGAATGTTTCATTGAACATTATGCTGTATAAGCTCTTGAGATGTTAAAGGGGGTAAAATAATGAAATAACACTTATTGGACATCTACTTCTTGTCAGGCACTTTACTTTTATCTTATTTCAATTAATACTCATGGCCACGTTTTGAGAAAGGGAGTAGCTTCCATTATACAAATGAATGAACGAATATTGTGTAAATCGCCCCTGTATACTTAACAATATGTAGAAGACAGTCTCTGAATCCCATTTCTGGAATTTTCCTTCCTTCAGCCTCTTGGCTCTCAACGTTTATAGGAACTGCAAGCAGTGGCATGCCTATGCTTGTTGAATGAAACCCAGCAATAAATACTAGTAAAGAAACAAAAATTTTCATGTTCAAACTGGGGCACATGACTATGTTCTTTTTCTTCTTTCCTTGAACAAAACACCCACTGACTTCAAGGGCACTTTTGTACCTATAAAAATTCTTAAGGTAATCTGTTAGTCCTTGATTACTAGTTTTATGTATATATGAAATCATATTTTCTATTTTTATGTGCCCACGGTATAATAGGGATAGGTGGTAATTTTCCTATTTAATATAGTCATATTTATGCAGCACATTGGAATGCATGCTGAGTTTTGCAGTTGAAAACAACTAAGACTGACATAAATACTAGGAACATGGATATTTACCTGTTAATATACTTCCAGTACTGCTATTTCTATCTTTCACAAAAAGATGTGTGTATTTAGAATCATACAAATTCTAAATATTAAAAACCACAATTTATATATACTCCATACATGCTCAGGTACTTTCTGACGTATATTCTATTAATCACTTATACTTTCTAAGAAACTATGAAGGTAATAATGTGACACAGTGGAACTGCTGTCATTGTAAGATATGAAAAAGGAGATAAGTGGTCTTGTTATTGACTGAAGTAAAGTAGAATGAGCTGTGATTCAGATTTGATTGACTTAACTACTTCATTACATATAGACAGTGTCAGAAGGCCATCATAAAACAATCATTTGCCTTAAAAACATCGTTACTTTATAAGGGCACAACTCCAGCCTTATCAGAATGTCACAGCAGAAGCCCTGGCAGCAGTATTTGTTGACTGGCAGGAAGCCCATCTGTAAGCCAGTGATATGGGGATCTGGCATCTGTGGAATGTGATTTTATTTCACTGAGAATAAAGAAGCTGTAGCCTTGGAAATGATGAGCACTGAATTTGTCTGCTGGGGCATTGTGACTGTTGTGCCTTTCCTTTCTCTTGATCGGTTTCCACTGGAACCAAGAAAGGATCTAACTGTTTCCTATAACTCGGGTGAAGAGAATTGGGGGTGGGGCTGAAAAAAACATTTAAAACAGGAATTCTTAACCTTTTTAATACTTTAACTCCTTTACAGGTGTTGAAGTTTGTGAATGCCTTCTCAGTATGTTTTAAATGCATAAAATAAAACATGTACATTTTTAAGGGAAACCAATTAAATTAAAATGCAGTTATAAAAATATGTAAAAAAAAATTTGTACTGAGGAAATATAAGTGCTCCTTGATTAATGAAACATTGATGAATGTAAAACTGAATGAAACATTTAAGATTGGCAAGAACAGTGAGTAATATGGAAATATAAGTAATTTCTGTTAGTGACAAACTCACAGATAATGGTGATACTACTGTGGGTTGTTACCTAGTTCATAATTGAGAAGTCTAAGTTGCACTTAGAGAAAGGTCAGGGAAAAATTGAATTTTTTTCCAGACACATGTACAAACCCTTGGTTTCTATTCACAGATTCTTTGGAGGTGTCTATGGACATGAGGTTAAGGAAATCTGCTTCAGAATGGGCAAAGAGGGATTTGGATGTTTCAGAAATATTTGAAAATAAAAGCGAAATGACCCAATTCTACAATGATACAGCAACATTCAAAAAATAAGAATAAATGTGTCACTATTCTTCATAATTTTTAAATATATCTTTTAGGATCTTTACTGAATTTATAAAAAAAATAACTACAGTTGAGCAATTCTGATTGTTTTACTCTAGTTTCTTTATAAGGTTGAATTCAAGAAAAGGTAGTTTTGGTGGTTTTTATTAAATATCATATCTGACACAATTCTAATTAAAAATGTTCTTGCTATTTACCTATTTATTCATTTATCTGCATACATACATAGGGAAGTATCTAGAATGATGTTCGCCAATAGCTGGGGATGATTAATGCTGAGTAAAGATTTGGGAGTTTATTTTTACTTTTATTTTTTTGAATTAAAAAAAATTTTTTTAACTTTTATTTTAGGCTTAGGGGTACATGTGAAGGTTTGTTACATAGGTGAAGTTGTGCCATAGGGCTGTTGTACATATAATTTCATCAACCAGGTAATAAGCCCAGCACCCAATAGTTATCTTTTCTTCTCCCTCCTCCCAACCTCCCCACTCAAGTATACCACAGTGTCTGTTATTTCCTTCATTGTGTTCATCAGTTTTTATTATTTAGCTCCAACTTATAAGTGAAAACATATGGTATTTGGTTTACTGTTCCTCTGTTAGTTTGCTCAGGATAATCGCCTCTAGCTCCATCTATGTTCTGCAAAAGACATGCTCTTGTTCCTTTTTATGGCTGCATAGTATTCCATGGTGTATATGTACCACATTTTCTTTATCCAATCTGTCGTAGACAGGCATTTAGGTCAATTCCATGTCTTTGCTATTGTGAAAAGTGCTGCAATGAATATTTGCATGCATGTTTCTTTAGGTAGAATGATTTATATTCCTCTCTGTATATACGCATTCCTTTCTACCCACAATTTCACCAGCATCTGTTATTTTTTGACTTTTTAGCAATAACCATTCTGACGGGTGTGAGGTGGTGTCTCATTGTGGTTTTGATTGATGTGGAGTTCTGTTTCATATTCTTGTTGGCTGCATTTATGTTTTCTATTCAGAAGTGTCCATTCATGTCCTTCGCCCACTTTTTAATGGTATTGTTCACTTTTCTCTTGTAAATTCGATAATGATTTTTCCTATGTGTGAGCATGGGATTTGTTTTTTTCATTTTTTGTGTGTCTTCTCTTTCTCCTTTGAACACTATTGTTTAATTCTGATTGTAGAGATCTTTATCCTCCCTGTTTGTTGCATTCTGAGGTATTTTACTCTTTTCATGGCAATTGTGAATGGGATTGTCTTCCTGATTTGGTTCTTGGTTTGGCTGTTTTTTGGTGTATAGAATGCTAGTGATTTTTGTACATTGATTTTGATCCTGCAACATTCCTGAAGTAGTTTATCAGCTGGAGGAACCTTTGCATCAAGTCTATGGGATTTTCTAGATATATAATTATGTCATCTGCAAAGAGGTGGTTTGACTTCCTCTTTTCCTATTTGGATGCCATTTATTTCTTTCTCTTGCCTGATTGCTTTGGCTAGGACTTCCAATACTATGTTGAATAGGAGTGATGACAGAGGGCATTCTTGTCTTGTGCCCATTTTTAAGGGAAATGCTTCCAGCTTTTGCCCATTCAGTATGATGTTGGCTATGGGTTTGTGATAGATGGCTGTTATTATTTTGAGGCACGTTTTTTCAATATCTTTTTTAATTAGAGTTTTTAGTATGAAGGGATGTTGAATTTTATTGAAAGCCTTTTCTGTATCTTTAACAGATAATCATGTGGTTTTCGTCTTCAGTTCTCTTTATATGATGAATTGCATTTATTGATTTGTGTATGTTGAACCAATCTTGCATCCCAGGGATGAGGCCTACTTCACTATTGTAGATTAGCTTTTAGATGTGCTGCTGGATTCAGTGTGTCAGTATTATGTTGAGGATTTTTACATCAATGTTCAGCAAGGATGTTGGCCTGAAGCTTTCTTTTTTGTTGTATCTCTGCCAAGTTTTGGTAACAGGATGATGCTAGCCTCACCAAATGAATTAGGGAGGAGTCCTTCCTTCTCAATTTTTTGGAGTGGTTTATGTAGGAATGATATCCATTCTTCTTTGAACATCTGGTAGAATTTGACTGAATCCATCAGGTCCTGAGGCATTTTTTGGCTGGTAGGCTATTTACTACTGATTCAGTTTCAGAGCTCATTATTGGTCTGTTCCTTGAATCAGTTTGTTTCTGGTTCAGGCTTGGGAGGGTGTATGTGTCCAGGAATTTTTTCATCTCTTCTAGATTTTCTAGTTTGTGTGCATAGAGGTGTTCGTAGTAGATTTTGATGGTTATTTTTATTTGTGTAGGGTCAGTGGTAACATTCTCTTCTCATTTATTATTGTGTTTATTTGGATATTCTCTCTTTTCCTCCTTATTAGTCTAGAAAGTGACCTATTTTATTAATTTTTTTCAAAAAACCAACTCCTGGATTTATTGATTTTTTTGAATTTTTTTTTGGTGTCTCAATTTCCTTCAGTTCAGTTCTGATTTGGATTATTTCTCATCTTCTGCTAGCTTTTGGGTTGACTTATTCTTGCTTCTTTAATTCTTTCAGGTCTGATGTTAAGCTGTTAATTTGAGATCTTTCTAACTTTATGATGTAAGCATATAGTGCTGAGAATTTCCCTATTAACATTGCCTTAACTGTGTCCCAAAACTGAGAATTTCCCTGTTAATGTTGCCTTAGCTATGTCCTAGAGATTCTGGTATGTTTTATCTTTGTTCTCACTAGTTAAAAAAACTTTTGATTTCTGCCTTAATTTCATTGTTTAATCAAAAGTCATTCAAGAGCATGTTTAATTTCTATGTATTTGCATGGTTTTGAGCAATTTTCTTAGTCTTGAATTCTATTTTTATTATACTGTGGTCTGAGAGTGTGTTTATTATAATTTTTTTTAACATTTGTTGAGGATAGTTTTATGTCCAATTATGTGGTCAGTTTTAGAGTATGTGCCATGTGGCAATGATAAGAATGTATAGTCTGTTGTTCTGGGGTGGAGTGTTCTGTAAAGGCCTATCAGGTCTATTTGGTTCAATGTTGAATTTGAGTCCTGAATAACTTTGTTAATTTTCTTCCTTGATGATGTATCTAATACTGTCAGTGGAGTGTTGAAGTCTCCCATTATTATTGTGTGGGAGTCTATGTCTCTTTGTAGGTCCCTAAGAACTTACTTTGTGAATCTAGGTGTTTCTCTCTTGGGTTCATCTATATTTAGGATAGTTAGGTCTTGTTGAATTGAATCCTTTACTATTATGTAATGCCCTTCTTGGCCTTTTTTTCACTTTTGATTTTTGTTGGCTTGAAATCTATTTTGTCTGAAATTAGTATTGCAACTCCTGCCTTTTTCTGTTTTCCATTTACTTGGTAGATTTTCCTCCATCCCATTACTTTGAGCCTATGAGTGTCATTGCATATGAGTTGGGTCTCTTGAAGAAAGCATAGCATTGGATCCTGCTTTTTTATCCAGCTTTCCACTTTGTACCTTTTAAGTGGGGCATTTAGCCCATTTACATTCGAGGTTAGTATTGATATGTGTGGATTAGATCCTGTTGTTGTGTTGTCAGATGGCTATTATGTTAACTTACTTATGTGGTTGCTTTACAGTGTGACACTGCTCTGTGTGTTTAAGTGTGTTTTCATATTAACTGTAGTGGTCTCTTTTTTTTTTCTTTCTATATTTAGTGCTCCTTTCAAGATCTCTTTTAAGGCAGGTCTAGTGGTAATAAATTTGCTCAACATTTGTTTATCTGAAAAGGATCTTATATTTCCTTCACTGAGGAAGCTTAGTTTAGCTCAATGTGAAATTCTTAGTTGAAGATTTTTTTTCCTTAAGAATGTTGAATATAGGCCCCTGATATATTCTGGCTTGCATGGTTTCAGCGGAGAAGTTTGCTTTTAGCCTAATGGTGTTCCTTTTGCTGATGACCTTCCTTTCTCTCTAGCTGCCTTTAACATTCTTTCTTTTGTTTTGATCTTGAAAAAGCCAGTGATTTTGTGTATTGAGGATGATCTTCTTGTGTAGAAACTTGAAGGCATTCTCTGTGTATCTTGAATTTGACTGTTGGCCTCTCTAACAAGGTTGGGGATGTTTTCATGGACAATATCCTAAAATATGTATTCCAAGTTGTTTGCTTCCTCCTCCTCCTTTACAGAGACACCAGTAATTTGTAGATTTGATCTCTTTATATAACCCCCTACTTTTCAGTTCTGTTCATTGCTTTTAATTCTTTTTTCTTTATTTTCATCTATCTTATTTCAGAAAACCATTCTTCAAATTCTGAGATTCTTTCCTTAGCTTAGTTTTTTTGGTTGTTAATACTTGTGATTTCATTGTGAAATTTTTGTATTATGTTATTTAGTTCTTCTTGTTCTTCTTTTTTTTTTTTTTTTTNTTTTTTTTGAGATGGAATTTCACTCTTGCCACCCAGGCTGGAGTGCAATGGCATAATCTTGGCTCATTGCAACCTCTGCCTCCTGGGTTCAAGCCACTCTCCTGTCTCAATCTCCTGAGTAGCTGGGATTATAGGCAGCCTCCACAATGCCTGACTAAGTTTTGTATTTTAATATCCATGGGCTTTCACCATGTTGGCCAGGCTGGCCTGAAACTCCTGATCTCAGGTGATCTGCCCACCTTAGCCTCCCACAGTGCTGGAATTACAGGTGCGAGCCACTGCGCCTGGCCTGTGTTATTTAGTTCTGTCAGAACTGTTAGGTTCTTTTCTTTTCTGGCTCTTTTATCCTTCAGTTCCTATTTTGCCTTCTTGTGATTCTTAATTTCCTTGCACTGGGTTTTGCTGTCCTCCAAATCTCATTGTCTTTGTTCCTGTTCATATTCTTAATTTTATTTCTGTCATTCTAGCCAGTTCAGCCTTAATACTATTAAGCAGTCTTGTTGGAGAATGGGTGTAGATGTTTGGAGGACACACAGCACTCTGGCCATTTGAGTTACCAGAGTTCTTGCATTGGTTCTTTCTCAACTCTGGGTGTGGATATTCCTTTAATTTTAGTATAAATTGAGTACCAATAGGCCAATAGGCTTCTTTTCTGGATGTTTTCACCAGGTGGAGACTGTGCAGGGTTTTTATTTGAAGCTGACTTCTGGTCTCTGGTTTCAAAGCGGGGTGTGTTAGTGAGGAATTTTTGGCATTAAAGCTTTGGAGTATGATCCAGCAGGTAGTACTCAGGCACATTGCTCAGTTGGTGGACTCTTGCTTGGTTGTGCGGCTCCCTTATGTTTCCTCACAGGTGCAGCTTTGTTCCTTCTCAATGCTCTGAAACTGTGCTTTCCTCTCCCTTTTGCTAGCTATACATTATGACTTGGCAATCCTGGACTGCTTGCTGCAGCTCTGGGGTGATCTCAGTGTTTAATTCTTTCCTCAATGTGGAGGCAACAGAGGAAGAGATTTTAGTAGTGGTTATGGCTGTGAGTCCTTTACTTGTCTCCAAGGCGCTCCACCCCAGAGAGATTTAGGTAAGCAATTGCTCAGTTCTATCAGCCTAGGATGGAGGGTCTGTGCTGTGGGTCCAAGCCTGGGCTTTTCTGCCTGGCGAGGAGCACTGGGGGGTATATGGGACCCATGGGAGTTGAACTGGCCTCCTCTCTTTGGGTTGACTGCAGCTTGTTGGGGGTGTGAATAAGGCGTGTAGGGTCTATGCTTCTTTGTTAGCCAAGGGTAGCAAGGGCAGTTCCAGTGCAGAGGCAGTGGCAGAAGGCTTTCAATTGCTCTTAGAGGCTCTGTCCAGGAAGTTGCTGAGTTGCTGCTGGCTCAATTGCTCTGTGGTGTTGGCTGGAGGCCCAGGTCTGGACGAGTTGCCTGATGAGGAGATATGGGAATGTGTATGCATGTAATAGTCTGACCTTTTTTTTTTTCCCCGTAGGGTTGTTGCCTGTTTCTAGCCCAAAGGCATTTGTAAGAGGTGGATGAAGATCCTAGTTGGGAGGTCCCACCAAGTGAGGAGGAACAGAATTGGAGACCTACTTAAAAAATCAATCTTGCCATATTTTGGTGAGTAGTGTGCTGTGCTGGAGTCCACTTTAGCCCCCAGCTGCCTCAGACACTTTGAAGCTAGAAGCCTGGAATGGCTAAGTTGCCCAATCAGCAAAGATGGTGGCCTGCCCCTCCCTCTGGGAGCATTGTTCAGATTTGAATCTGTTTTGGGTGGGGGTGGCTGGAGGCCCAGTTGGGAAGTCCTGCCCAGTGAGAAGGAACAAGATTGAACACCGCTTAAAGCAGGAGTCTGACCATGTTTTGATAGAGCAGCTGTGTTGTGCTGGGGGATCCCTGCCACCCTCTGGTCAGCTGGGATTCTCCAAAGCCTGAAGGCTGGAACGGCTAAGGCTCCCAAAGAGCAAAAATGGTGGCCCACCCCTTCCTTCAGAAGCTCCTTCTTAGATAGGTACAATGCTGCTTGTGGTGGCTTGCTAGAATTCCAAGCCAGCGGGTCTTATCTTGTGAGGTGTCGTGGAAGTGGGGCGTGTAGCTGTCACTGCTCAGCTCTCTGGATTCAGCCTCTTCACTAGGGGTGTGTACAGGGGTCTAACCTTCCACTTTGTTGAAGCTGCAACTACTTTTGCCAGAAAGCCAGAGTATCTAAGCCTCCAGGATCTCCATGCATGCCTGAGTGGCTGCTCTGCAGAGACTCCCCATAGCTGTCTGTCAACTGAATACCGAAGGCCCTGGTGGAGTGCGTTCACAAGGAGATCTCCTGACCCAAGGGATGCAAAGATCCATGGGAGAAGCTTGGTTTCAGGGGGTCACACATTCACTTACCACTTCCCTGGGCAGAGGAGGTTCCCCTGGCTCTGTGTTGCTCCTGATGGGCTGTTGTCCCGTCTTGCTTTTCTTTGTTTTTTGTGGGTCAAGTAGTTTCCTTGATTAGTCCCAATGTGAGTACCTGGATGTTTCCATTGAATATGTTGTATTTAGTTGCCCCTTTCATTCTCTTTATGAGAGCCACACACCGCAGCTGCTTCTATTCAGCCATCTTGGCCACTCCCCCACTATTTTTATTTTCTACAGTGGGTGAATTGAGTCTGTTATTTGAACATTTAGTATTGAAGGGATGAAGGTACATGACAATAACTTTAGAATAAAAATGAACATAAAAGTACATCAGGTACAGAGGAGAAGCAGCAACAGAAGGAGAGATTTTAGAGTTACAAGTAAAGAAAGAACTCAGGGCAGAATAAATGCTATGACGGGGCAGGGCACTGTTTTCAAGAAATGGGTGCTAAAGGAGATGAGATCTAAGGCAGCATTGCCCTTAGACTCAGAAAGCAGAAACCTCTGCCCTGATCCGTGGGCTTGAGGGTCTTGCTTTAGCTCTGCTCATGCTATACTCTCCTGAGGGGCCCAGTTCACTGGGTCAGGAGGACGTGCCGCTGAGCTTGTGCATATGACTAACTACTAGGTCATGCTCCATTTACCCAGCACCAAGAAAGGCTCAGAGCTGAGCCCAGGGCTCACATGCAACTCTTCTCCAGAATTGTCCTCATAAGGTGAGCCCCTCATTGCTGATGTATGTCTATGTTTAAGCCTGAGGAGTGGCCAGGGGATTTTGTTTTGGAGGCGTGTGGATGAACATGCAGGCTGGGTGTCCAGAAGTATAAGCACAAGGCCTCTTGAAGTTGAAGATGGAGCTGGGAGTGAAGGAGCAAATTGGGCCAGTCTAAGGGCTAGGGCTGGGTGCCTAGAGCCTGTGGGGCTGCTCTCCTGCTGCCACGGGATTCCAATATAAAACTTGGAAGAATCTCAGTTTTCTAAATTTCAACTCGGCCTGTTGAATTGTCAAGGTAGAAGGATAAAATATATTTATTTTGAAAATGATATCAATCACTTTTAAATATTTTAAACTTGAGTCTCCATTTCTACTTTTTTCTCCCTAGGCCCCACAAATGTGGGCCAGACCTATGCAAAGTGTGGAAAACAAAAATGTTCTAAAGGGAGATGTAAAGAATTCATTTTGACTTGACTCACTGCACTCAGCAATTCACTCAAGCTCTTTGGGGATGGTGCTAGGTTGGGATAGGATAGGTAAGAGCACAACAGCTGAGAATTCATTGGGGAATTGGCATGGCAAGTGTTCAGAGATTACAAAGAAACAGTGAAGGCACAAAACAGAAAACAGTATGGAGTTCCTTGTGACCTCTGGGACTGCTCAAGGTCAGGTAGGGACACAATATATTTACTCTGATTTAATCATTTATTTATCTGTTGTTCACATGTTTACTGAGAACCTAAAGAGACTGTGATAGAAACAGTTTGAGTACAAGGATATGGTGGTAAATACAGTTGACAAAGCCCTGGTCTCCTGAAACCAGTCTGCCTTTTTCAGAACTGGTAGGAACAGCACCACTTCTCTCAATGAGATACACAGTCAGGATAGAAATCAAAACAACTTGGTAAATAATCACTCTACATAAAAATTACTTTTCAGTAACAATGTCACAAGTGACTAAACACTGCCTAGCAATATCCAGGTACAGTCAGTATTTATAGTCTCTTTTTAAAAAGAATTTTATGCAAGCCATCTTTCAGAATCTTGCTTTTCACCGGTTTCCTCTTTTCTCTTTCTGGATTGACAGAGACAAGTTAAAGAAAATCCTCCCACACAGTTTCCACTATTGGTGTAATGACTAACATATCAAAATCTGGCTGTCTCAGTGCCAGAATGTGCTGCACTATGCTGTGTTTGCTCATGTGTAAAACGGCACACTTATAACTGGCCTGTTTTCTTTTTTGGTGTTAAGAACTCACATTCCAAATACAAGTGTGAGAGAAGCTGGAGGTCATGGAATTCCCTGATGTCATTGGCCTGCCCTTTGCCACAGTCTGCCTGCTGTGGCTTATCTTGACTTGTTGGTGCCATGTTGATGATGTTGAGAGAGCACAGTTCAGAGATTCCTTAGCTGGGGCTTTTCCCGCAGAGAGTATACTGTCAAGTACAATTGAATCACAGAGTGATATAAACAAATTTTTTAAAAACTTAATTTGAAATTTTAAAGTGTTCTAGAAAAACACTGGGCTTTCATGTTAGTTGTTGTGATCTTAGTGTCTTAATTTCCTCATTTGTAAAATGGGGTTATAATATCAATGTCAGAGTTTCGGTGAAGATGAAAATAATTGACATATTTAGAGCATCTTTTTTTAAGAGACTCGGTCTCGCTATGTTGCCCAAGCTGGAGTGCTCTGCTGATATTGCTTGATCAAGTATATACGTTATAGTTCACATCAGCAGTCCCCAACCTATTTGGCACCAGAGACTGGTTTTTTGGAAGACAGCTTTTCCGCAGATGAAGAAGAGGGATGGTTTTGGGTTGAAACCATTCCACCTTAGGTCATCAAGCATTAGGCCCTTATAAGAAGCATGCAGCCTAGATCCCTCACTTGCGCAAGCATTTGTGCTGCTATGAGAATCTAATGTCATGGCTGATTTCACAGGAGGGAGAGCTCAGGCTGTAATGTTGCTGGCCTGCTGCTTTTCTCCTGCTGTGTGGCCTGGTTCCTAACAGGTCATGGCCTGGGGGTTGGGACCCCTGGTTTATACTATAACATTTTATTGAGCATTTACTAAGTGACAGCCACTGTGGTCTGACAATAAAACAGTTGCCAAAGGCTTTAGCTCATGGAGCTCGTGTCATTCCATGTAACGATTCTAGTGGTGTGTTAAGCACAATGATGTGATGATGTCTTCTGTTGTTCCTATTTTTGAATTCCCTAATATAAACATTGGAAGTTTTATCAGAGCGCCTCCCATATAATAACTCTATAATAAATGCATTTCAAATGAACAAATATTGTAGCCACAGTGTGAATTTTAAAGAGCCGACAATGCTGTCTTTATTAGGGAAGGCAGAAGGATATATTAATATAGTTCTCAATGAAAGCTTCAGTGGCAATTGTTTTCAGATTAGGAGGCCTGACTTCTTTTCTACCAGCCAGTATGGCCTCACCCTGTAAGGTGGAGAAGAAGGCAGATCTCCTAAAATTTACTTATTTATAAGCAAAGGTTGGCAATTCCTTTGTGACATTTTAAAAACAGCTTAATTAAGGTATAATTAACCTACAATAAATTGGAAAAATTTAAAGTGTAAAATTTGACAAGTCTTGACGTATGTGTATACCCATGAGTCCATCATCCCAATCAAGTTAATGAATAAAGATATTCATCACCCCCAAGTTTTCTCGTAACTGATTTATAATACCTCCATCTCACTCCTGATACCATTCCCTCACTACCTCACCACCATCCCAATCACCAGTGGTTACTAACTTGTTTTCTATCACTGGAGATTAGTTTGCATTTTCTAGAGTTTTATATAAAGGGAATCATATGTATTCTTTTTTTTTTTTTTCTGGCTTCTTTCAGTATAATTACTTTGGAATTAATCCCTGTTGTTGCATGTATTATCAGTTTATTCCATTCTATTTGCTGGGTGGTATTTCATTGTGTGGATACCCCACAGCTTGTTTATCCATTTATCTGTTGATGCACATTTGGATTATTTCCAGTTTCTTTCTCTTGGGTTAATACCTAGGAGTTGGATAGTTTTATCATAGAGTGGGCATATGTTTACATTTTAAGAAACTGCCAAAATATTTTCCAAAGTGGTTGTGCCATTTCACTTCTTTTTCAAGTTGAGAACTCAGATTTACTCATGTGTTAGCAAGGATGAATACTATATTAGAGCCTATTGATTTTTTTTTTAACTTTTAAGTTCAAGGTACAGGTTAGGTTTGTTACATAGGTAAATTTATGTCATAAAGTTTTGTTGTGGAGATTATTTCATTACCCAGGGATTAAGCCTAGCACTCATTATTTTTCCTGATACTCTCTCTCCTCCCACCCTCCACCCTCTGAAAGGCCACCAGGTATGTTGTTCCCTTCTATGTGTCCATTAGTTTGCTAAGGATAATGGTCTCCAGCTCCATGCATGTCTCTCCAAAAGATATGATCTCATTCTTTTTTATGAATGCATAGTATTCCAAGGTATGTATGTATGTATGTTTGTATGTATGTATGCATCTATCTATCTATCTATCTATCTATCTATCTATCTATCTATCTATCTATCTTACCTGATTGCTCTGGCCAGAACTTCCAATACTATGTTGAATAGGAGTGGTGAGAGAGGGCATCCTTGTCTAGTGCCAGATTTCAAAGGGAATGCTTCCAGTTTTTGCCCATTCAGTATGATATTGGCTGTGGGTTTGTTGTAAGTAGCTTTTATTATTTTGACATACATTCTGTTGATACCTAGTTTATTGAGAGTTTGTAGTATAAAGGGCTGTTAAATTTTGTCAAAGGCCTTCTTTGCATCTATTAAAATAATCCTGTGGTTTTTGTCTTTGGTTCTGTTTGTGTGTGAATTACGTTTATAGACTTGCGTGTGTTGAACCAGCTTTGCATCCCTGGGATGAAGCCTGCTTGATCGTGATGGATAAGCTTTTTGATGTGCTGTTGTAATCGGTTTGCCGGTATTTTATTGAAGATTTTTGCATCTATGTTCATCATCGATATTGGCCTGAAGTTTTCTTTATTTTGTTGAGTCCTTGCTGGGTTTTGGTATCAGTATGATATTGGCCTCATAAAATGATTTGGGAAGTATTCCCTCTTTTTGGATTGTTTGGAATAGTTTCAGGAGTGGTACCAGCTCCTCTTTGTATGTCTGGTAGAATTCAGCTGTCAACCTATGTGGACCTGGGCTTTTTTTGGTTGGTAGGCTATTAATTGCTGCCTCAACTTCAGCCCGTGTTATTGGTCTATTGAGGGTTTCAACTTCTTCTTGGTTTAGGCTTGGGAGGGTGCAAGTGTCCAGGAATGTATCCATTTTTTCCAGGCTTACTGGTTTATGTGCATAGAGTTGTTTGTAGTAATCTCTGATGGTAGTTTGTATTTCTGTGGAATCAGTGGTGATGTCCCCTTTATCATTATTTATTGCACTTATTTCATTCTCTCTTTTCTTTTTCATTAGTCTGGCTAGCAGTCTATCCATTTTGCTGATCTTCTCAAAAAACCAGCTCATGGATTTGTTGATTCTTTGAAGGGTTATTTGTGTCTCTATCTCCTTCACTTCTGCTCCGATCTTAGTTATTTCTTGTCTTCTGCTAGCCTTTACGTTTTTTGATCTTGCTCCTCTAACTCTTTCAATTTCGATGATAGGGTGTCAATTTTTGACCTTTCCTTGCTCCTCATGTGGGCATTTATTGCTATGAATTTCCCTCTAGACACTGCTTCAAATGTGTCCCAGAGATTTTGGTACATTGTGTCTTCGTTCTCACTGGTTTCAAAGAACATTCTTATTTCTGCCTTTATTCATTGTTTATCCAGTCAACATTCAAGAGCCAGTTTCCATGCAGTTGTGCAGTTCTGAGTTAGTTCTGAATCCTGATTTCTAATTTGATTGTCCTGTGGTCTGAGAGACTGTTTGTTATGATTTCCATTCTTTGGCATTTACTGAGGAGTGATTTACTTCCAATTACATGGTCAACTTTAGAGTAGATATGATGTGGTGCCAAGAACTTATATTCTGTGGATTTGGGATGGAGAGTTCTGTAGATGTCTACTAGGTTTTCTTGGTCCAGATCTGAGTTCAAGTCCTGGATCCCTGTTAATTTTCTGTCTCGTTGATCTGTCTAATATTGACAGTGGAGTGTTAAAAGTCTCCCATTATTATTGTGTGGGAGTCTAAGTCTCTTTGTAGTTCATTAATAACTTGCTTTATGTACCTGGGTGCCACTGTATTGGGTGCGTATATATTTAGGATCATTAGCTCTTCTTGTTGCATTGATCCTTTTACCATTAATGTAGTGCCCTTCTTTGTCTCTTTTGATCTTTGTTGGTTTAGAGTCTATTTTATCAGAGACTAGGATTGCAACTCCTGATTTTTTTTTTTGCTCTCCATTTGCTTGGTAAATCTTCCTCCATCCCTTTATTTTGAACCTATGTGTATATTGCATGTGAGATGGGTTTCCTGGATATAGTGCACCAATGGGTTTTGACTTTTTATCCAATTTGCCAGCCTGTGTCTTTTGATTGGGGCATTTAGGCCATTTACATTTAAGGTTAATATGGTTATGTATGAATTTGATCCTGACATTTTTATACTAGCTGGTTGTTTTGCCCATTAGTTGATGTGGTTTCTTAATTGTGTCAATGCTTTTTACCATTTGGTACATTTTTGAAGTGGCTGGTACTTGTTCCTTTCTATGTTTAGTGCTTCTTTCAGGAGCTCTTGTAAGGCAGGCCTGGTGGTGATGAAATCTCTGAGCAATTGCTTGTTTGTAAAGCATTTTATTTCTCCTTTGCTCATGAAGCTTAGTTTGGCTGGGTGTGAAATTCTAGGTTGAAAGTTCTTTTCTTTAAGGATGTTGAATATTGGCCCCCACACTCTTCTGGCTTGTAGGGTATCTGCGGAGAGATCAGCTGTGAGTCTGATGGACTTCCCTTTGCAGGTAACCCAACATTTTCTTTCTGGCTGCCCTTAGCATTTGTTTCTTTGTCAAATATCAGTTGACTATAATTATTTAGATCTATTTCTTGGTTGTATATTCTGTTCCATTGATCTGTTTGTCTACTCTTTCATCTTAATTACTGTAGCTTTAATACATTATTTGAATTTGGGTAGTGTCAGTCTTCTGGCTTTTCTTTTTTTAAAATATTGTGTCTGCAATTGTGTGTTGTTTGCTCCTTTGCATAAACATTAGAATCAACTTGTTAATAGTCACAAAGTAACTTGCTTCAAAATTTTTTCAACTTCTATTTTCGAATCAGGGGTACATGTACAGATTTGTTACCTGAGTATATTGTATGATGCTGAGGTTTGGAATATAATTGAATCTGTCTTCCAGGTACTGAGCATATTACCCAAAAGGTAGTTTTTCAACCCTTGTTTCCTTTTTTACTCCCCTACTAGTAGTTTCCAGTGTAATTGTTCTCATCTTTATGTCCATGTGTACCCCACGTTTAGCTCTCACTAAGTGAGAATATGTGGTGTTCGGTTTTCTGTTTCCATATTAGTTCACTTAGAATAATGTCCTTCAGCTAAATCCATGTTGCTGCAAAGGACATGATTTTATTTATTTATTTTTGGCTGCATAGTATTCCAGCGTATGTTTTCTTTATCCAATTATTGATAAGCACCTGGTTTGATTTCATGTTTTTGCTCTTGTGAATAGTGCTGTGATGAATGTACAGGTGCATGTGTCTTTTTGATAGAATGATTTATTTTCCTTTAGGTATATGCACAATAATGGAATTGCTGAGTTGAATGGCAGTGCAAATTTTAGTTCTTTCAGAAATCTTCAAACCCCTCTCCATAATGGCTGGACTAATAATCCTACCAATATGTATAATAAGTCTCCCTTTTCCTCTATAGCCTTGTCAACATCTTATCTTTTGACTTTTTAACATAATCCATTTTGACTGGTGTGAGATGGTATCTCATTGTGGTTTTGATTAGCATTTCTCTGATTGTTAGTGATGATGAGCCTTTTTTCATGTTTGTTGGCCACTTATATGTCTTCTTTTGAGAAGTATCTATTCATGTCCTTTGCCCACTTTTTAGTGGAGTGGTTTGTTTTTTGATGGTTGATTTGTTTAAGTTCCTTATAGATTCTGGATTTTAGACTTTTATCAGATGTACACTGTGTAAATATTTTCTTCCATTCTGTAGATGTTCTGTTTACTTTATGGGTCGTTTCTCTTGCTGTGGAGAAACTCTTTAGTTTAATTAGGTCACACTTGTCAATTTTGGTTTTTGTTGCAGTTACTTTTGAGAACTTAGCCAAAAATTCTTTGCCAATGCTAATATTGAGAAGGACATTTCCTAGAGTTTTCCTAGGATTTTTATAGTTTGAGGCCTTACATTTAAGTCTTTATTCCATCTTGTGATAGATAGAGGTTCAGTTTCTTTCTCCTGCGTATGGCTGGCCAGTTCTCCCAGAATTATTTACTAAAGAGGGAATCTTTTCCCTAATGCTTATTTTTGTCAAGTTTGACAAAGATCAGGTGGCTGCAGCCATATGGCTTTATTTCTGGGTTCTCTAATCTGTTCCATTATTTGATGCGTCTGTTTTTATACCAGGACCATGCTGTTTTGGTTACTGTAGCCTTGTGTTAGTATAATTTAAAGTTGGATTGTGTGATGCCTCTGGCTTTGTTCTTTTTCCTTAGAATTGCTTTGGCTATTTTGACTCATTTTTGGTTCTGTTTGATTTTTAGAATAATTTTTCTAAATCTATGAGAACAGTCATTGGTAGTTTGATGGGAATAGTATTTAATCTGTAAATTGCTTTGGGTAGTGTGGCCATTTTAATGCTGTTGATTCTTCTAATCCACAAGCATTGAATATTTTTCTATTTATTTCTGTTGTCTCTGATTTCTTTTGGCAATGTGTTATAGTTTTCCTTAGAGATCATTACCTTCTTGATTTGATATTTCCTTAGATTTTTTTTGCAACTGTTGTTAATATTTCATTTTTTATTTGGCTCTTAGCTTGCATATTATTGGTGTATATAAATGCTCCTGAGTTTTGTACATTTACTTCGTACCCTGAAATTTTACTGAAGTCATTTATCAGTTCCAAGAGTCTTATGGCAGAGTCTTTAGTTTTTTGCAGGTATAGAATTATATCATCAGTGAAGAGAGATAGTTTGATTTCTTTTCCTATTTGGATGTTTTTATTTTTTCTCTTGGCTGATTGTTCTAGCTAGGACTTCCAGTACTATGTTGAATAGAAGTCTTGAAAATGGGCATCTTGTCTTATTCCAGTTTTCAAGGGGAATGCTTCCAGGTTTTCCCCATTCGGTATAATGTTGACTGAATTTTCATAGATGGCGCTTATTATTTTGAGGTATGTAACTTCAGTGCCTGGTTTACTAAAGGTTTTAATCATGAAGGATCTTGGATTTTATCAAAAGTTTTTTCCTGCATTTATTGATACAATTATATGGTTTTTGTTTTTAATTCTGTTTATGTGATGAATCACATTTATTAATTTGTGTACGTTTAACCAAACTTGTATTCCAGGAGTAAAGTCTACTTGATTGTGGTGAATTAATTTTCTAATATGCTTCTGGATTCAGTTTGCTACTATTATATTGAAAATTTTTGCATCTATGTTCATAAAAGATTTTGGCCTGTAATTTTCTTTCTTTATTGTGTCTCTGCCAGATTTTGTCATCAGAATGGTGCTGAATTAGTAGAATGAGTTCAGGAGGAGTTCCTCCTCTTTGATTGTTTGGAAGAGTTTCGGTAGGATTGGCACCAGTTCTCTGTATGTCTGAAAGAATTTGCTTGTGAATCCAGCTGTTCCAGGGCTTTTTCTAGTTGGTAGGTTTTTTAAAAAATACTGATTCAACTTTAGAACTCATTTTTCATCTGTTCAGGTTTTCACTTTCCTCCTGGTTCAATCAGGAGTTTCTGTGTTTTGGGAACTTATTTATTTCCTCTAGATTTTCTAATTTGTATGCATAGAGGTGCTTATAATTGTCTGAAAATCTTTTATATTTCTCTAGGATTGATTTAATGTCATTTTTGTCATTTCCGATTGTGCTTATATGGATCTTCTGTCTTCTTTGTTAACCTATCTAGTGGTCTCGTTTATTCTTTCCAATATTTGCTTTCATTGATCTTTTGTATAAATTTTGGTATCGTAATTTTGTCCAATTTTTCTGATTGTAGCTTTTCTTTTTTCTTTTTCTTTTTTTTTTTCCCGCTAGCTTTGGACTTTTTTTCCCCCTAGTTCTTTTAGGTGCAATGTTAGATTGTTAATTTGAAAAATTTTAAATTTTTTGTTATAGGATACCACTATAAACTTTCCTCCTAATGCTGCTTTAGTTGTACCCCAAAGATTTTGGTATATTGTTTCTCTATTTTTGTTAAGTTAAATCTTTTTAAATTCCTGCCTTGATTTCATAGTTCACCCCAAAGCCATTAAGGAGCAAGTTGTTTAATTTTCATATAATTTTGCAGTTTTGGTAGATCTTTTTGGTATTGATTTCAGTTTATACTGTACTATGTTCCAAGAGTGTGGTTGGTATGATTTTGATATTTTTTGAATTTATTGAGATGCTTTATGGCCAAGCATGTGCCTGATCTTAGAATATCTTTTGTATGCAGATAAATGGAATAAATATTCTGTGTTTTTTTGGATGGACCATTCTGTAGATGTCTTTTAGCTCCAATATGTCTCATGTCAAGTGTCTGTCCAGATATATTTTGTTAATTTTACACCTCAGTGATTTGTCTAATATTATCAGTGGTGTGTTGAAGTCTCCCACTATTATTGTGTGATTGTCTAAGTCTTTTCATAGACCAAGAAGGACTTGTTTTATGAACTGGGGTTCTCCAGTGCTGGGCACATGTATATTTAGGATAGTTAACTCCCCTTGTTGAGTGGAACACTTTAGCATTATGTAATACCATTCTTTGTTTTTCCTGATTATTGTTGGCTTAACGTTTGTTTTATTTGATAATGACTTGTGTTCTTTTTGTTTTTCATTTGCATGCAGATATTTCTCCATCCTTTTACTTTGAGCCTATGGATACTGTTACATTTAAGATTAGACTCATGGAGATAATAGACAATTGGGTCTTATCCTTTTATCCAACTTGCCATTTTAGTCCTTTTAAGTGGAGTGTTTAGATCGTTTACATTCAAGGTTAATATTTATATGTGAGCTTTTAATCTTTGCATCATGTGTTTAGTTGGTTGTTTCATAGATCTGATTGTGTTGTTGCTTTATAGTATCTGTGGACTATGTGCTTACGGGTGTTTTTGTGGTAGGAGTTATTGTTCTTTTGTTTTCATATTTAATTGCTAGGATTTTAGATAAGACAGTGTTGAATCTATTGATCGATTTGGGAAGATCTGACCTCTTTATAATATTGTCTTCTAATCTATGAACATGAGATATGATCTCCATTTATTTAGTTCTTTGCTTTCTTATAAAATAATTTTTTAGTTTTCTTATATAAATTTTGTACATATTTGTTGGCAGAAGTATGTCTTTTGTGGTAATAGTGTAAACGGTATTGTGTTTTAAAATTAATATTTCATCTGTTCTTTGATAATCTATAGGAAAGCAATTGGCATGTGTATTTTAAGTTTGCATGCTGCAACCTTACAGTATTTCTTTCGTTATTATTTTTTTATTCACATATTAGTCCATTGTCACACGGCTATGAATAAATACCAAAGACTGAGTAATTTATGAAGGAAAAAGGTTTAATTGACTCACAGTTCTGGATTGCTGGGGAGGTCTCAAGAAACTTACAATCATGGTAGAAGGCAAAGGAGAATCAGGCACCTTTCCACCAGGTAGCAGGATGGAGTGAGTACAAGCATGGGAAATGCCAGATGCCTAATAAACCATCAGACCTTGCTTGTAAGACTCACTCATTATCATGAGAACAGAATGGGGGAAAGCACCTCCATGATCTAATTACCTTTACTTGGTCCCACCCTTGACACATGAGGATTATGAGGGTTACGATCCAAGGTGAGATTTGGGTGGGGATACAGGGCCAAACCATATCAACTCTCAATATAGACAATCATGCCATCTATGAACACAGTTTAATTGCTTCTTTCCCATTTGTGTAACTTTTCTTGTCTTAATGTATTAGCTAGAACTTCCAATATGATGTCAAAAAGGAGTCATTAAAGAATACATACCAGCCTGGTTCATGAACTTAGTGGAAAGCTTATAGTTTTGCACCATTAAATATTACGTTAGCTATTTGTGTAGATATTCTTTATATAGCTGAAGAAAGTTTTCTCCATTTCTAGCTTTCTGTGAGTTTTTGTCATAAATGGGTATTGATTTTGTCATGTATTTTCTATATCTATTGATATGATCATGTGATTTTTCTTCTTTAGCCTGTTGCTTTGATGACTTACATTAATTAATTTTTGAATGTTGAACTAGCCTTGCATATCTGGCTTAAGTCTCACTGGTAATGGTGTATCATTTCACTTTTACTTTTTAACATTTATTTTAGTTTTGGCAGGTGTACGTGTGAAGGTTTGTTATATAGGTAAACTTGTGTCACAGGGGTTGTTGTACAAATTATTTTATCAACCAGGTATTAAGCCTAGTACTCATTAATTGTTTTTCCTGATCCTCTCCCTACTCCCACACTCTACCATATTTGTTTTTCCGTTTCTGCATTAGTTTGCTAAGGAAAACTGCTTTCATCTCCATCTAGCTTTCTGCAAAAGACATGATATCATTATTTTTTATATCATGCATAATATTCCATGGTGCGTGTTATATATGTACCACATTTTCTTTATTCCGTCTGTCATTGATGGGCATTTAGGTTGATTATGTCTTTGCTATTGTGACTGGAGCTGCAATAAACATTTACATGCATGTGTCTTTATAGTAAAATGATTTATATTCCTCTGGGTATATACCTGGTAATGGGAATGCTGGGCTGAATAGTAGCTCTGCTTTTAGCTCTTTGAGGAATCACTATACTGCTTTCTGAAATGGTTGAACTAATTTACTCTACAACCAACAGTGTATAAGGGTTTCCATTTATTCACAACCTCACCAGCATCTGTTATTTTTTTGACTTTTTATTCATGGCCATCCTGAGTAGTATAAGATGGCATCTCATTGTGGTTTTGATTTGCATTTCTCTAGTGATCAGTGATACTGAGATTTCTCTCATATAATTGTTGACTGCATGTATGTCTTCTTTTGAAATGTGTCTATTTGTGTCTTTTGCCCACTTTTTAATGGGGGTTGTTTGTTTTCCTCTTGTAACAATTTTTAAGTTCTTTGTGGATACTGGATATTAGACTTTTGTCAGATGCACAGTTTGAAAATATTTTCCCCCATTCTGCAGGTTGTCTGTTTACTCTGGTAATAGTTTCTTTTGCTGTGCAAAAGCTCTTAAGCCTAATTAGATTCCATTGTCAATTTTTGCTTTTATCGCAATTGCTTTTGGTGTCTTTGTCATGAAATCTTTGGTGGTTCCTATGTCCAGGATGGTATTGCCAAAGTTGTCTTCCAAGATTTTATAGTTTCAGTTTTGCGTTTAATCTCCAGTGTACTTTGAAGACTGAAATTTTTATTCAGTCTTAAAATAAGACTTAAATTTTTATTTAAGACTTAATTTTTGTATATGCTGAAAGAAAGAGGTCCAGTTTTCTGAGTACAGTGGCTCATGCCTGTAATCCCAGCAATTTGGGAGACCAAAGCAGGCTGATCACTTGAGGTCAGGAGTTTGAGACCAGCCTGGCCAACATGGTGAAACCCTGTCTCTACTAAAAGTACAAAAATTACCTGGGTGTAGTAGCACATGCCTGTAATTCCAGCTACTTGAGAGGAGTGAGCCACAAGAATTGCTTGAACCCAGGAGATAGGGGTTGCTGTGATCTGAACTCACACCACTGCACTCCAACCTGGGCAACAAAATGAGACTCTGTCTCAAAAACGAAGGTAGTGGGTCACCTTTAATCTGTGTATGACTATCCAGTTATCCCAGCACCATTTATCGAATACGGCGTCTTTTCCCCATTGCTTGATTGTGTTTGCCTTTTTAAAGATCAGATGGTTATAGGTGTGTGGCCTTATTTGTGGGCTCTCTATCCTGTTCCATTGGTCTATATGCTTGTTTTTGTACCAGTATTAGGCTACTTTGATTACTATAGTCCTGTAATATAGCTTGAAGTTGGGTGATGTGATGCCTCCAGCTTTGTTCTCGTATGCCTAGGATTTCCTTGGCTACTTGGGCTCTTTTTTGGTCCCATATGAATTTTAAACAGTTTTTTCTAATTCTCTGAAAAATGTCATTGGTAGTTTGATAGAAGTAGTATTGAATCTGCAAATTGCTTTGGGCAGTATGATCATTTTAATGATATTGCTTCTTTCTATTCATGAGAATTGGATGTTTTTCAATTTATGTGTATCTTCTCTGACTTCTGGTGCAGTGGTTTGTAATTCTTTTTTTTTTCTCTCTCTCTTTTTTTTTTTTGAAATGGAGTCTTGCTCTTTTTCCCAGGCTGGAGAGCAGTGGCATGATCTTGGCTAACTGCAACCCCCGCTCCCCAGGTTCAAGTGATTCTCCTGCCTCAGCCTCCCAAGTAGCTGGGATTATTGTAGAGATCTTTCACCTCCCTGAGTTAGCTCTATTCCTAGGTATTTTATTCTTTTTTGTATTAACTGTGAATGGAATTGCCTTCCTGATTTGGCTGTTGTTGGCATAAAGGAATGCTAGTGATTTTTGTACACTGAATTTGTATCCCGAGACTTTGCTGATGTGTTTATCAGTGTAAGTAGATTTTGGGTGAAGACTATGGTGTTTTCTGGTCATAGAATTATGTTATCTGCAAGCAGAAATACTTTGACTTTCTCTCTTTCTATTTGGATGAACTTTATTTCTTTCTCTTGCCTGGTTGCTCTGGCCAGGACTTCCGATATTATGTTAGATTGAAATGGTGAGAGGGGACATCCTTGTCTTGTGCTGGTTTTCAAGAAGAATGCTTTCAGCTTTAGCCAATTCAGTATTATGTTGGCTGTAGGTTTGTTATATATGGCTCTTATTATTTTGAAGTGTGTTCCTTCAATACATAATTTATTGAGAGTTTTTAACATGAAGGGTATTGAATTTTATCAAGCTTTTTCTGCTTCTATTGAGATAATCATGTGGTTTTTGTATTTAGTGCTGTTTATGTAATGAATCACATTAATTGATTTGCGTATGTTGAACTAATCTTGCATGCCAGGGATGAAACCTACTACCTACTTGATTGTGGTAGATTAGCTTTTTGATATGCCACTGGATTCAATTTGCAAGTGTTTTGTTGAGGATTTTTGAATCAATGTTCATCAAGGATATTGGCCCAAAGTTTTCTTTTTTGTTGTGTCTGTGCCAAGTTTTGGTACCAAGATGTTGATGGTCTCATGAAATGAGTTGGAGAGAGGTCCCTCCTCCTCAACTTTTTGGAATAGTTTATTTTGGAATGGTACCAGCTCTTCTTTCTACATCTGGTAGAATTCAGCTGTGAATCTGTCTGCTTCTGGGCATTTTTTTGGTTGGTAGGCTATTTATTACTGATTCAATTTTAGATCTAATTATTGGTCTTTTCAGGGATTCAGTGTGTTCCTGATTCAATCTTGGGAACATGTATGTATCCAGGAATTTATCCATCTCTTCTAGGTTTTCTAGTTTGTATGCATAGATGTATTCAGAGTAGTTTCTGAGGGTTATTTTTATTTCTGTGGGGTCAGTGGTAACATTCGCTTTGTCATTTATTTCTAATTGCGGTTATTTGGATCTTCACTCTTCTTTATTAGTCTAGCTAGTGGTCTATCATATTAACTTTTTAAAAAAGCAGTTCCTAGATTTATTTTTTTTTGAATGATTTCTTTCTGTCTGAATTCACTTCAGTTCATCTCTTATTTTAGTTATTTTTAATCTTCTAGCTTTGGAGTTGATTTGATCTTATTTAATTCTTTCAGTTGTGATATTAAGTTGTTAATTGAAGATCTTTCTAAATTTTTGATGTGGACATTTAGTACTATGAATTTTCTTCTTAATACTGCTTTGGATGTGTCTTAAAGATTCTGGAATGTTTTATCCTTTTTCTCACTAGTTTAAAAGAACTTCTTGATTTCTGCTTTAATTTCATTATTGATACAAAAGTCATTCAGGATCATGTTGTTAATTTCTATGTAATTGCATGGTTTTGAGCGATTTTCTTAGTCTTGACTTCTATTTTTATTTACTGTAGTACACGTGTGTTTGGCATGATTTCAGTTCTTTTGCATTTGTTGAGGATTGTTTTATGTCTAATTATGTGGTCATTATGCGCCATGTGGCAATAAGAATAATGTATATTCAGGGTTGTTTTGGGTGGAAAGTTCTGTAGAGTTCTATCAGATCCATTTGGTTCAATGTTGAATTCAGGTCCTGAATATCTATGTTAATTTTCTGGCTTGATGATCTGTCTAATAATGTCAGTGGAGTGTTGAAGTCTCCCACTATTATCGTGTGGGATTCTATGTTTCTTTGTAAGACCATAAGAACTTGCTTATGAGTCTGTTTTGTCTGAAATTAGGATTGCAACCTCTGCTTTTTTCAGTTTTCCATTTACTTGGTAGGTTGTCCTCTATTGCTTATTTTAAACCTTTAGGTGTCATTACATGTGAGAAGTGTTTTGTGAAGACATTACACCATTTGGCTTTGCTTTTATATCCAGGTTGCCACTATGTGCCTTTATTTTTGTTTTGTTTTGTTTTATTTTATTTTAGAGACAGAATCTTGCTCTGTCACCCTGGCTGTAGTGCAGTGGTGTGTCTTGGCTCACTGGAACCTCTGCCTCCTGGGTTCAAATGATTTTTGTGCTTCAGCCTCCTGAGTAGCTGGGATTATAGGTGTGTGCCACTACATATGGCTAATTTTTGTGTTCTTAGTAGAGATGGGGTTTCACCACATTGACCAGGCTGGTCCTGAACTCTTGACATCAAGTGATTCACCCACCTCAGCCTCCCAAAGTGTTAGGATTATAGGCATGAGACACCACACCTGCCCACTCTGTATCTTTCAAATGTAGCATTTAGCCTGATTACATTCAATGCTAGTACTAATACATGTGCATTTGATCCTGTCATTGTGTTGTCAGCTGGTTACTATGTTGGCTTGTTTATGTGGTTGCTTTACAGTGACACTGATCTGTGTGGCTAAGTGTGTTTTTGTATCAGCTGGTATCAATCTTTTCTTTCTACATTTAATGCTCCTTTCAACATCTCTTTTAAGGCAGGTCTGGTGGTAATAAATATGCTCAACATTTGCTTATCTGAAAAAAAAATTATTTTTCTTCAGTTGGGGAGCTTAGTTTGGCTGGATATGAAATTCTTAGTTGAAGGTTTGTTTTTGTTTGTTTAGTTGCTTTATAGTATCACTGGTTTGTGTCTTTAATTGTGGTTTTGTATTAGCTGGTAGTAGTCTGTCTTTTCTATATTTAGCATTCCTTTCAAGGTCTCTTGTAAGATAGGTCTGGTGATAACAAATTCCTTCAACATTTGTTTATCTGAAAGGGATCTAATTTCTCTTTCACTTAGGAAGCTTATTTCAGCTGGATATAAGATTCTTAATTGAAGATTTTTTATTTTGCTTTAAGAATGTTGACTATTGGCCACCCAATCTATTCTGGCTTATAGGGCTTCAGCACATAGATCTGCTGCTAGCCTGGTGGAGTTCCCTTTGTAGGTGATTTGCCCTTTCTCACTGGATACCTTTAACATTCTTTCTTTGACCTTGGAAAATCTGATGACTGTGTATCCTTTGGATGATCTTTTTTGTGTAGAATCTTGCAGGAGTTCTCTCTATATCATGAATTTGAAATTCTTACATTGTGAAATTATTGTCTTGTGTTATTCAGTTCTGTTGGATTTCTTAGGTTCTTTTTTACACTGGCTCTTTTGTCCTTCAGCTCCTGTATCATTTTATTGTGATTCTTATTTTCCTTGGATTGAATTTTTCTGTCCTCCTAAATCTCAGTAATCTTTGTTCATCTCCATATTCTGGATTCTATTTCTGTCATTTCAGCCAGTTCAGCATGGTTAAGAAGTCTTGTTGGAGAACTGGTATAATTAATTGCAGGACATATGGCACTCTGACCATTTGAATTACTGGAGTTCTTGTATTGGTTCTTTCTCAACTCTGTGTGTGAATGTTCCTTTAATTGCAGTATAGGTTGAGTATAGTCAGTAGACTTCTTTTCTCAATTTTTCACAGACTGAGGCTTTGTACAGAGTTTTTATTTGAAGCTGACTTCTTGTCTTTGATTTCAAAGCGGGTATGTTATCAGGTATTTTTGGTGTTGAAGTTTTGGGGTATAATCCAGTAGATGACAGGCATATTGATCAATTGGTAGACTTGCTCAGTTGTGTCGCTATCCTATATTTACTCACAGTGGCAGTTGTGTTCCCTCTCAATGCTATTCCCCTTAAGTGTTGGCTGTAGATCATGACCTGGTGTTCTTGGGCTACCCACTGAAGCTCTGAGGTGATCTCAGTGTTTATGTTCCTTCTCTAAATTGAAAGCAGCAGAAGAAGGAACCTCAGTAATTATTGTGGCCAAGGATCTTTTTGCTTGTCTTTTGGGGTTTTTCATCCCAGACAGATGTAGGTCAGCAATCACTCAGTGGATTCAGCCCAGGATGGAGGGTCTGTGCTGTGAGCCCAAACCAGGGGTATCCTGTCTAGAAGATTTGCTAACCTTCTCTCCTTGAGTTAACTGGAGCTTGCTGAAGGAATAGATAAGGCATTTACAGTCTTTGGCTATTTTAGATACCTCCTATAAATGGAATCATACAGTATTTACTTTTATTACTTTGACTGGAATTTTTCACTTATAATGTTCTCAGAGTTTGTTCATGCTGTCACTTCTTGCAGAATTTCCTTCTTTTATAATGCTGAATAGTATTCCACTGTATGTATATACCATATATTCTTTATTCATCTGAGAATGGATATTTATGTTGTTTCCACATCTTGTGTATTGTCAATAGGGCTGCAATGAATACAGAGGTGCTAATATCTTCGTAAGATCCTGATTTCAATTCCTTTGGATAAATACCCAGATGTGGGATTACTGGGTTATGTGGTAGATCTATTTTTGATATTTTGAGAACTATTTATACAGTTTTCTAAAGTGGATGCACCATTTTGCATTCCTACCAACCATGCATAAGGAGTTCAATTTTTCTACATCCTCACCAACACTTGGTATCTTTTGTTTTCTTGATAATAGCCACCCTGACAGTTGTAAGGTGATACTTCATTGTGATTCTGATTTGTATTACGTTATGATTAGTAATGTTGAGCATTTTTTCATATACTTGTTGGCCATTTGTATGTCTTGTTAGGAGAAATGTCTACTTAAGTCTTTGGCCCATTTTTAGATTGGTTATTAGGTTTTTTTTTTTTTCCATTGAGCTATAGGAGTTTCTTATGTATTTTAGATATTAACCCCTCATCAGATATATTGCTTGCAAATATATTTTCCCATTCTGTAGATTTCCTTTTCAATTCATTAACTGTTTCCTTTGCTGTGTAGAAGGTTTTTCATTTTATGTAATCCCATTTGTCTATTTTTACTTTTGTTGCCTGTGTTTTTGGTGTCAGATCCGAAAAGTCATTTTCCAGGTTAATGTCATAAAAATTTTTCTCTAGTATTTTTTTTTTTTTAGAAATTTTACAGTTTTGAGTATTATATTTAAGCATTTAATCTATTTTGCATGGGATACCCAGTTTCCCACCACTATTTGTAAAAAGACTCTTCTTTCTCTGTTATGTGTTCTTGGCATCCTTGTCAGAGATCAGTTGACTATTTATATATATACATATATATATTATATATAATGTATATATATGTATGTGTGTGTATGTGTGTGTGTGTGTGTATATATATATATGGATTTATTTCTGTATTCTCTATTGGCCAGTAGGTCTGTCTTTATTGTATTTCCAGTTTTATAAAAAAAAAAGCAAATGAAATTTTGATAGAGATTGTGCTGAATATGTAGATCATTGGGTAACATGGACATTTAAACAATATTAAGTCTTCTAATCCATGAACACAGGAGGTTTTCCCATTTACTTGTGTCTTGTTTGTTTCATTTCTTTCTTCTTCTTTTTTTTTTTCGATGTAATCTCGCTCTATCATTCAAGCTGGAGGGCAGTGATGTAATATCAGCTCACTGCAACCTCTGCCTCCCAGGTTCAAGTGATTCTTCAGCCTCAGCCTCCTAAGTAGCTGGGATTACAAGCATCTGCCACCATGCCAGGCTAACTTGTATTTTTAGTAGAGATGGGGTTTTGCCATGTTGGCCAGGCTGGTCTTGAACTCCTGACCTCAGGTGATCCACCCTCCTTGGCCTCCCAAAGTGCTGGGATTACAGGTGTGAGCCACTACTCCCGGCCTTGATTTCTTTCATCAGTGTTGTGTAGCTTTCAGTATACAAATATTTCACCTTCTTAGTTAAGTTTATTCCTATATATTTTATTTTTTTTTTTGGTGCTATTACAAATGAGATCATGACTTGCTTTTATCATTGTTTACTTTTAAACATTTAGCTTCTTTTCTTCTGCTTGACAGGTGTCACACTGTTAATTTTTAATTATCATATCACATGATTAAGGTACAAGTATCTTTTGAGATACTTTTGAGGGACATCTTTCTAGGTCTTTAAGGGTGTTTGGAGTTTAACCCTTTTTAATTTTCTTTTTATTATATTTTATTATATTTTAATTTTGTTTAACATCCTTATATTAATTAACAAAAGATTCACCCATATTTATTTAATTAATTTTTCCAGAAGAACCCCTTAGTATTCATTCAAGTGATTGATATAAATACCATTTCTGAATTCATGCACAAGACGACTTAGGTTACAAATACACTATGCAAGTTACATGTCTTTCAGTACTTCTCAAGTAGCAGATAGAGACAGTAATTTTCTGTAATGGCAGTTAAATTGCATTGCTTCTTCCGTGTGACTTTATATATTAGAACACTAAGAATATTCAGCTATTTCTCATTCCTAGCCACTTTCTATATAGCTCTGTAACCTGCACAGAATTCTATAGACTTGGTGCTAGAAATTATAAAGAATGGGCTAAGCATAGTGGCTCATGCCTGTAATCCCAGCACTTTGGGAGGCCGAGGTGGGTGGATCACCTGAAGTCAGGAGTTTGAAACCAGCCTGGCCAACATGGTGAGACCCCCTTTCCACTAAAAATACAGAGATTAGCTGGGTGTGGTGGTGCATGCCTATAATCCCAGCTACTCGGGAGGTGAATCCCGTGAACCCAGAAGGCAGAGGTTTCAGTGAGCCGAGATCATGCCACTGCACTCCAGCCTGGGTGACAGAGCTAGACTCCATCACAAGAAAAAAAAAAAAGAAGTACTAAAAATTTTCCTTAGCTGAACATTTAGCCTAGCACTAAATAATAAAGCTTATTTAGGCCAAAAAAAGCCACTTTTTTTTCCAAAGAAAACAACCTTTTATTTCAGAAAAATCAGTGTTCTTGGGGCTTGCTTTGCAGAAGCTCATTGGTTTAACATGCACCCACTTCAGAGATGTGATGATATCAGAGATGCTGGTTGCAAGTAAAGACAGCTTGTCCTGCAAAAGTGTGTATTAAGTTGTTAACAATAAATAAACAGATTGAATTTAGCTCCATTTAAAAAAAAAGGGGGAAGAAATGATAAATTTTTTTTTTTGGAGAAAAGCAGATTGCTTAACTTCATCATATGATAGGATGTAGCCAAGTAGAAATTAATATGCAGTATCCCATAAATATATACACCTACTATGTACCCACAAAAATTAAAAATAAAAAATTTAAAAAGAATAAAAAAATAAAATACTCTGTAAATTGGTGATAATAAGAAACCTGCTTCTTAGCTCTATTATTTATCTAATAATTTGTCTAATGGAAGTGCCAGGATCTTTCTTCTTAGGGTTAAATGTTTCTACTTGAGAACATGTATAACAAAAATTCAATTTAATTAGACCTTTTGAATCATTGGATTTAAATTGAAAAGATATTTTAAATTATGGATGTCTAACACATTCTATCACAAGATTAAAAATCTTGTTTGTGCTTCATTTATTTAAGAAGTCCCTGTTGAGTACTTGTTAAATGTTGGGTGCTGGGCTGGGTTGTTTTTCCAAATGGTTTAAGAAATACATTATATTTCTTGCCCTTGAAGACCTCACTCTAAGTGGTGGGGGAAGGAGGAACAACATATAGAACAAGCAGAGAACAACGTGAGGCCAAAGATAACTAGATGTCCAAATGCCTCTTACAGAAGACACATGACATGGGAGGTCAGGAAGAGGGGAATGGTGTATGCATTACAGGATATTTTGTGAAATCCCCTGAAAAAATGCATGGCTTGACGTAGGTCTTGACGGTTGAATAGGAAGTGGATATACACATAAGTTTATCTGGTAAAAATGCATGCTTTTGCTACTTTTAAGTTAATGGAGTTTAATAAACTGAATAATGACACTGTAGTAAAGAGCTCATTTAATTGGAAGGCACGAGGCTATGTTTTCAACAATATTACATAGTGAGCTAGCTGTGTAAAAAATCAACCTGTGGCCTCTGCCAGATTCACTGCACCCAACCAGCAACAAGGTATTGAGCTCAGACAAACAAACTCGCAAGTTACTATAGAATTTATCTATAACTAGGTTTGCTTAGCTTTAGAAAGGATATAGGATAGACAGCGATGCAGCCTATGTGGCCATAACATAGCAGAGGTCTTGTACCTTAAAGGTACACCTAGCAAATGTTCCAGGTACCAGAGAAGTCCCAGATCTGGGGTCTCTCCAACAGGAAAATTAAATCAAAGATCAAACCCTTAGGAGTTCCTGAGGTTAGAAGAAAGGTTACAAATCAGCTGTTGACCTTTTACTTCCAGGCTAGTCTTCTTTACCCATAAAATAATGGGCTGATTTATATAAGCTTTTATTTAAAAAAAAATCTAGTTCAAATTCCAGCATCACCATTTACTAGTTGTATAAGCTTGGGTAAGTTATTTAACCTCTCTGAATATCCATTTCTTTGTTAAAAAATATATGAAAATACCTACCTCTGATGTTTGTTATGTATTTTAAATGACCTCAAATACCTTTGGCAGGATATGGAGAGTCAGGCTATTTTAATGTAGAAACCTAAATGTTTTTTTTTTTCTTTGCAGCACTGGCAGGATTATTGTTGGCCTTATTCCTGCACTGGGTTCTAATGGACCATTAAGATCTATTGTCAAAAGAACCAAAAGCAAAGTAGATTTCTAAAATAAGTAAAAGAAAATGAGTGACTCTGGAGAATGGGTAGATTTCCTGGAGACAAAAAGGGGCTAGAGGAACTGGAGAAAGAGAAAAAACATAGGTTGCTAGATTTGGTAAGAGTTCAGGAGTTTGATGCTGTAAAAGTGGTCTAACGAGGTAGGGCACTAATAATATGAGAAGCACTGGGTGGTGCCCATTAGTTGCCCAATACTTGGTTTGGTCCCTGTCTGATTAACTATTGGATGAGCTCATATGCTGTGTCCCAGGAGACAGTCCTGGATCTCTGTGCTCCAAAGGCCTCAAGACATGGTAAAGACAGAGAGGTCTTTTAAATTTTTTTTTCTGGACCCAAGAGGTTGTAATCAATCTATGATCTGGACATTTCAATTGCCTTGACATTCAATACTGTTTTCTGACACTGAATTTATCTTGGAAAATTTCTCATTGATTACTGAATTGTCTAAAATGATTAAACTGGTCATTTTAGATGTGTCAACTCAGTAACTTATTAGATTTTCTTGAGATGAGAAAGGACCCAGTGAGTTATTAGACGTAAGGACTACTTTCTGTCTTTACCCTTCTATTAAATAATCTATCATCACAACTATTAAATAAACAATTAAAATCACATTTTGTATAATAATCTGTCATTTTCATCAAAGGTTGACTTGTTTTGAGAAAACAATTTAGTTTTTAATGAGGGGTTTTGGAACAGGATAGAGTCCAGTAATTTCAGCCAACATTTATTTGTGGCTAGACTGAAGAACCTAGAGGCTTTTTTTTTTCTTCACTGATTTGGTTTTCTTTCACATTTTATCCCACATCTCTTAATTAGAGAAATAGGTAAAATTAAAAGATGCAAACACAAACAATTTAATGGATTATTTGGGCTCTTAGGTAGTCTAGTTAGAAAATATGAGGATCATTTCTGTCTAATTTACTTGCATGTGTGGACATGTATACCTTTTGAGCTTGTATTTCTTAGCCTGCTTTATCAGTACTGTTCATTTTAATTCTCAATTATCTCATATATTAATCAGCGATTGCAGCAATAAATGGATATAACAAATAACTTTAAAATAGCTTACAGGCTGTTACAAGTTTGCAACAATAGACATTTATTTTTGTGGCTCATGAGTCTGTGAGTTGCTTGGGCTCCTGTGGGGCTTGACTGTAGATTGTTGGTTGGGCTCAGATTTGCTCCACATGTGTCATTCTGGAATGAGCGACTATTAGGGACATGCTTTTTTCATCATGATGGCAGACATGATAGGAGCCAGGCCAAGTTATGTAAGCATGTCTAAAGCCTCTGCTCATACAGCCATTAATGTTGGATGAGCTAAAGCAAATCACATAGCCAAGTCATGTTGGCTTACTCTAATGGGAGCTTGAGCAAAGTCACATGGCAAAGAGAGTGTTAAGTATTATTTGTTAGCAAAGAGGGAGTGAAAAATTGGAAACAATAATCCTCTACCACTGTTTGGATAGAAGATGATGGATGCAGTTGCTCCCTAAAGAGCTGTCGGCTAAACTTAATCATAGTGTTTTCACTGAATTGATCTGAGCTGGTGTTTCCTGGGGTGAACTGAGAAAGAACTTGATGTTTTTTCCCCCAGAAATAAGAAATACCTTGCAATTATCAAAAAGCCTGTTTCTAAAGCATAGTGTGTAAATATGTATGAACAGTATGTGCATGTGTGCCTGCAACACACATGTGTGTACACATACACAAAGTTTAGCATGGGCCATTTTAGATGCTAATATTCTGATTTTAAAAGGATAAAAACAGCCAGGTTCTTCATCCAGAGACATTGCAGGGAAATACCTTAGCAAAATACAAACAAGAGAGATGCTCTGTTACTTCCAAATGTTTCTACTTTTAGTGTATTTTAACTTCTTTCAGATTATCTTAATTTCTCTCTCATGCCCAATTGTGATTCTGAGAGATATGACAAAAGGTAACAGCTTGTCCTAGAGCGACTGTCGGCCAGTAGCAGACTCAGTTAACCTCCTCCAAGTTGCTCTTGGTTGGAGAAGTATTTATGTCACATGTTTAGACCAACCAATAAATAGCCTGTGATTATTTTGAGTGTCACTATTTTATTTTTCTACAAGCTATAAGACTGACCAACTGAACTCTTGAAGCCGTGCTCAGGGATTATAGATGCCTTGTTATTTCACGAATAAAGTACTAGTTTCTGAAATCCTTTATCTTGCCGATATCCTAAGATTGAACGCTGAACCCCATAATTATTACAAACAAATGATTTTTTTTTTAAATTAAAACTTTTTACTGATATTCACAGTCCAAAGCCACCACAAGGTGAGACCTACCTCTTTTGACACATTTAGTATTCGGTCATAATAGACAGTCCTTTGTTTGGCTGGTCTGAGTGAAGTGGTGTTTATAACTTATTGGTCATAACCAGTTACAGATTTTCTTGTTCCTTCTTCACTCCCACTGCTTCACTTGACCATCCTTAAATTTTTTTTTTTAAAAAGTAAATTGAAAAAATAGTCCTTGTTTAAAGACAATAGATCTCTTCCTGTTTATATGACAGATGTTTGGGATTATTTTAGATTTTGATATTCTCCTAATGGGAATCTCAAACCTGCATGGTCTGGAGAGAAGGAAGTAGATGAAATTCCTAGACTTGGATCTATTCCCTTGACTTCCAGACCTAAAGGAGACTTATCAGCTGCAGTGATGAGCAGGAGCTGGGGTAGGATCTGGGAGCTCTGTTAAGGTGGTGGGTGTTTGTGAATTTCTAAGCTCTGAATTTAATGAAGCTCTAGAGTAGTACATTAGAATTGTTTGTGTCACTGAGCCACCAGCATGCCAAAACCATTCTTAGGACAATTGCCCAACAGACCCTGGCTGCTGGAGACTTGCTCATTGCAAAACAAACAAGCAAACAAAAAACAAACCCCCAAACTGCAGAGAATCCAGGGTTGCAATGGAGCAGGTACTGGATATTAATGCTCTATGTCTCTGGGCCTCGACTCTGAGTTTGTTTTCCTGAATTTTAGGGCACTCAATCCCTTTACTATGTATCTTTTATGTGTAGGTTCTTCTAGAGACTGAATTATTTTGAATCTAAGATTTGAGTCCTAAAATGAACTTGAACTAACTGAACTCTTTCCCCAAGCCCCGGCTTGACCCTAAGTATTTTTTATTTAACTGGAAAATACTTCATGGCTTGCTTTCTGAAGCTCCAGAGGGCAAGGTTTTATTATTTCTCTCCTATTTATTTGCAAGATGAGTCTGAAGCAGTTTGGGAATGTAGAAACTGCAGGAATGTTTCAGCCTAATATAAAATGTTTTCTCTAACCATCAGGATAGCCTAACAATTAGATTGTTGAAAGCAATTAGCTGCTTATTACAGTTTTCTATAAATGTACTGTTAAACTGTTTTCCATGCTGAACTGAACTATGTTATTCACTGAGTTTGAATCTTAAATTAATTTTAACTGATAATTTTTCAGAGAGGGGAGAAACAACGTATTTCAAAACACAGCACAAACCACCAGAGCAGCATGTTCTTATTTGACGACAGGGCTCCCACTGACACAGGCTGCTAGGTCACTGAGGCTCTGGTTGGAGTGTCTCTCCTCAAGACAGTCTGCTGAGGATTACAGGCTTCTTAGCCTCTTAGTGACTGCGGTGACTCTGACCTTCCTTCCAGAAGGATTGTTACTGGGCTAGCAGGTCAGACCTGAGATTTAGTTCTGACTTTGCCATTTACCAGGCCATGAACAAGACATTGGGCCACTCTATAAAATCTGAGGTTGGTTTCTTTAAGGTCACTTCTTGCTCTGACCACCTGTGGTCGATATGAAAAGGATTTAAGATGACTTAAGTATAGCAAGAATCATTTTTAGTCTCTATGTTTTTTTTCCTAGCTCTGCTTTGTTTTCCAACAAAGATGACATTTAGAAGAACAAAGAATATTGAAACAGAAGACCTAGATTTTTTCTTGGATACAACAACTTCTTTAAATCATCTCCCTGACTCTAATCTTCCCCGTCCAGTCTGTTTTCCTCCTACATTTAGAAAGATCCTTCAAAAATGTAAATATTCTCTCCTTAGTTATCTGTTTAAACAGATAATTTTTTTACTGTCTTTACCATGAAGTCCAAATTCCTCATCATAATTTACAAAACTACTTAAAAATCTTATTCTGTTAATGCTTTCTCTTCAGTCCTTCCTTTTGCAGTCTTTGCTAAAACATACTGAATTTATATCACCGCCTTAAACAAGTCATATTGTTTCTCAGCTCTGGGGCCACCTTTATAGCTCTCCCTTGTCCTTGAGTATTCTAACCCCATCCCTTCATCTGTATAAATCCCACTCTTCACTTAAATTTTGGCTTCAAGTTACTATTTTTAAAAGCCTTGCTTGCCTCCTAGAAATACAGTACCATGTATTTCTTCCACCATAACATGTCACTTTCCTTCCTGGTATATTTCCTGGCATATTGTAAGCTCTGTGAGACAGGGGCCTGTAGATGCCTCTAACATGTAGCACAGTACCTGGCACACTGAATGAAAAAAATGTTGTATGGAGCTAATATCTCAATTCTGAAATTTATTAGTTACACGACCATCGGCAAATTATTTGACCTTTTTAAAATATCATTCTCCTTATCTCTACAAATAAATCTTGAACTGAATTATCTTTAAGTTTTATTTCTAAATTTCTTTAATAGTAATATATTATTGTAACATTTATGTATTCAATATGCCCCAAATTTAGGTGTGGGAAAGTATACTATTTAATATTAATTTCTATCTTGAGTACCCATTCTACTTGATACAGAATAGTACTATTATATTACACTTGCCATAGGTATTTTTCTAAGCACATTATATATATCAACTCACTTAATTCACACAATAGCATAAGGAAATCACTATTATTTTACCCAATTTTTGTATGAGGAAACTGAGGCACAGACAGTAATGTGACTCGTCCAATGACATAAATCCTAGGCAAAGCTAAAATTTGGACCCAGTTGATCTGGTTCCAGAGTGGGTACTGTTAACGTTATTTGATAGCACATGCCCCATAGTTAAGAAAACTTTATTTAGTCAATTTTAGGTAAACTTCAGTGGAATAATCTCAACAATCATTTAAGCTTAAACTCAAACTGGAGAAGGAGAGTATGGAAATTCATCATATAAGGGAGGAAAGATTGTCTCATAGATCCTGATCTAAGTCCTGTGGTGGGATAGAGTTCATCGTGTGTGGTCTTTTCTATAATGGCATTATGTATAGTATCTTCCTCATCTGATCTCTGGCATGAGGGTCCAAACCGCATTACGTAGTGCAGTCTGTGAGACCCCCTGTGGACAGGAGAACTCTGTCTCAGAGCTCACTTAAATTCCCCTTTGGAATGTCCCAGTGGACTTTGAGATGCTCTCCCATTTCACTCTGGTCCTACAGAAATCTCAGGGTTGGTTCTAGCTCTCCACTGCTTAGACCAACCAGCTATGCTACTATTTCTACTCTGCTTATGCCGTTGTGAGGGCTTGAGGAGCTTCCACAGGAAAGTAGTCTCCCTGGGATTGACCTAGGAAGCAGGCTATCTTCAGAATCACAGCATTAAAGAATGCTCAGTGGTTCTACCTCATGTATGACTTAATTTAAGATCATATATTTTCCAGACATCAGCCTCTCAGATTGAACTCTCTTCCTTTCTAATCTCTCTTCCACCTTTCCTAGATGGAGCCTTTAGTTCAGTTGAAAGGGCCATGAGAACTGATTTGGCCTAATCACAAGTTTTCCTCAGTATTTTCACCTACCACTTGTGTTGTGGCTTTTGAACTTGAAATTAAGACCGTAGTATTTTGAAAATCAAGATTGGATCTCTCCACCTGCTTGGGATAATGCCAGCTTTTGGTTTATTACATTTTAATTGAGATTCAGAATTTAAAAAGTAGATAGACTTCTAAGCCATGAAATGTGTTACCCTCAGATTCCTGTCTTTTCAAAGTCAAACTCAATATCTAGTGAAGATGCCTATTTTCCATATTTTCCAGAAGTAACTGTCAGTCAAAAAAGCATTTTTGAGCACTTGCTGTGGATGCTGCTGGGATAATGGAGGAAGTGAAGATTATATAGTCTCTTATGGTGCTTCTCAGATGTCAGAGCCTAGACTAATACTGTAAAATCAAACTGTATAGGAGCATATTGCAAGTCCCATGCAATATTTAAAGTAAGAACAAAAATACACTTTAAGCAAAAAGTAGGCAAATTAGACAAAGCAGTTCATGTATAGAGAGGCCTGAGTGTGAGAAGAATGAAGTATCTGATCTCTAAAATGAGACTCCAGTTTATGAAAGATGGAATTGTGAATTGTCAAGACAAATGAGAAAGTCAGTTTCAAATCAATATGCAATATAGAAAGTACATCAATCAGAGGCCCCGGTAACTTAGTGCTAGAGAGAAAAACCAACGAACAAACAAACAAACAAAAAACTGAAAGAAAACACACACATTGGGGATAAGCAATGCAAATGAATAATAAAGCAATGCGTATTTGCCTAATGTGCTGATCTAAAAACAAGATAATAGAAGCTGAAGGTTATATAAAGGCAGTCAGGTTTCAGAATATACCAGCAACCTGAAAAAATGTATGTGCATGCATGCGTGCATATACATGTAGCATGTGTATATGTGTTTGTGTGTGTTCAGAAGGCCAAACATTTTTTCAAGCCAGAAAGAGTGCCAAAGAGTAGTAACTTTGTTTTTGAAACATTAAGGCCAAGTGATTTGCATTCATCCATTGTGAAATGAAAATAGAATCTGTCAACTATTCATGAATAGGACATAAATCTTTATGCCAGCTTCATGGCTGTGATATACAATGCCATGTCAAGTAATAACATCTGGTGGTGGGCAGTTGTAAATAGAAAACTAGACAAAGCAAAAGAGAGACACTATGGGCTACTAGGCCTAAAGCTTGGGAAATGGAATATGGGCTATGAGCTTTAATATACCAGTTAATATATTATAAAATATAATTCACAGTAATAATTTTCAATCTGGCATAGGATTAAGAATATTAGATTGTTTCTTTTTTATTGTAGTTTGGGTTCTGGGGTACATGTGCAGATCATGCAGGATTGTTGCATAGGTACATACATGGCCAGGTGGTTTGCTGCCTTCATACCCCCATCACCTATATCTGGTATTTCTCCCCTCATTATCCCTCCCCACCCTCTCCACCCTCACTGTCCCTCTCCTATTCTTCCCCGACTGACTGCAGTATGTGATGCTCCTCTCCCTGTGTCCATGTGTTCTAATTGTTCAACACCTGCCTATGAGTGATAACATATAGTGTTTGGTTTTCTGTCCTTGTGTCAGTTTGCTGAGAATGATGTTTTCCAGATTCATCCATGTCCCTACAAATGATATGAACTCGTTTTTTATGGCTGTGTAGTATTCCATGGTGTATATGTGCCACATTTTCTTTATCCAGTCTATTGATGATGGACATTTGGGTTGGTTCCAGGTCTTTGCTCTTGTAAACAGTGCCACAGTGGACATACATGTGCATGTGTCTTTTTATTTATTTATTTTTTTATTGCATTTTAGGTTTTGGGGTACATGTGAAGGACATGCAAGATTGTTGCATAGGTACACAATGGCAGTGTGATTTGCTGCCTTCCTCCTCATCACCTATATCTGGCATTTCCCACCATGCTATCTCTCCCTAACTCCCTACTCCCCTCTGTCCCTCCTCTATTTCCCTCCTGACAGACCCCATAGGTGTGATGCTCCCCTCCCTGTGTCTGTGTGTTCTCATTGTTCAACACCCACCTATGAGTGAGAACATGTGGTATTTGATTTTCTGTTCTTGTGCCAGTTTGCTAAGAATGATGGTTTCCAGGTTCATCCATGTTCCTACAAAGGACACGAACTCATTGTTTTTGATGGCTGCGTAATATTCCATGGTGTATATGTGCCACATTTTCCCTGTCCAGTCTATCATCAATGGACATTTGGGTTGGTCCAGGTCTTCAATATTGTAAACAGTGCTGCAATGAACATTCGTGTGCATGTGTCTTTATAATAGAATAATTTACAATTCTTTGGGTATATACCCAGTAATGGGATTGCTGGGTCAAATACTATTTCTATTTCTAGGTCCTTGAGGAATTGCCACACTGTCTTCCACAATGGTTGAACTAATTTACACTCCTACCAACAGTATAAAAGTATTCCTATTTCACATGATCTCCAGCATCTGTTGTCTCCAGATATTTTAATGATCACCATTCCAACTGGTGTGAAATGGTATCTCAGTGTGATTTTGATTTGCATTTCTCTAATGACCTGTGATGATGAACATTTTTTTCATATGTTTGTTGGCCTCATTGATGTCTTCTTTTGTAAAGCATCTGTTCATATCCTTCACCCCCTTTTGAATAGGTTTTTTTTTTTTTTCTTATAAATGTGTTTTAGTTCTTTGTAGATTCTGGATATTAGCCCTTTGTCGGATGGGTAGATTGCAAAAATTTTTCCCATTCTG
>NW_016107429.1:3184066-3207780 GCF_001604975.1 Cebus imitator | reverse complement strand
GCCATTGCTTTTGGTGTCTTAGCCATGAAGTCCTTGCCTATGCCTATGTCCTGAATGGTTTTGCCTAGGTTTTCTTCTAGGGTTTTTATGGTGTTAGGTCTTATGTTTAAATCTTAAATCCATCTGGAGTTAATTTTAGTGTAAGGTGTCAGGAAGGGGTCCAGTTTCTGCTTTCTGCACACGGCTAGCCAGTATTCCCAACATGATTTTTTAAACAGGGAATCTTTCCCTATTGCTTGTTTTTGTCAGGTTTGTCAAAGATCAGATGATTGTAAATGTGTGGTGTTGCTTCTGAGGCATCTGTTCTGTTCCATTTGTCTATGTCTCTTTTTTGTTACCAGTACCATACCATTTGATTACTGTGGCCTTGTAGTATAGTTTGAAGTCAGGAGCGTGATGCCTCTGGCTTCGTTCTTTTTGTGTAGGATTGTTTTGTCTATGCAGACTCTTTTTTGGTTCCGTATGAAGTTTAAAATGGTTTTTTTCCAGTCCTATGAAGAAGGTCATTGGTAGCTTGATGGGGATAGTGTTCAATCTATAAATTTCTTTGGGCAATATGGCCATTTTCATGATGTTGATTCTTCCCAACCATGAGCATGGGTTGTTTTTCCATCTGTTTGTGACCTCCGTTATTTCATTGAGCAGTGGTTTGTAGTTCTCCTTGAAGAGGTCCTTTACATCCTTTGTTAGTTGTATTCCTAGGTATTTTATTCTCTTTGTAGCAATTGTGAATGGTAGTTCACTTTTGATTTGGCTCTCTGATTGTCTGTTATTGGTGTGTAGAAATGCTTGTGATTTCTGCACATTGATTTTGTATCCTGAGATTTTGCTGAAGTTGCTTATCAGTTTCAGGAGATTTTGGGCTGAGATGCTGGGTCTTCTAAATACACAATCATGTCATCTGTGAATAGAGACAATTTGACTTCCTCTCTTACTATTTGAATACCCTTTATTTCTTTCTCTTGCCTGATTGTCCTGGCTAGAACTTCCAATACTGTATTGAATAGGAGTGGTGAGAGAGGGCATCCTTGTCTTGTGCCAGATTTCAAAGGGAATACTTCCAGTTTTTGCCTGTTCAGTGTGACATTGGCTGTGGGTTTGTCATATATAGCTTTTATTATTTTGTGATACATACCATCGATGCCTAGTTTATTGAGGGTTTTTAGCATACAGGGCTGTTGAATTTTGTTGAAGGCCTTTTCTGCATCTATTGAGATAATTGTGGTTTTTGTCTTTGGTTCTGTTTATGTGATGGATTACAGTTATAGACTTGCGTATGTTGAACCAGCCCGGCATCCCCAGGATGCAGCCTACTTGATCGTGATGAATAGCTTTCTGATTTGCTGTTGCATTCTGTTTGCCAGTATTTTATTGAAGATTTTTGTGTCAATGTTCAGCATGGATATTGGCCTGAAGTTTTCTTTTTTAGTTGCATTTCTGGCTGGTTTTGGTATTAGGATGATGTTGGTCTCATAAAATGAATTGGGGAGGAGTCTGTCTTTTTGTATTGTTTGGAATAGTTTCAGAAGGAATGATAACAGCTCCTCTTTGTAAGTCTGGTAGAATTTGGCTGTAAACCTGTCTGGACCTGGGCTTTTTTTAGTTGGTAGGCTATTAATTGCTGCCTCAACTTCAGCCCTTGTTATTGGTCTATTCAGAGATTAAACTACTTCCTGGTTTAGTCTTGGGAGAGTACAAGTGTACACGAATTTATTCATTTCCCCCAGAGTTAGTGGCTTTTGTGCATAGAGTTGTTTGTAGTAATCTCTGATGGAAGTTTGTATTTCTATGGAATCAGTGGTGAGGTCCCCTTTACCATTTTTTATTGCATCTATTTGATCATTCTCTTTTCTTTTTTATTAGTCTGGCTAGTGGTCTATCCATTTTATTGATCTTTTCAAAAAACCAGCTTATGGATTTGTTGATTCTTTGCAGGGATTTTTGTGTCTCTATCTCCTTCACTTCTGCTCTGATCTTAGTTATTTCTTGTCTTCTGCTAACTTTTGAGGTTTTTTGATTTTGCTCCTCTAACTCTTTCAATTTTGATGATAGGGTGTCAATTTTAGACCTTTCCTTACTCCTCATGTGGGCATTTATTGCTATGAATTTCCTTCTGGACACTGTTTTGAATGTGTCCCATAGATTCTGGTATGTTTTGTCTTTATTCTCGTTGGCTTTGAAGAACATCTTTATTTCTGCCTTCATTTCATTATTTATCCAGTCTACATTCGGAGCCAGTTGTTCAGTTTCCATGAAGTTGTGCAGTTTTGAGTTAGTTTCTTAATCCTGATTTCTAATTTGGTTACACTGTGGTCTGAGAGACTGTTAATGATTTCTGTTCTTTTGCATTCGCTGAGGAGTGATTTACTTCTAATTATGTGGTCGGTTTTAAAGTAAGTATGACGTGGTGCTGAGAAGAATGTATATTCTGTGGATTTGGGGTTAAGAGTTCTGTAAATGTCTATTAAGTTTGCTTGGTCCAGATCTGCATTCAAGTCCTGGATTTCCTTGTTGATTTTCTGTCTTGATGATCTGTCTAATACTGACAATGGAGTGTTAAAGTCTTCCACTATTATTTTGCAGGAGTCTAAGTTTCTTTGTAGGCCATTAAGGACTTGCCTTATGTATCTGGGTGCTCCTGTATGGGGTGCATATATATTTAGGATTATTAACTCTTCTTGTTTTATTGATCCTTTTAGCATATGTAATGCTCTTCTTTGTCTCTCTTGATTTTTGTTGGTTTAAAGTTTATTTTATCAGAGACTAGGATTGCTACCCTTGCTTTTTTTTGCTCTCCATTTGCTTGGTAATCTTCTTCCATCCTTTTATTTTGAGTCTATGTGTGTCTTTGCACATGAGGTTGGTTTCCTGAATACAGCACACCAATGGTTCTTGGCTTTTTATCCAATTTGCCAATCTGTGTCTTTTGATTGGGGCATTTTGTCCATTTATATATAATGTTAATATTGTTCTGTGTGAATTTGATCCTGCCATTTTATTACTGGTTGGTTGTTTTGCTCTTTGGTTGGCATAAATTCTTTATTGCATCGTTGGTCTTTACCATTTGGTTCTTTTTTGCAGTGGTTGGTACTAGTTTTTCCTTTCTGTGTTTAGTGCTTCCTTCAGGAGGTCTTGCAGGGCACGTCTGGTAGTGACAAAATCCCTCAGCAATTGCCTGTCCATAAAGGATTTCATTTATCCTTCACTTGTGAAGCTTAGTTTGGCTGGATATGAAATTCTAGATTGAAAGTTCTTTTCTTTAAGGATGTTAAATATTGGCCCCCACTCTCTTCTGGCTTGTAGGGTTTCTGCCAAGAGATCTGCTGTGAATCTGTTGTGCTTCCCTTTGTGGGTAACCTGACCTTTCTCTCTGGCTGCCCTTAGCATTTTTTCCTTCATTTCAACCCTGGTGAAACCTGACGATTATGTGTTCCTTGGGCTTGCTCTTCTAGAGGAGTTCATTGTGGTGTTCTCTGTATTTCCTGTATTTGAATGTTGGCCTGCCTTGCTAGGTTGGGGAAGTTCTTCTGGATAAATCCTGAAGAATGTTTTCCAGCTTGGATTCATTCTCCTTGTCATCTTCTGGTACACCGATCAGGTATAGATTAGGTCTTTTCACATAATCCCATATTTCTTGAAGGCTTTGTTCATTTCTTTTCACTCTTTGTTCTCTTTTCTTGCCTTGTCCTTTTATTTCATTGATTTGATCTTCAGTGTCTGATATCTATTCGGCTATTGCAACTTGTGTATGCTTCATGAAGTTCTTGTGCTGTGTTTTTCAGCTCCATCATGTCATTTATGTTCTTCTCTAAGCTGGTTATTATAGTTAGCATTTCATCTAAACTTTTTTCAAGGTTTTCAGTTTCTTTGCATTTGGATAAAACATGTTCCTTTAACTCAGAGAAGTTTGTTATTACCCACCTTCTGAAGCCTGCTTCTGTCAATTAGTCAAATTCGTTCTCCATCCTGCTTTGTTCCCTTGCTGGTGAGGAGTTGTGAACTTGTGGTGGGGGAGAGATGTTCTGGTTTTTGATGGTTTCGTTCATCTTGCGCTGGTTTCTCTCTGTCTCTTGGATTTATATAGTTTTGATCTCAGGTAGCTGCTTGGGGAGGCAGCCTCTCCTTTGCCTGCCTGTGGAGGTGCTGCTAGGCTGCCACAGATTCAGCAGAGCTGCTGCATCTTTTATTTACTCGGGAAAATTAGGCTGGTTTCTGTAATGGCGGCTTCCCTTCTGCCAGCTGAGCTGGAGCATTCCTGGTGGCTCTCTAACTGATGTTCTGGGTACCTAACTCTGGAGTGATGGTGTTTTGGCCTGCTGGGCTTTGTGCGGCCAGCAGGGGTTGGGGGCTCGTCCTGCCATTTGGGCTGTTTCCCTGAGTTCCATTCCCTTTCTGGAAAAGCTGGTGGGGTGGGTAGCTCCATCCCACCAGCGTTTTGGCTTTCTCTGTGTCAGCCAGTGCCTTCACCTATATGCTGACAGCCCCAGGGCTGAAGTTGCTGTTCTGCCCTGTTCAGGCATCTTGCTAAGGCTTTTCAGCCCAGTGAAGATCTCCTGTTCTATGGGTTGTAGAGGGCTTGGATAGAGTGCTGTATCTGAACCAAAGTCCCAGAGGGGCAGATTCCCTGGTTCTCTAGTTGGTCACACGCTCCTCCTGGGTAGGGCAGTGCCCCACCTTGCTGCAACTTGCCCTATTTGGTTTATACCCACTGTCTGACCAGACCCACAAAATAAACCTAGTACCTCGTTTGGCACTGTGGAGACCACTTGGCTTCTACATCTCTCTCGCTGGGAGCCGCCTTTTATTCAGCCATCTTGGGATCTCTTAAAGATCAGATTGTTTCTTAAGAAGAAAAGCAACATTTTTCTAAAGAGATCAGAAGACAGAAACAAGCTATATTCAACTTTAATTTTTAAAAGCCTGTGGCAACTAGTAAAAGTATCCGAGTAACAATGTTTCATTTTCTGATAAATAGTTTGGAAATAAATAGTGAGATTATGTAACTGCCAAAACAGTTGTGGGTATATTATCTATATTTCTGTACAGGAAAACAGTGATTCTTAAATGACAAAACATCCTATGTGTTTTGCTGAAGTACAGGTTTCCTGAAATATTCCTCTTGTTTATGACAAAGGAAATTAACTCTATATATCCTAGTATAAGTTAGTACTGCTCACCTGGTTTGCAATATATGTGAATAGCAGGGAGACAACACCATTATTTAATTTTCTCAGCCACAGGACACCTGCTGGCAAGGAGGAAACTGATTTGAGCAGATTAAAATAGACAAAGAGTATTAAGGGCAGTTATATCTTGTCATCCTTACATTGATTTTGCTTTCTATATGAGAACTAAATGTGGTCAAATTGTCTTAATAGTGAGAAAGCAACTTGTTCTTTTTAGGTCACAGACATTTGGGATTTGCAAAACCACTTTGTCATTTGAGTGAGCTGCTTTGTGCTGTTGAGTGGTTTCCTTTTCCATTAGCCACTCCGATTGGAGAGTGGTCTGCCTGTGTCGCTTCATAAAGTTTCCAGGTGGCATAATTGGAGCTTGAAAACTGTGGTCTAAGGATTGTGCATACAAGATCCTGCTGTGTTACTTACTAGTTACTTAGCATCATAGAGCTGTACTTATCTCAAAATTATTTTCATGTTACTAGACTGTCATGCAATTTGAACATTCTATTAAGTGCATTAAAATGTTAGTTATTGTTGCTACTGTGGAGACTCTTAAATGACCTTGATTTTTATTTAGTTTTCATCATATGTTCCTTTGGACTTGAGTGACCTTCTTTAAAATTGATCTTGAGAGCTGAGTTTCCGGCTATCTGAATTCAATAGAGTACTGTTAAGACTATTCCTTTCCTAGCCTCCATTAAGTGATAGTGGGTTAGGATCGTTGCAGTTCCACTGAACCTAAACCCCCATGGCTTTTACTATATTTTATGGCACTAAAGATTATATTCATTGCCCCTGATAAGCTGGACTTTAAAGAACTTTTATGGACATATCAAAGTCTGACATTTATTACATTCTTTCCTCCCTCAGTTTTCCATGGAATTATTTAGGAACCAATTCATGAAACACAAATCCATTATATTATTCTCACTATTGAAAAGGGGGAAGTCAAAGAGATATGTTTAAATCTACATATCTCTTTGGAAAAAATATTGTGTGCAATCTGGTGCTGTCAAGCAAGCTCACCAGACTGGAAACTGTGGACTTTAGTGCATGGATTTCCGGAGGTTGGTTGTCAGTTTATATATCTTTCTTGTCTCTCTGATTCTGTTTATCTCTATTTCTTAAACAAGTATAATGTCAAAATCTATAAACAGAAAAATATAGAAATTGTGAAGTAATGCTCTTTTTTGTTGTTGTACTTTAAGTTCTGGGGTACATGTGCAGATCTTGCAGCATTGTTGCATAGGTACACACATGCCATGGTGGTTTGCTGTCTCCATCTGCCTGTCACTACATCAGGCATTTCTCCCAGTGTTGTCCCTCCCCAACTTCCACACCCCTCTCTGTCCCTCCCCTAACCCTCCACCTCCCAACAGACCCCAGTATGTGATGCTCCCTTCCTTGTGTCCATGTGTTCTCATGGTTCAGTAACCACCTATGACTGAGAACATGCGGTGTTTGGTTTTCTGTTCTTGTGTCAGTTTGCTGAGAATGATGATTTCCAGATTCATCCCTGTCCCTAAAAAGGAAACGAACTCATTGTTTTTTATGGCTGCATAGTATTCCATGGTGTATATGTGCCACATTTTCTTTGTCCAGTCTATCACTGATGGGCATTTGGGTTTGTTCCAGGTCTTTGCTATTGTAAACAGTGCCACAGTGAATGTACATGTGCATGTGTCTTTATAATAAAATGATTTATTATCCTTTGGGTATATACCCAGTAATGGGATTGCTGGGTCAAATGGAATTTCTATTTCTAGGTCCTTGAGGAATCGCCACACTGTCTTCCACAATGGTTGAACTAACTTATACTCCTACTAACAGTATAAAAGTGTTCCTATTTCTCCACATCCTCTGCAGCATCTGTTGTCTCCAGATTTTTTAATGATCGCCATTCTAACTGACATGGAATAGTATCTCATATGCTTTTTGGCCTCATAAATGTCTTCTTTTGAAAAGTGTCTATTCATATGCTTTGCCCACTTTTGAATGGGCTTGTTTGTTTTTATTTCTTGTAAATCTGCTTTAGTGTTTTGTAGATTCTGGATATTATCCCTTTGTCAGATGGGTAGATTGCAAAAATTTTTTCCCATTCTGTTGGTTGCTGGTTCACTCTAATGATTGTTTCTTTTGCTATGCAGAAACCCTTAAGTTTAATTAGATCCCATTTGTCTATTTTGGCTTTTGTTGCCATTCCTTTTGGTGTTTTAGTCATGAAGTCCTTGCCTATGCCTATGTCCTGAATAGTATTGCCTAAGTTTTCTTCTAGGGTTTACGGTGTTAGGTCTTATGTTTAAATCTTAAATCCATCTGGAGTTAATTTTAATGTAAGGTGTCAGGAATGGGTCCAGCTTCTGCTTTCTGCACATGGCTAGCCAATTTTCCCAACACCACTTATAGGTCGTCTTAGCTAAGGGCCATAATTCAAACTTCTTAGGATCTGGATATTGTGTGCACAGTTGCATTTGATTTGAGTTTATGGGGCTGTATCCATGCATGTTTCTTATAGAGAGTTTACTTATGTACTCTTTCATTTCAAAATATTTACCAAATATGTATTATATACCAACTACTGTCCCAGGCACTGGGAATAGAGCAATAAACAAAGCTCCTTCCACAATGGAGTTTGCATTCTAGTGGAGGATATGGCTTCTATCAGATATTCAAACTGACTTCATTGCTCAATCAAAGGTAAATACTATGGTGTTATAGTATTATGCCCCTTCCAATAAAGAGTAGTGAATGGTTAGCAGAATAAGTCCTTTGGGATTTTACTTTTGATATATGATTTTTTTAGGCCAAAAAATGCACTCAGTAATCCAGGGCATGTTTTTAGTATATAAAATATCTCAGAGCCACAGATTCAAAACCGAAATTTAACTTAGCCTCTTTACACTAATGTATTAGGGTCCTTTAGAGAAATACTATATATATGTATGTTGTGTGTGTGTGTGTGTGTGTATATATATATATATATATACACACACACACACACACACACACACACCCCTCAATATATAACACATATATACACACATATTAGTATATATAATTTGTTCTGTTAGAATATACCCACACACACGTATCTCCTTAAAATATGCAGTATACAATTATTCTGTTTATACACACACACACACACATACACACATATCACATGTTGGTTATTTACTTATTTATTATAAGGAATTAGCTTAGGCATATGGAGGCTGCAAGTCCTAAATCCACAGAGTTGCTGTCCCAGTTTGCAGGTTGCCCGGCAGGAGAATTCTATCTCATTTGGGGGAAGGTTAGTTAGCCTTTTGTTCTATTAAGAACTTCAGCTGATTGGATGAGGGCCACTGACATTATGAAGGGTGATTTACTTTACTAGTCTACTGATTTAAATGTTAATCTCACTCAAAATAGCCCTCACAGAAACACCCAGAATAATGTTTGACCAAATACCGAGGTACCCTGTGGTCCAGTCAGACTGACACATAAACTTAACTATTACACCTGCAAACCTGTTATTCAAGGGTAGATCCAAGTTCTTTGAGGCTTACAGCTTATATAATTGTTTGGAGGTCTTTTAATACATTCATGGAGATCTATATTAATATATACTTCTGGCCTCCCTCATGCAGATAGCTATTGTAATTTTTGGCTTTTTAAAATTTAAACCATGGCAGCAATATTCATTCATTTGAAAAGGTTTATTGTGGATCTATTATATGGGAGGCACTCCGATAATATCTTCAGGGTTCCTATTAGGACCAGAGAATTAAAAAATAGGAACATAGGAACAAGTCATTACATTATTGTGATAATAGCAACAAGAGATTTTTTTAAGTGGAATGGTAGCACATAAGCTTCATGAGATGAGAGTCCTTGTCAACTATTGTATTGTTAGATATGCCATAGCAGCTTTCACTTAGTAAATGCTCATAAAATTCTGTTGAGTCAGTAATGTTGACTATAACATATAATTTATCAAGCAGTATCAGTGGGGCAATTATTTTAATCTTCACAAAAATTGCATATTGTAACCTTTCTATATAAGGAGAAGGGAAAATACATTTTCAAAGTCCAAATCACATTTCTCTCATAGTAATTGCATTATTAATATCAATTAGGAGATATTTCATTTAAGGCAACTGCTGTTAAAAAAAAAATCCTAAATGTGCCATGATAGAGAAAGTCATTTCTTGTTTACTTACAAAACTGATACTCCCAATTGGTAACTCTTTGCAAAGCAATAATTCAGGGACCTGATTTTTTTCCCCCAATGTCTATATCTTCCTCAGCAGTGGCTTCTATAATTACCATGGTTATCTTTATTAGGCTTTAACTGCTGAAGAAATATGGAGAATCGTGCCTGGAAAGTTTTCATAGGCCAATCTTAGAAGAAATGTGCTTACTTAAAACTCAGTCACTGCCAAACCTACCAGCCAGGTAGCCTGGGAAAGGCAATCTAAATTGCATGTCTAGGAAGAAGATAAACGGGTTCGATGAACCCAATCTCTGCTGTAGCAGAGATAGCAAAATGAAGTAGGTGTACAGGAGGCATAGAGAAGGTTATAAGTCAGCAGCATCATTGAAGCCTCTGATCCAGCTGCAATATTCAAGAGTTATTTGTGAGATTCTTAGAGAAACAAAATCTATCAATAACTAGCTGCCCTCTCCTCTGTCTCTCAATGTAACCACTTAACAATTTGAAAAATAAAAGATTGTAAATTCTAAAAAAATGCACAATTTTATATATATTGAATATTTGTATCTTAATTTATATATACTATTATTTTCATTTTACAAAAGTCACTGAGATCACACAACTAATATGAAAGTGCAGTGCCTTTCTAGAACACTTTAAAATTTTAAATTAATTAAAAATTTCCTGTTGATGTCACTCTTTGTTTCAGTTGTACTTGCCTGCACACTCTTTGTTGAAAAACCCCACCTAAAGAATCACAAAACTGTGCTTTCTCAATACTGTCATTATGGCACCACTAAGTCAAGACAGGCCTCCCCAGTCAGACCATGACAGAGGGCAGGCCAGTGACATTAGGGGATTCCGTAGCCTCTGGCTTCTCTCACACTTGTGTTTGGAAATGTGAGTTCATAACATCAAAAGGGAAAACAGGCCAGTTATAAGTGGGCCACTTTATGCATGAGCAGACACACATAGTGTAGCACACTGAAGCACTTAGTCAGATTTCGAGAAGAGTGTTAGTCATTGAGCCAATAGCCGAAACTGTGTGGGAGAATTTTCTTTAACTTGCTTCTCTGTCAGTTCAGAAAAAGAAATGAGGAAAATTGTGAGAAAGCAAGATTCTTAAAGATGGCTTGGAAAAAAAGTGTTTTTAAAAACAGAGTTTAAATAATAACTATACTTGTGTATTGCTAAGCAGTGTTTATTCACTTATGACATTGTTACTGAAATGTAATTTTTACACAAAGTGATTATTTACTGAGCCAGAGGTACATGGGTTTTGATTTCTATCCTGACTATGTATCCCACTGAGAGAAGCTGTTCTGTTTCTACCAATTCTGAAAAAGGCACACTTTTTTAGGAGCACAAGGCTTTGCCACATTAGATATGAAATTAAATATTTATATAAAATAAGAAAAATGTTAACCGATTGAAAGTTGAAAATACCCCCAAACACCCACAAAATTTAGAAAATATCAATTTTTAATTAACTGCTTTATATACCTCTAAATATGTTTTATTATCATTTTTTAGCTGCATAAGTATTGGTGCCTTTGTAAATAAGACAATGATTTTGTTATATCTTTTTCAATAGGGAACAGAAACATAATTCAGTCTTTTCATTTTTGATTGGTTTCAATTATTACTGGAAATATTGTGAATTTTCAACATTTTTGACACAGTTTGAAAACCACTCTCAAACTTACTTATATGTAAATTTTCAGATTTCAGAACATTTCAAGTTGTTTTATACAGTGATTAATTTTTTTTTTTTTTTTTTGAGACAGTCCCACTCTGTTGCCCATGCTGGAGTGCAGTGGGATGATCTTGGCTCACTGCAGCCTCTGACTCTTGGGTTTAAGCAATTCTCCTGTTTCAACCTCCCGAGTGGCTGGGATTACAGGTGTGTGCCACTACACCCAGCTAATTTGTGTATTTTTAGTAGAGAATGGGTTTCACCAGGTTGGCCAGGCTGGTCTTGAACTCCTGACCTCGTCATTTACCTGACTCGGCCTCCCAAAGTGCTGGGATTACAGGCATGAACCATCACGCCCGGATGCAGTGATTAATCTTAAATACTCTGAATTAGTGATGCTTATTAGCTGGCTTTTTGTCAATATCTGTATTTTAATGTTTATGAGTTTTATATTATCTTTGTCAATAGCAGTATATCATGTCAAATCAGCCATAAATTTAAATCCTTTTCCAATGTATTTATATGCGGCACTCTTTTTCATTAACTTGTTTATCAAAAAAAGCCTATTTATTACTTCTATTTGCACTTTATCTTTTCCTCCTACTAAATTTATGTTTTGGTATGATCTATCTACTTGTTTTCTGCTAAAATGTTCTTTTCTTTTTTAATATCAAAATAATATATATTTATTTCACTGATAAACTTTATCAGTTTTGTTTTATATTCCATTATTTTTAATCACATTTAAAAAAATTAAATAAAAAAGAGTAGATACAGTTTATATAAATGCAAATCAGGAGTCTGTTAAATCTTATTGAAATGTTCCAAAATTTTTTCTAAGCTGAAAACAGGAGTATCTCCCCAACCTAGCTTCTTTTCACCAGGGTCCCACAAATGCTCACATCAATGCAATCTGACACAAGAGAAAACATTGCATAGGAAAAGTTATAGTGTGAAGAAACTGGAAAGTATTCTTACCAAATACACTTCAAATAGCTTATTTTTGCAGAGTTTTTTAAAAAGTAGCATTTTGCTTGGTCCCTACTTGGGACTTGCAAGGGAAGGAAGAAGTGAGGGGCCCTGAAGCTGGAATTCCAATGGCATCATAGCTGATTTGCCTTTGCAGCATTCCTTTGCTGATTCCCCATTTCAAAAGACAGCATCATTCTAAGACATGTGGAGCCACCTCCATGATTATTTTCTCTGACTCCCACCAGTTATCTGGTCATGTTAATATATTAGTTAACTGGATTGCTGGATTACCTCCTTACTTGTATTGTTACTATTAAAAAAAATTGCACCAGACAAGTTAAATGGGCAAGGAAGATTTTATTCAAGACTATTGCCATAGAGGAGATAGATTGAAATCAGCTAAAACAAAAGGCAGGAAATGTACTAGCACTTATATGGGTTTATATCTAAGAGTGCTAGTCAAAAAGTACTGGAGTATATTAGGAGGAGGTTAGTCGGTGTGGTTAGGCCATCTGTGTTTGTTGATCAGTACTTACTTGAAGTTAAGATTCTACCCTCCCACAGAGACTGGAAGATAGAGGGGCAATGATCTCTTAATAATTACATTTCAAAGGGATGGCTCCCAGGTCCTTGAGAAAAACATTCCTGGCTTAAAAGATTTATATCTCAAGGATCAGAAAAAAAATTTATAATTGCAAGATTTCTGAAGTAAATGCCCCAAAAAAGAGAGGTCACAGGCCTAAAGTCAAAAAGAAACTTATCTAAAGTTAGTGAAGCTGAGAGGAGAGTTAAGGTCCTCTAGTCATTACATCCCTGCTAACTGTAAGGTAAAGTCTGTTTTCCTTGGCATCCCATATAGCTACTTTATGATGGAATTCTGCCTACCTCTTTAGCACGTTGCTTCTCATCACTCTATCAGTTGTTCTGATACTTTCGCTTCCATTTATTTGTTAGTATTACTCTGCTTACAGTAATCAGCGCTCCTTTCTTCTTACAACCTAAGCCAACACTTTAGTGGCTCTTAAAGTCTTCTACCATTTTCACATCACTTCTGCTTATGTTTACCTGACCAAAGCAAATCACAGAATTCTCTTTTGCCTCAAGAGAACAGAATGTGCAATTGTATTATGTACTTGGAAGAAGGAAAACCAGAATATTAGATGAGCAGCATTAAGGACAGTCACAGAAATTCTTCAGTGGTTACCCCTGAACTATGCTAGTGCTGACTTAAGCATGGTTACTTTTAAGAATGATTCTTATGTCAAGCTAGTACTCAGTTCTTATGCATCAGAATAACCAAACTAGTTGCAAAATATTGAAATTTTAAAATATCAATTGCAAAATAGTCAGTGCAAAATAGACCTACGTCCTCTGTTCACAGGTCATCACTGCTGTCGCCCACATGCCTTCGATTTTCCCACGATGCTTAATTGCAGCATTTACAGAGCATCCTTCAGAACCTTCTCCTGGTCCTACCGTAAGTCTTCATTTTGATAGGTTGGTGCCCATATTGTAATGTTTAAATATTTTGAAATATTAACCAGCCTCTCTGGTAACATTATTATAATGTATATATGTCTATTTTTCTCACTAGATTTCAAATTTCTTGAGGGCTTGGATTATATCTTGCATTTCATTATCTCTGGTGCTTAGTAGAGTGCTTACACATAGGAGTTGCTCAATAAATGATTACTGCATTGAATTAAAAATGAATATTTACCTGATACATCTCTCCATTGAGAAACAAACAGAACAGGTTTAATTAAAACATGAGACTCTACAGATCAGAAAACATTTGCCAATACTGAGGGATGTTAACATTTGAAGTAACTGAAGGAGACTCTGGAATCTCCACTTTTGTGAGTCTCTTTAAGAAGGAGAAACAGTTATTTATCTGGGATGGTTATACTGTGGTTTCACTTTGTGGCCAGGAAATTGCCTGGATGGATCCTGGAGATTTCTTCCAGGCCTATATAGAAATATAAAAACAATTTTGTAGCATTGGGATAATTTTGATTTGTTTTAAACACATATTGTAAAGCAATTGGAAGCCTAGAAATAAAAATAGATTCTTTTTTTTTTTTTTTTTTTGGGACGGAGTTTCGCTCTTGTTACCCAGGCTGGAGTGCAATGGCGCTATCCCAGCTCACTGCAACCTCCGCCTCCTGGATTCAGGCAATTCTCCTGCCTCAGCTTCCTGAGTAGCTGGGATTACAGGCACGCACCACCATGCCCAGCTAATTTTTTGTATTTTTAGTAGAGACGGGGTTTCACCGTGTTGACCAGGATGGTCTTGATGATCTCTTGACCTCGTGATCCACCCGCCTCGGCCTCCCAAAGTGCTGGGATTACAGGCTTGAGCCACCACGCCCAGCCCAAAATAGATTCCTTATAATCCATTCTGAATTGCTAGAGAGGTGAAGAACAAAACCAGAAAATGGCATTAAATCATGTTGGGATTGCTTACAAGGACTGAAGAGCTCTGAAGCCTTGACGGGTTTACGGATGAAAGATAGTATGCTTTCTCACACAAAAGTGAAAACTTTAGAGAAACCAGAGGATTTGAGGCTTTACCTGAAGTAGTCATAGAAATAAGTGTTCTTTTTCTTTCAGTCCATTTGAACTAAGCGAGAAAGAAATAAATACATGTTAATGCTTTTCAAATCCTCTCAGTGTTTCAGTGGCTTTAACTTCTTCAGAGAGTTCCAGAAAGCAGGGAAACTCCTATCCTATCATTGTTACTTTGGCAGCAGTTGAGGGTAAACAATTTATTTTAAACATAGTCTAGTAGTGGGGGTAGGGGGAAGAACCTCGTATTGGTATGCGTACAACAATTCCATTGGGAACCAGGGGCTGTTATTTGAGAAATACAAGATAAGAGAAATACCAGAAAGAGAAGCATATAACAGTATTCAGAATCTGAGGGCCTGTCAGGTTTATTATGAGACCATCCTGAGCAGAGGCTGCACTGTGGACCAACACATCTGCTGATGGATGATCATACAAGCTGATCTTGCAAACCACCCCAAGATGAGCAGATATGAAGTTCAAGGACTAAACCTTGGTTGGGAAACTTTCAGGTCAGAACTTGGGTGGAAAAGACAAGTGTCAGTGCTGAGAGAGGAAAATAAGATTCAAATCTTCTCAGGGAATTTCTGGTGAGTTGTACCTAAATGTTTACTTCCAGGCTTACCTTGTACTTTTCATTCTCCTTATAGTACCCTTGCTTTAGGCTCCCCAAAATAATCCTATGTGGCATCAGTTACAAGAATTCCTCTGGAATTTGATTTCCTTTGGAAGCTTTCTCACTGTGTAATACTATTATTGCCTGCCCGCATCTGCACTCTTGGATGAGAAAATGCATTGGTAATTTCCGTCTCCCTTTCCTTAAAATACAAGTATTTAAGTAAAAACCAAAGTAAATTGGAATCTATTGAATAACAAGCGTAAAAGGCCGTTTTTACTCTGTATCTCAACCACCTCTAAAGAATGAATTTAGTATTTAATCTTTGTCTCCTTTCTGTCCTGTTTGGCTTGTCTCAGGCAGCTCAGAGCGGGAACTAGTTTGGGCTGGGTTCTGAGGCCAAGAGAGTTGTTAAATTGGGCTGAGCATAATATCAGGTGATGGGGTGGATATGGTACAAGTGGGAGTTGAAGCAGAGATGAAAGATCAATAGAAACCAAACTGGACAGACCTCAGCCATTGAAGCTGCCTGAAAACACAGTTTTAAGGTAAGTACTATTGATAGTTCTGAAAGAAGTGAAATGTTGCTACACTGATTTGAACTAAGTGAATCTGATTTATTGTTCTGCCTGCCAGCCTTGGAATATGTGGCTCAAGCTATTTCTAAAATAGAAGTAGCTTTGTTTTGAAATGCTGTGCTTGTAACATGTAGTTTGATTTTCTGATATCAGTGTGTCCAGGGTCTCGGCAGACAGCCCTGCAGGATGCTCTCTGCCCACTCCAAGGGTTGCTGTTTGCAATGACTGCACTGGGAACAGCGGCCCTTGGGGTTACAGACTTCAGCTACCCAGGTTGTTACTCCCCTGTGTAGGGTCCCTTGCTAGCCATGTCTATGAACTATGAAGTACAGCAGATTGTATCTAGACCTACATAAATGATGACCTACTCTGAATATTGACTAAAATTTGCATTTTGTGTATGGAACACCACATTTAAAATGTCTGTTTTAAATTTGTTGACATCCTTGCTGCTTTGGATTTCTTTGAGGAGGGGTTGGGGTGAGCCTGAATTAAATACTACCCCACGGTGCACTGTGGCATGTATTTTTGCTTATCTTTTTCCAGTTATTTTGCTCAAGAGTAAGAAGAAAATCCTTCTTTAAGTGTAATCTTTTTGAAAAGAGAATTGCCTTCTCAGGAATTGATAGTCATCTTTTAGTAAGATTTAGGCAAAATATATAGAACTCCATCTAGCTTTTAATTTAAAAGTATATTTGCTTTTTGGAAATTTAAAGATTGGTATTATTGTTATGATAATGACGTTTACTAAGCTCTTATAATTCACTACTGTACTAAAACAAAGAATTATGAGTGGTTAACCTCTTAGTAGGATTATTGTATAAATAAAACTTTCAAACTGAAACAACATAAAAGTCATGTTCTTGTCTTTTCATTGTGGGTTGTCTAAGCCTTTTTATATTAAAATTAACATTATGATTAATCTAAATTCTGATGTGAGTTAAAGTTCTTCCCTACAAACCAGAGTGCTTTTGGACCAACTATTATTGTTATCTTGCTATTTCTAACAAATTGTTTTGAATAATTCCCTGTGGCACTGTGGGGATATGCAACTCTGATAGCTTTATTCAAAATTCTGTGATGCATTGCCTTTATGTTGTAGATAGAAGAGCAAAAAACAAATGTCTTTGGGAACTAAGATGAGTTATGGACCTCATTTGGTCAGCCTCAGGAGATCTCATTTGGTTTCCAATGTGCTATACCATTATGTCCAGATATATGAGATATACAAAGAGTAAAAAGCATGCTTTAACTGCCTCATAATCTCACTTTCTAGTACTATATTCTTCTCACTAGGCTTGACACAGTAACAGGTGCCCCAGCCAAGACAGTCAGGTCTCTGTACTCAAAGGCCTTTGATGGGCTGGGGAATGTTCTCTCCAGTTGATGTTACACTAATAATTTTAGGTCTCCTCTGATGGGGTAGGGTAAGAATGAGCATTAGTACTTTCCACTTATCTCTGCCTAAGTTCTGCATGTTTCCCTATGTGGTTAGGTAATAGGATGGTTCCTCAACTTTAAAAACACACATGGCCTGTGAATTATTGAAATTCAGACAAAGTTTTGTTCTTTCCAATTTGGGAATATGTGCTATGTGTATACTATTTAGGAATAGGGAAAAATATTTTTAGAAGGCAAACACTGTATTTTTATATATCAGCCCTGACTCTTTCTTTCTCTGCAACTTCTGTTGATGCTTATCCTCTCTTGACTCAGTCAGTAGATAGGTATGGGGCAGTGATGAAGGCTGTGGAGTTTTGCATTCAAGTAAACATGGGTTTCAACCATGCCCCTCCACTTACCAACTTCATGACCTTGGATAATATACTTAACTGAGGAAGTCTGAGTTTTCTAATGTGTACAACTGAGAGTTATTAATGCATATTTAATAAAGCAAAAGTGACAGTTAATTATGATGATATAATGATTAACCTAAGCCTCCACATTTTATAAGCACTCATTAAAGGATAATTCTTATTGTTGTCTTCTAGAGGCTGAACAAAAGGAAATGTGAGTCAAACTTTGCCTTTGAGGGTAGAAATCCCACACCTAGTAAATATATTCCCATTATCTTTCCTTCTCAAGGGTTAAGATCAACTTCATTGGCTTTCTTCCATTTCCTTTTCTCATTTTCTTTATTTTGACAATTCTCGTTAGCTTTGCCCTGTGACCTGACCCATATGTATCAACTGGGTCCTCTTGCAGCAGACGATAGGGTCTGGGCTAGAAGACAGAATGAGGTGAGGGAGGCACTCACTTTAGGCACAGGAGTCCCCTAAAACCCAGCAATCAAGAGAAACAAGTTTTTAATGTGCTAATAAGTTAAAAACTAAGGAAAGAAAGCTATGTGATGAACAAAATTATCAAACTTTATTTTAAATAAAGACACCTTCCAACTTTATACTTGTATGATTTGGCATCACTTAACTCATCCTAATCCTGGCACTAGCAGACAATTCTTTCCTCCGTTTTTAAAATAAGTCAACCTGTGTAAAAATGGGTTTTTTAAGGCCATGTTAGCTATACTCACAAATGCATATTATAAGCATGACCATGATTTTCTCATCAGCCCTCCAACAGCTGGAACTGTGTGGTCCTTCCAGTTTCCTCTCCCTGATAGGAAGGCTAACTATTCCTGAACTATAACCTGCTAGCTCTCAGGTTACTGTGCTGCTTGTCCTTGGTACTCCCATAACATTCCATAGCCTCTACCAGACCGTTGCATTGTCTCCTAAGAACCATGTTTTCTGATTACTGTACCTGTATTGTACCAGAGGCAGAAGGCAGTAGGGGATATATGAGCAGTGGACAGAAACTACAGAAAGCTGGTACAAGTTTTGGAAACACACATCTACACTGGGAGATATACACGCATCCTCTTTATAATTGGTTTCTTTGTTCTCACACACTTCAAAATAGCATGCTTTTGTCATACTGCTGGAGGAGTAGCTTGCCCACTCCTTTTCCTGGATTGAGTTTCTCCTGACTTCTTTCTTTAGTGGAGCTCTGGATTCTGGGTACCCAGTGTAGTCATCATACCTCGTTGATTGCAGTTTCTTGCCACCTCTCCCTTGTTTGGTACATGACAGGCCTGAGAATCTAATTCATTCCAAGGACAATAAGGAATAGCTTTTTGCTGTTGTTGCCGTCTCTCACCCTTTTCTTGTATTTTAGAACAGCACATAACTCTCCATCGCTAACCAATGTTTCCCACAGTCAAGCACTAGTTGTGGTACACAATGGAATCAGCAGAAGCTCTTTTGGAGGGTTTCTCTATGTAACAGTGCTTTGTACAGGGTTTTCTTATTTTCATGTTTAGGATTATTTATTTAATTGCTCCCAGAAGCGCCATTACTAGTCAAGACCGTGTGAAATATTTTATAATTCTTGATAGAAATTTTTAAATTGCTCTTCAGATGGATTGTATCAATTATCTTCCTTCTGGTCAACTTCCAGAGTGTCCATTTGACCCAAGGGTTACCCGTGTTGGATATTACCTGAACAAGTAGTAAGAACACAATGTAGCTGATTTGACAGGTGAAAAAAAATGAAATCCTTGAGATGTTAAAATTTCTATATTTTTAGTACTAGTTTGAACATTTTTTCCCATCTATGTGTTTACTAATTGTATTTCTTTTGTGAATTGTTTTTTCCCCATATCATTAGCCTGCTTGTCGATTAGCCTGCTTTAATGTTTCCTTTAATAATTTATGCAAGATATTTTAATATGTTGACATTAACTCTTAACTATTCTATATGTGTGTAACTTCTAATTGAGCTTTGATAAAGAGATATCCTAATCTTTTATGAAATATAAGACTTAAAAATATTTCTTCTATCTTTTCAATACTTAAAACTCTTCCACCCTGAAAAAGATTGATAAATATTTAATTCTGTTCTTTTTCAGATTAAAAAAATGATTTTGTCCAAGTTATTAATTAGATGTTACAATACCATTTATTGAATGATCTTGGACTTCCCCAATTATTTCTTTAAGAGAGATAATTCCAGTTTCATATACAGTTGTAAAAAATATTGCAGAAAGATCCTGTATACTCCTTATTCACTTTCATTCAGTGTTATTTTCTTCTTGCAAAATTGTAGTAGAATATCTCAACCAGCTTATTTTCACTGATACAGAACATTTTGGTCACCACAAGGATCCTTTCTGTTGTCTTTTCATAGATCCTCTCTTTTGCTTCCTCTGTCTACTCGCTCCTTTTGGCAACCGCTAATCATTTTCCCATTTCTATAATTTGGTCATCTTCAGAATGTTAAATAAATAGAATTATGTAGTATGTAATCTTTTAAAGCTGACATTTTTTTTGACTCAGCCTATGCCCTTGAGATGTGTCAAAGTTGTGTTTATCAATAGTTAATTCTTTTGTATTGCTGAATAGTATTCCATGGTATGGATGTACTAGTTGCTTAACTATTCACCCTAAAGAACATCTGGGTTGTTTACCTTTTGGCTCTGATGAATAAGGCTGTAAATATTCATGTACAGGTTTTTGTGTAAACAGATTTTTTTATCTGGAATAAATGCCTAGGAGTGTAATTGCTGGGTTGTATGGTATTTGCATGTTAATTCCAATAAACTGCCAAACTGTATTCCAGAGGGGCTGTACCATTTTGAATTTACACAAGCAACTTATGAGTGAGCAAGTTTCTCTTTAATGTCATCAGCATTTGGTGTTGGCGCTATTTTTAATTTGTTGTGCTAGATGTCTAGTGATATCTAATTGTGGCTTTATTTTGTATTTCGTTAACGGCTAATGATGATAAACATTTTTTCATGTGATTCTTTGCCTTCTATGTATCCTCTTAGTGAAATATCTGTTCATATCTTTTATTCATTTCTAATTAGATTGTTTACTATTTTACTAGTGAGTCTTGAGAGTTCGTCATATATTATAGATGCTAGTGCTTTGTAAATACATGGTTTTCACATATTTTTCTCAGTCTATAATTTGTCTTTCCATCCTTTTAAGAAGGCCTTTTACAGAGCAAAGTGTTTTCATTGTGAAATAAATTTAGCAATCTTAAATAGATTGGGTTTTTAGTGTCAAATCTAAGAACTTGCATAATTCTACATCCAAAGATTTTTTTCTTATGTTGTTTTCCAAAACATTTGTACTTTTATACATTTAAGCCTGTGATCCATTTGAAGTTAATTTTTCTTTTTTTCTTTTTCTTTCTCTTTCTTTCTTTGTTTCTTTGTCACACAGTGTGCTTCTATGGCTGGAGCAGGCTGGCACTTCAGTTGAACCCAGGTACCTTTCTATTTGGCTTCTTTCTTTTTCTGATCATTTTCCTTCACACAATCCAGGAAGCTGTCTCGGCTCTTAGAGTGCTTGATGTGCTCAGTATGCACATTAATTCTCTTGGCAAGAATCTTGCCCTTAACTTGTTTGTTTACAACAATGCCAACAGCATGCTGGGTAACATTGTAGACTCTTCCAGTTTGGCCATGATAACATTTGTGGGGCATTCGTTTTTGAACAGTACCCATTCCCTTGATGTCTACAATATCACCTTTCTTCTGGTTTCGCATATACGTGGCCAAAGCAGCAGCTCCATGTTTTCTAAAAGGCCTGGAGAACATGTATAGAGTGCCTCTCCTCTTTCCCTTTGTGTTCGTCATTTTGGCGAATTACTAGAAGATGGCCGTTCCAGCCAAAAGGAAGGCTGAAGTTAATTTTTCAAATCAAATGTGAAAATTAAGTCAAGGTTCTTTTTCCCTGCTTATAGATGTCCAATTGTTTCAGTACTATTGTTTTGAAAAAGCTCTATTTCCTCTATTGAATTGCTTTTGTAACTTTGTAAAAAATCAGTTGGAAATATATGTATGAGTTTATTTCTGGATTTTCTATCCTGTTCCATTGATCCATGTGTCTCTCCCTCTGCCAGTACCACTCAGTATTGATTATTATAGATATCTAAGTCTTAAAATTGGGTAGACAGATTCCTTCCACTTTATTCTTCTTTTTCAGAATAGTTTTTAGCTGCCCTAGTTCCTTTACCTTTCTGTATAAATATTGAAATAATCTCTCTGTATCTACAAAAAACCTTGCTGGGATTTGACAGGAGTTACACTAAGCCAATAAATCAATTTAGGGAAAACATGAGATGTCTCTCCTATTTAAGTTTTTAATTTCCTTCCTCAGCGTTTTGTAGTTTTCAGCATGTAAATCCTGTACATGTTTTGTCGTATTTACACTTTCGTATTACATTTTTAGCAACTGTAAATAGTAATGTATTTTTAATGTTGGTGTCCACATGTTAATTGTGAGTATATAAAAATACAATTGATTTTGTGTGCTTATCTTTTATCCTGAGATTTTGTTCATTCACTTTTTACTTCTGGGAGGTTCCTGTAGATATCTTGGGATATTTTACATAGCCAAGAATATAATCTGCAAACAGGGTAGTTTTATTTCTTACTTTTCAATCTGCAGGGCTTTTATCTCCTTTATTTGCCTTATAAAACTAGCTAGAAACTCTAGCACTACACTGAATAAGAACAGTTAGGTCAGACATCGTTCCTTATCTTGATCTTAAGTGGAAAGCATTTAGTCTTTCACCATTAAGTATAATGTTAGGTAAAGATTTTCTGTAGATGTTTATTATCAAATTTAAAAAATTATCTTCTATTCGTATTTTTCTAAGAGTTTTTATGATGAAAAATATTTAAGTTTCTCAAATGCTTTTTAGGCAACAATATAATCATGTGATTTTTCTTCTTTAGCATGTTGATGTGAAGGATTGCATAAACTGATTTTCAAATGTTAAACCAGTCTGTATGCCTCATATAAACCCTACTTTGTCATGCATCTGATTCTTCTCACATATTGCTGGATTCTATTTGTTAGTATTTTGTTAAGGACATTTCTGTCTATATTCATGAGGAATAAGGGTCTACAGTTTTCTTACTTTGTACTGTCTTTTTCTGGTTTTCTATCAGGGCAATACTACACTAGTATCATAAAATGAATTGAAAAGTCTTCCATCTTCAATTTTCTGGAAGAGATTATGTGAATTGCTGCTGCTGCCGATGCCAACATCACAGGCACCTCCTCCTCCTCTTCTTCCTCCTCCCTCCCTCTCTTCTCTCCCCCTCTCTCCTCTTCTTTCTCCTCCTCCTTTCTTCTTCCTTCTCTTCTTTCTTTCAGTCAAATTTAGAATTGGAGAGTTGTATACCAACTTTAACGATAATGTTAATAAACTCTGATAACTCACTACCATTGGATCAGCCTAATTCTTCTTTAAATGCTTGAATTTTCCAGTGAAATCATTTGAGCCAACAGATTTCTTTTTTGGAAACTTTAAAATTATGAATTCAGTTTTCTTAATCATTCTAGGGCTATTGAGATTAGGTATTTATATATTTGTGTGAATGTCGTAGCTCGTGTTTTTTGTGGAGCTAGTCCGTGTCATTTGAGATATCATGTTAATGTGTGAATAATTATTCATAATATTTCTTTGACATCCTTTTTTATGTTTATTTTTAATGGCAAAATAATATTTATATATATTTCTGAGGTACAATGCAATATTTTGATATATAGACCTTGATAAATTTATCCTTTTATCATTACATAATGCCCCTCTCTGTCACTTGTAATTTCCTTTATATCAAAAATCTACTTTTCTGATATTAATATAGTCCATCTTGCTTTATTTTAAGCTTTTCATGATGTATGTTTTTAATACTTTTACTTTTAACCTACCTATATATATATATTTTCAAAGTGAGTTTCTTAAAGACAACATGTAGTTTTTGTATTTTATTCCATGCTGACAGTCTTTTCATTGATGTATTTAGACCATTTATATTTGATGTAGTCTTTGATATGTCAGAGCTAAATCTGCCATTTTATATTTGCTTTTCCTTCTATTTTTTTCCTAC
>NW_016107429.1:3087553-3184054 GCF_001604975.1 Cebus imitator | reverse complement strand
TTTTTTTTTAGAGAGGGTCTCACTCTGTCACCTGGGCTGGACTGCAGTGGCCTGATCATGGTTCACTACAGCCTTGACCTCCTAGGCCCAAGCAATCCTCCTATGTCAGTCTCCAGAGCAGCTGGGACTACAGGCACATGCTACCATGTCAGCTAATTTTTCTATTTTTTGTAGAGATAGGATTTCAGCATGTTGCCAAGGCTGGTCTGGAACTCCTGGGCTCAAGTGATCCTCCCACCTTGGCTTCCCAAAGTGTTGGGATTACAGATGTGAGGCACCAGGCCCAGCCTAGAATTTTGTTTTGATTTATCTAGGTTATTTGTGGATGTATCTCTTGGTAAAACTTTTTTTAGCAGTTGCTCTAAATATTTATATGTATATATAAAGTTTTCACAGTCTACTGGTATTGGCATTTTATTAGGTAAAATGTTTTTTATTTTTATTTTTACTTTCAGAAGCAGGATCTCACTCTGTGGCCCAGGCTGGAATGCTGTGGTGCAATCTCGGCTCACTGCAGCCTGGAACTCTGGCCTTAGATGAGCCTCCTGCCTCAGCCTGCTGAGTAGCTAGGACTGTAGGCACGTATCACCTCGCTTGAGTATTTAAAAAAAAATTTTCATGGGTTGGGGGGTTTGTTATGTTGCCCAGGCTGGTTTTAAATTCCTGGGCTCAAGTAATCCTCCCACCTTGGTTTCTGAAAATGTTGAGATGGCAGGCGTGAGCCACTGCACCCTTGCCTCTAGGTCAAATGAAATATAGAATCCTTAGTTCCCTTTGCATTCTTTTGCCCTGTCACAGCTGTAAATGTTTACAATTATGTCCTGTGCATACATTTAGAACCTCATGAGATGTGTATATTTTTCTTCAACCATCAAACAGAATTGGAAAAACTCTAGAGGAGAAGGAAAGTCAATATTGTATTTATATTGTATTTGCCCATATGTTTGCTTACTATGTTTTTTCTTCTTTTTAAATGTTCAAAGTTTCCTTCTTTTATTATTTCTTTTCTGTTTAGAGAACGTCCTGTGGTTATTTCTTACAGTAATTTTGCTGGTAAAAAATAGTTTTAGTTTTCCTTTGTCTAAAAATGCCTTGAATTTTTCTTCATTCCTGAAAGATATTTTTTCAGGGTATAGGTTTCTGGGTTGACTTTTAGCACTTGAAAAGTATTGTAACCCTTCCTTATGGCTTTAATAGTTTCTGGTGAAAAAAACCACCATCATTTAGTCTGTTTTCCCCTAGAGATAAGGCATCATTTGTCTCTTACTGCTTTCAAGTCTTTGTCTTAGTTTTCAAAAGTTTGACTTTTTGTGTAGATTTCCTTGTGTTTATCCTGTTATGCAGTCTCACAGCTTCTTGAATCTGTAATTTATATCTTTTACTAAATTTGAGAAGCCTTCAGCTGTTATTTCTTTGAGTACTATTTTCTCCATCTCCTGCCAGAATTCCGATGACATCAATGTAAGATTTGTTGTTATAGTCTCACATCTCCCTGAAGCTCTGCTCATTTTTCCCACCTTCAGTCTTTTTCAGTCTCTTGTTCAGGTTTGGCAATTTCCATTGTTCTGTCTTCCAATTCATTGATTCTTTCCTCTGTTCCCTACATTCTGTTGTCAAGCTCATCAGCTAGGTTTTTTATTTTGCTTAGTGTATTTTTTCAGTTCCAAAATTTCTATTTGGTTCTTTTTTATATCATTTGTGTATGTATGTATGTATGTGTGTATTAGCTTAGACTTTATATTTTTGATTCATTTCAAGCATGCTTGTAACTGCTCATTGAGTAATTTCTATCATGGCTGCTTTACAGTCTTTGCTAGATCATCCTAACAGCTCTGTCACCTTAGTATTAACATTTGTTGATTACATTCTTGCATTCCTTTGAGAACTTCCTGTTTCTTGATATAATAAGTGATTTTCAATTGAAATCTGGGGATTTTAAGTATTGTACATTATAAAATACTGGATCTTGTTAAACCTCTTTTTTCCTTGCTTTCTCTAACTGTGATCTGTCAGTGGAACAGGCAACTTCCCCTCCCATTGCTCCCAGGTATGGGTAAAGTCCAGGTCCTACATCCAGTTTCTCTTCACACCTGATGGCTGATGGAGGAGTGCTGTTCATTACTATTGGGTGGGAGTGGGAGTTCCAGCTCTTCACTAGGCCTCCAACATAACTTTCTCAAGTAGGAGGGATAGGTGTGCCTCATTACTACTACCCACATGGGGTGTATGTCCTCTTTATTGCTAGGAGATAATAAAAGACCACTAGGCCTCCTGTGACAATACTAGAGTGGGGAGCTTAAAGGACCCTTGTTTCTGCCAGGTGGGAGTAGAAAGAAGTCCGTGTTTCCCATGTGGCCTCCAATGATATAGAAGGAGAAGGAAAAGGGGAAGCTTGTTAGGGTGTCTCAGCTTTGTACCCAGTTTTTGCTAACACCATCCTTTAAGGGTGAAAATGTAATGTCTTTTTAAAGCCAATTGAGGGGAGATAGCTAAGCTCTCCACTGGGCCTTCTTGGCATGAGTAAAGACATATTTTTTTTGTTTATTAAAATACAGCCTTTATTATCTACATATTTTCCATTTTACTAGGCTTCTTCTTCCCCATCCTTTGTCTAGAGATAACATGTTTTGTTTACTTTTTTTTTTTTTTTTTTTTTTTTTTTTTTTTTTTTTTTTTTTTTTTTTTTTTTTTTTTTTTTTTTTTTGTCTTCAGCCAGTTGTGTTTCTGAGTTGCTAGCTTCTTTATCTCTAAGTTTGGTGTATATGAGACAAAAAGAAAACCCAGGGGACTTACTGCAGTGTTGTTCTTTGAGTTACAAGGTCCCTAGCAAAGCTGCCCTCTTCTCCCAATCTTTCAAAGTTCTTATGTTTATTTAATATATAGTGTCCAAGCTTTTAAGTTTTGCTTAGTAGGAGGAATAATAAAAGTATGTCAACTCTATCTTTTTCTGGAAGCAGAATCACTTGATGATTTTGGGTGTCCTCTTTATTGTATATTAATGACTAATATATGACAGTTTCTATGAGTTCTCAGCTATGATATTTCATACTAGCTTAATAAACTGTGATTTTTAAATTTTGTGATATTACCACTTTATCTCGTTTTATAATATGTTTTAATATCTAGTTAGATAAATCCCTTTCAACTTACATATGAACTTTAGAGACATTATATTTACAAAATACATTTTATGATAATGATTTTTATGGGGCTTACCATCCTTAAAAATTAATTTTGAAATAATACAAAATTTTATATTTTTCCCAACAAGGAATGATGTATGTCTCCTTAAATAACTATAGTTTTTAGATTAAATAAATTTTGTATTTTGCTTCATATTGGGCATACACATTTCTTATTGTGGTTACTACTATAAAAATTTATCTGCCTATCTTTCTATCTATAATATATCTTTGCTGCTATGAATAGAAAGCAGCATGGTTAGTTTAGTTGTAAAGTGACTAAGTCGGTTAGTTTGGGGGCATTATTTACCAGCTAAATGATCAAGATGAGTAACTAATTGCCTTAAATTTCAATTTCCTCATCTGTATATTAGATAGCAATAATGTCTACTCATAGGTTTGAGATAATGGATCCAAAGTGATTTTAACACTCAGTCTGGTACAACGTTATAACTTTAGTGTAATTTTCACACTTTAACTAATTGTTATGATATAGAAATGCTATTATATACTGACTTTTAGCTTGTCATTTTACTGACTTTTTAAATTAATTCTAACAGATTTTTGGCTGAAAATGACTTTTTATTTCTTTTTTCTTTATACTATTATTTTCTATTTGTATTTCAAATTGCATAGAATTTCCAGATAAATAACAATGTTAATAGCAGAAATATTATTTTTGTTAGGTGTTATTGTGGACACTACAAAAAGCACAAAGTATTAAAGTTAAAGATTCTAGTATCCAGATTATATGACTATATAATGATAACTTTGAGCTATGATTATTAACCTGAAAAGGAATACTGGGATTGTTTGATAAATTTTTAAAGACTTTAATTCCATGTTTCATGTTTGACTAAAAGTTCAAAATGCCAACAATACTTTGAACGTGTTCAAGAACAAAAAGTTCAAAATACCAATAAAACTTTGAACATCATCAAGAACAATATTAGGGAACAGATCATTGATCTGCCTCTGTAACTACAGTACCTGTACAGTGTGTGCAGCAGAAACTCTTGTACCACCCTTGAGTGATGTGTTGAAACCAGAGAAGTCCCAGGAAAGATAGCGCAGATAATTGCAGCTTGGTTAATGTGGACGCAAATTTATTCAACATATCCCCAAAGACTTAGATAAGAAATAGGCTTTGAAACTTTAGTGATTTTAGGACAACTAAGCAGCACTTTTTTTTTTTTTTTTCACAATTAGTGTAAATTAACAAAGCTCTGTCTGATGTCTCAATACAGCAGCTCTTCTTGCATTTACAGGAATTGGGATTAGCACACATAACACACACCCTCTCAGGACAGTGACACCTAAATCCATCTCTCCAGGACTGGCCTTCTCTATCCCTTTAACATTGTGGCTAATAATTTTATACCAGTGAAAGTAAAGTAATTCAGATTTCTTAATGTCCATTACCTGTCTTTCATTGAGGAATTTCTTATTTAGAAGCAATTTAAGCCACTTTTTCTTTTTTCAGCTCCTTTTCTGAATTAGCAGCTTTCCTTTTACTTATGTATTTCTGGGGTCAAATTGACAAATCCCTTTCAAGTGCTTATTTTGTTTTAGCATTCAGTTTACCTCTGGCCCCTTAAACATTTGCTGGTTATCCACTTGGCAAATCATTCAGCAGTTTCCCCATGTAACTGTTCTGGCAACGGTAGAATTCAAAGGCATAACTAACTACAAATGAGAATCTAACTACATCAGAGACTGCATGTCTGTTTCACTTACTTGCTTTGAAAAAGACAGGAGTTGAACTTTGCTTTGAAATAAAATGATTATATTATACATTGAGCTATTTTTTCCTCCCTTTGTTGAGGATTTCAGGACAGTATTGCTTAACTAGAAACGTATGTTAATATATTCTCTTGCCATCATTATAGTTTTAGAATAAAAGTAATGAAAAGTGAAGCTATTAACTTTTAAATATAGGAATGAGCATCTTTATGTAGGATGAATCAGTTTTTAGTAATTAGTTTTTAAAAGCTAGAAATTGACGCAATAAATATCTTTCCTTATACAATGTCAAGATAGCTAAGTATTTTTCATGAAGATTCAACTACAGATTAGTTTATTATTTTGGTTATTTCATGATCATTTTCCATCATGTCTGGAGAATTTACGCTGAAGAGTTAGACTGTACATAAAATTGATTGGAATCTTTAATTTTTCCTTAATGAAATAATGAGAATTATGAATTATAAGGCAGTAAAATTAAAGAGCACAGTCATTTGGAATTTTTATAATTTGGGAGATAACTGCATATATAAAAAGATATTTCAGAGCTTTTACAGTGATTACAGATAATATTTTTATTATCCTTTTCATTTACATATTTGCAAGTTTAGTCATTTGTTGATTGGGAAAGTAATTTAATTTTCCTATGCATGTGACAGCCCTATAAATTGAATGGCTTACCTTCGTGACTATTTGTATTAGAACACTAATTCCTACCAACTATTAAGTAACTTGTGTTTCTTTATTATTATTTTTATCCATGAAAATAATTAACCTCTTAGCTTCAGTTGCATGTTTTTCTTTAGTTTAAAATTGATTGGAAAACCAAATTCTTTTTTGCTTTCCTTGTCATGACCCAGCATAATTTCACTAACCTATGAAGGCTAGGAGGAACATGAGGCCAGTCCTGGCACACATTTTACTTAATGTTTATGGGAGTGGCTTGAAAAGTTGCAAGTAGAGGAGGGAGAGGATGAGGGCAAACCCTCAAATGTGTGTGTGAGTGTATATATATACATATATATATATATATATACACACACACACATACATATATATACACACATACATATATACACACACACACACATTTCTCTATAGGAAGACCAGCTAAGAACTACTTTTGGGTAATCTGAAAGCTGTTCTGTGGGTGGGATGGGAGGTGTGATGTGAGCTACACAGCTAAATAAATATTAATGAACAGTTTCATAAGCACTTACCTTGTTTTTTTTCCAATGGTGCTCTACTTGTTTGATAGAAATACTTCTGGCTATACTAAGAAAATGTGATTTTACAAATTACTTTGGGCAGTATGACCATTTTCATGATATTCATTCTTCCTAACCATGAACATGGGATGTTTCTCCATCTGTTTGTGTCCTCTCTTATTTCGTTGAACAGTGGCTTGTAGTTCTCCTTGAAGAGGTCCTTTACGTTCCTTGTTAGTTGTATCCCTAGGTATTTTATTCTCTTTGTGGCAATTGTGAATGGCAGTTCGTTCTTGATGTGGCTGTCTTTAAGTTTGTTATTGGTGTATAGGAATGCATGTGATTTTTGCACATTGATTTTGTATCCTAAGACTTTGCTGAAGTTGGCTTATCAGTTTCAGGAGATTTTGGGCTGAGACGATGAGATCTTCTAGATATACAATCATGTTGTCTGCAAATAGAGACAATTTGACTTCCTCCTTTCCTATTTGAATACCCTTTATTTCTTTTTCTTGCCTGATTGCTCTGGCGAGAATTTCCAATACTATATTGAATAGGAGTTGTGAGAGAGGGCATCCTTGTCTAGTGCCAGATTTCAAAGGGAATGCTTCCAGTTTTTGCCCATTAAGTATGACATTGGTTGTTGGTTTGTCGTAAATAGCTTTTATTATTTTGAGATACGTTCTGTCAATACCTAGCTTATTGAGGGTTTTTAGCATAAAGGGCTGTTGAATTTTGTCAAAGGCCTTCTCTGCATCAATTGAGATAACGATGTGGTTTTTGTCTTTGGTTCTGTTTATGTGGTGAATTACGTCAATGAACATATGAAAAAATGCTCATGATCATTGGTCATTAGAGAAATACAGATCAAAACTACATTGAGATACCATCTCACGCCAGTTAGAATGGCGATCATTAAAAAATCTAGAGACAACAGATGCTGGAGAGGATGTGGAGAAATAGGAACACTTTTACACTGTTGATGGGAGTGTAAATTAGTTCAACCATTGTGGAAGACAGTGTGACGATTCCTCAAGGACCTAGAAATAGAAATTCCATTTGACCCAGCAATCCCATTACTGGGTATATATCCAAAGGAGTACAAATCGTTCTACTATAAGGACACATGCACACGAATGTTCATTGCAGCACTGTTTACAATAGCAAAGACCTGGAACCAACCCAAATGCCCATCGATGATAGACTGGACAGGGAAAATGTGGCACATATACACCATGGAATATTATGCAGCCATCAAAAACGATGAGTTTGTGTCCTTTGTAGGAACATGGATGAACCTGGAAACCATCATTCTCAGCAAACTGACACAAGAGCAGAAGATCAAACACCACATGTTCTCACTCATAGATGGGTGTTGAACAGTGAGAACACATGGACACAGGAAGGGAAGCACTACACAGTGGGGTCTGTTGGGGGGAAATAGGGGAGGGTCAGTGGGTGGTGGGGAGTTGGGGAGAGATAGCAAGGGGAGAGATGCCAGATACAGGTGATGAGGAGGAAGGCAGCAAATCACACTGCCATGTGTGTACCTATGCAACAATCTTGCATGTTCTTCACATGTACCCCCAAACCTAAAATGCAATAAAATAAAAAAAAAAGAAAATGTGATTCTATTTTATCCTAAAGGAATCACCTCTAATGATAATTTCTTTTCTAATATTCTTTCTACTATAGCTATAACTTGAAATGAGCCCTTAATGATTAAAGTCTTTAGACTTTAATTTTTATGGAAGATTGTAATTACGGCTCTCTTATTTTGTAGCAGTCCTTTTAAAAATTGAAAGAATTAACATTCACTGGCTAATTTCTGTTGTCTATGATTTGTGCTATTTAGCTTTGCCCTACATATTTTTTTGTAGGGTATTTCCTGGGTATGTTGATTGATATGTGTATAATTTTATTGTTCTTAAAAAACACATTTGGAAAGTTTATTTTCTAACTTTATTTCCCTTATATTCATTCTTATAACCTTATATAACTTTGCCCTAGAGAATTTTGATATAGCTACATAAGAAAAGTTTCTCTTTTTTTGTATTGCCTTACCCTGTGGGCATGAGTTTATCCTGTAAGGGGTATACATGCTATTTTCTGCAGTAGCAATTTCAGATCTGGGGATTTATATGCCTTTAGGAACTCTGAATCCCCTGAAATTTTGTATCTTAATGCAAATTTTATATCTTAATCCCTCTCTGGAGAGAGTGTCTATCTATGTATAGCTTTTATCAGATTATCAAAGGTACATGTGACCCAAAAATGATTAAGCTTTGCAATAGAATGTCATCTAGATGTTTTGCAGTTTTCAGTGGCCCATATAAATCAGAAAAGGCCAAGCTATTTAAACGCACAAAGTCATAAGTCAAGGACATCCATTGTGATGGTGGGGGTGGGGCTGGTTGGGGCAAGGCAAAAAGGATGGGCAGGTAGGTGGGTTCAGGCTGACATCGGTTATATTTGTGCTGTTTTTTGGTTTAAGTACAGTTATTCCATTCATTAACAGCAATTCTTGAAATACTTCATTTGTTGCTAGCAATTTTGAGATGATTTATTTCAAAGATTTATTTCTAAGACAGAAATATTGATATTTCTATTCAGATCATGAACTTGTAATAACTTCTATTTAATATATTTTAATCAGTTTTCTGCATTCCTATTGTAGCTGTGTGTATGGACATGATTGTTATAAGCAACTAAGTATGTATAAGTAAATTTAAATATACATTTGATCAAACCCTAAAGGTGTGTGTGTGTGTGTTTTGTTTTGTTTTGTTTATAGATTGAAGGAAAACTTGCAAGTTATCTTCTCTCACTCCATCTTACTCAACTTTTGTTTTCTTGGCCCTGGTCTAGCCCTTATGAATCCATCTATCATACACATACATAAATAAATACTACTTCTAAAATGTAAGTCTGATTCTGCATCACCTTAAAAACCTTCAATGGAAATTTACAACGTTATAGATAATTTGCAAACTAGTTAGCTTAGCACACATGAAAGTCTGCATGAAATAGAGCCCATAAATCTCTCTCTTTTTTTTTTTCAGTCACAGTTTTACTCTGTTGGCCAGGCTGGAATGTAGTGGTGCGATCTTGAGAGCCCATAACTCTCTGTCCTCACTTTAACTTCCCCTTATCTTCTCTTCACTTTAGTCATGGGACCTCTTATACATATAGTATTTGGCATGGGTCATGAAATTTTATGATTTTATGAAAACAAAAACAGCAGTAATCAGTAATAGTAGCCAGCATTTGTGAAACATATACTGTACACGTGGCATTGTGCTTTTCTCCTTTACATGTGTTATCTTGTGTCATTGTGACAACAGATCTGTGCGGTAAAGGGACTGTTATTAGATCCATCTTACTGAGGGCTCAGAGGGCTAAGAAGCCTGAATGAATATTTAGAATAAGTGGAAGAGAGTAATAAGTGGAAGAGAGTAAGATCTCTGACTGTTTGCACATACTGTTTTCTGTGGCTGAAATGTTCTTCTTTTCCTACATAGCAATTCTTTTTTTCAAAACACAACCCAGGCATTACCTTACCTGAAGAACATTTTCTGACAGCCTTTTCCATTATAATTTATTTGACTCTTCTGTCTTTCCAAAGACCCCTGTGAATGCCTTTATTTTAATACCAGTCTAATACATTTGTTAATTTACTTATTAATTTACAAATAATTGTTTTGCCAGCTATATGTTCCAGAGACTACATTTTAAATTTGTTAACAACATCTTATAATTGGGTTACTTTAGTGCCTCTTGATCTCAAAGTATGGTCTCCACACCAACGACATTACCCTCAGTTGAGAACTTAGGAGAAATGTAACTCCTCAGGCCTCACCCCATATCTACCAAATCAGAAAATCTGGGAATGTAGAGCCCAGCATCTTGTGTTTTAGTTAGCCTTCCAAGTAATTTTGATTCACATCAAAATTTGAGAACCATTGCTGCAGGATCACATATACATTGGAGACCTTTCTGAAACCTTAAACTACTTCTTTTACAAGAGTCATTGATATTATTGTCATGTATTGCACTGTGGACCCATCTCTGGGAAGTGCCAGTGTGACACATTTACAATAACTTCCAGTAACATCAACAGTGTTGTCACTATAAATATGAATAATACATGTCAGTCTAAATAATCTTGGCTAAAAACTCTAAGGGAAACATCTTCACCAATTATGGATAGACGACAATAAGAAGAAATTTTGTACACTGTGGCTACTGATGATGAATGGCAGACATTTTTTTTTCTGAATCACTTAAATATGATCACACTTAAGGCACAAGGTATCTATCATGTAATATCAATTTCTGTGCAGCTTCTGAAATTATTGATCTGAATTTTTAGCTCATTCTTTCTCCGAGTGATGCTTCTCTTGCATAATCTGCAATTTGTTTCCTTGGCTCTACAAGCAGAACACAGATGAAACTTTTTACAGTGGAAAATGTCAGCTGTCTTGATTGGGGTGGTATGTTCAGCTTACCTAGTGGTGTGAGTTTATTGTCAGTCTAGATCGAAGATCAGTTATACATTTCAAGATTTATACTTTCACTTTGGAAATATTCTTTCTGGCTAACATCATTACCTAGACCATAAGTGGTCAAATTTGGTTTAGCCAAGGAGCATTGAACGAGTTGTCTTATAAGATAACATTGCTGTGATGCTTGCTTACATGACAACACAGCCTCCTTCATTCAAGACATTGTCAAATTTGCAGAATTGAAATATGTACATGTTAATATATTTATCTTAGCAGTCTGTAGGAAACATTTCTAATCATTCCTAATCCTGGCTCAGCCTAGGTTATGCTCCCTTCATGTGAACCCACCCAACCCTCTCTACCCCACCATGCCATGCTTACCTCTAACTTAGTACTTAGTCCTAATATTGTGCCACAGTATTCAATCGTTTATATTTCTGACAAGACTGTAATCTCTTTGAGGGTAGTGATTGTGATATGCTAGTTTTCTATTCTCTTGTGTAGTGTACCATAGCTATTTGATAAATATTTGATTTTTTTCATAATTGAGATTTTATTGGTTGTGTTGATCATCAGTACACAGACATTTCTTGGTTAGCTGCTTCAGCCTGTTTCCCTTTCCTATCCTTCCCCTATTTCCTTTGCCCATTGCCCATTTTTGTGAGATAGTCTCATGCTGTTGCCCAGGCTCTGGAGTGCAGTGGCGTGATCAGTGCTCACTGCAGCCTCAACCTCCCCGGCTCAAGTGATCCTCCTGCTTCAGCCTCTTAAGTAGCTGGGACTACAGGCAGGAGCCACTAATTACAAAAAAAAAAAAAAAAATTGTGGAGACAGGCTCTCACTATGTTGCCCAGGCTGGTCTCAAACTTGTGAGCTCAAAAGATCCTCCAACTTTGGCCTCCCAAAGTGCTGGGATTACAGACATGAGCCACTGCACCTGGCCCCTTTTCCCTTTGCACTTTTGTGTCTGAAAATTTATCCTTTCCTGCTACCTTTTTCTTCTTTGTTTTCCACCTTTGCCAGAGCAGGTTTAGCTGAAGAGTACACCCATCTTTTCTTGAGCTCTTCCTTCGCTGCCCCTTCAGAGCCTTTGTGAAGCTGGGCTACCTGGCTGCTGCCATTTTTCCTATCACCTGAGGTGCAAAAATTTGCCATATTTGTTTTTGTTTTTCGCATAATGAGGTGAATCTGTGACGTAAATAGCAATGTATGTATCCTATTTTTAATTTTTTAAATAAAATCAATTGACTGAAATGATGATAAGATTTCCTTATAATTTGTTAATGCTACAAGGCAACCTAATTTTGGATGATGTAGGGGAAATGGGAGATAAATACTGTTGGATTCCACTCATGTCTGTTAGCATAACATAAGGTTTCCTATCATGTTTGACTTCATGATAAAATAATTATAGCTATAAGTCCTAGAGTTCAATCTGAATAGCATTAAGAATGAGTTCATGTCCTTTGCAGGGACATGGATGAAGCTGGAAACCATCATTCTTAGCAAACTGACACAAGAACAGAAAACCAAACTCCGCATGTTCTCACCCGTAAGTGGGTGTTGAACAGTGGACACAGGGAGGCGAACAATAGACACGGAGCGGGGGTCTTTTGGATGCAGCAAACCACCATGGCACATGTAGACCTGTGTAACAAACCTGCATGATCTGCACATGTACACCAGAACTTAAAGTAGAATAAATAAATTTAAAAAAAGATTATCAATATTCTTAACAATTTGTTCAAATGTTTAGTGAAGGCAAATATACTTGGGCACACTTAAGTCAATAAATCTTGGTTTAGAGAAGAAAGGGTGATATGTCTTTATTTACCTTGCCACTACTGTTTTTGGCCTTGGTTTTTAACCCTTTCCACTACTTTACCCTGGCAAGACATCACACACTGAAAATGGACCACTCGTATGCTCTAATCTAAGAGAACTTCTGCTTCCTTTGAGAGTGTCATAATTTTCTGAAAAATACTAATATGGGCAACCAAAATAATAACGTGTCAATTCAATTAATCTTACCAGGTACCTGCATCCTGGTAACTGCCTTTGGGAGTTTGCAGTTGATTTAATCGTACTATCTGTCCTCAAGTTAGTCAGATCTGAATAGAGTGGAAAAACATGGCAGCAACAATTTGAGATGGTTTATTTTAATGATCATATCAATTGGGTATTATTTTATTTTATTTCTGATAATGTATTACCTTTCTGGTTGTATTTTTTCCTTCACTCTAGTTTAAGTCTCTTTATTGTCCATTGTTTATTTTCTTTAAACTTACTCATACTTATAAACCCAGTTTATTTTTTTGTATGAGATATGTGATATTAAATTATGCAGATAATCGCATGATTTTCGATCTGGTTCTTTTTTTCTTTTTCTTTTTGCTTTTCATAGGAATAGGAAGAATGGCTAGACTGGCCATTTCCCAGATGTCATCACTTGATGGACTGTACGCTTACCCAGTTCAGGCAGATTCATGGCTCACTGCTGCCAGCCCAGCTATGAATTGATTCAAAAGTGACCACAGTTGTCTCAGATGTAATTTTGAGTTTTTTTCTAGGAAATCATTCAGGAGGCTGAGAGACTCCTAAAAATTGGGTTCTAGAAAAACAAGACTGTTACCTCAAAGCTTTTTTCCTGTTGGTGAAGGCACTCTGAAGGTTGTTTATTTATTTGAGACAGTCTCACTCGGTTGCCCAGGCTGGAGTGTAGTGGTCCAATTGTGGCTCCCTGCAGCCTTGAACTTGTGGGCTCAAATAATCCTCTCACCTCAGCCTACTGAGCAGGTGAGACCACAGGCATTCATCACCATGCAGCTAATAATAATCTTTCTTTCTTTTTATTGTTTTTGTAGAGGAGGAGTCTCATTGTGTTGTTCAGGCAGATCTCAAACTCCTGGGCCCAAGTGATCTATTCACCTTGGCCTCCCAAGGTGCTAGGATTACAGGTATAAGCCACCATGCCTGGCCTCTGTAGGATATTTATAAACTTTTTATCCATAAGGTTTAAGACAGTAAGTGCATGGCATATCGGCCATTACAACATTCTGGATCCAGTTTTTTAGACCAAGCAAAGGTGACGACGTGGGTAGCTCATACTTGTAATCCCAGCAGTTTGGGATGCTAATGTAGGTGGGATCACTTGTGGCCAGGAGTTCGAGACCAGCTTGGTCAGCATGTTAAAACCCCATTTCTACTACAAATACAAAATAATGTAATCCCAGCTATTTGGGAGTCTGAGACGTGAGATTCACTTGTACTCTGGAGACAGAGGTTACAGTGAGCTGAGATCGTGCCACTACCTAGCCTGGGCAACAGTGTGAGACTCTGTCTCAAAACAAAATAACAGAAAACAAACAAAACCAACAGCATAAGCCAAAGTGACATGGGGAGGTCAGAAGGATTTAGTGACTTCTTTAGAAGCATGGGATGTTTTATATAAAGGAGAGTTTTGGGTGTCTTTCTCTTATTCCCAACACAACAAATTAAAGACTGTAACTTTTTGAAAAAAGAGGAATGTTATGAATGAGGAACAGCAAGTGGGAATTTCTACAGATGAAATACTGGATGGAGAGTAAAAAGAATTGGAATATAATTTAATGTTAGAAGTGAATAAAAGAGTGCTGTGAAAACCTTTTTTTCCCCTTGAATAATAGACCTTTAGAGCCAAGAAGCAACCTAAGACATTTTTTTCCTAAAATTTTTAGGCTGTACAAGTGGAAAGCTGAGACACAATTGACTCCCTATAGAATCATAGAATTTGAGGAGCTCAAAGGACTTAAAATATTATCTAATCATTTCTCTGGGACTTGAATCAGTTTTTCATTGAATATTAGATTTTGAGCCTGGAAAGGACACTGTGTGGCTTCTTTTTGATCTGATGTGTACAGCATTTCCCTGACCTCGTTCTTAAGAGATGATCAAATTGCTGCTTAGATACAGTCAATTCTCATTATTTAGGGTAGTTATGTTCTACAAAGTTGCCTTGCACACTGAATTAGCGAATATTGAATCATTGCCTTTAGAAAAGATACAGAGTGAAGTTCCTTGAGCCTCTGGTCACAACACTTCCATAAATCAATCAATATATAACTCTCTTATGTGTGTTTCTGTTTAACCTTATTTAAAATATGTTGTTGATTTGTGACTATCACATTCTTGGCCAAAAGTACTTTAATCTCTGTCTCAATGAAGATTATTGGATGTATATTTCTCCATAATGCACATCACAGTCTTCTTGTCCTTAAGAACACTAGACAGCACTTCAGCATTATGATTGGGGCTATTTTAAGCAGTGAAATCACCAAGAAAAGGCACAAAAATGCAAAATAGTCTGGTAAAAGGGTACTTGTTTACAATATGAACAATTAAATAAGAAGCCAGTGGTCTCGGCCGCCTTCTTTGACCTCTGCTGGAAATGTTCATAGCAGATGACTTCATTTTTTTTTTTTTTACAGCTCCATGCATGCACGTTCACAAATGACGCTGACCATGAAAGCATCAGGAATATTGATTTTGAGGTTGCAAATAAGTTTTAGCAAGTAGGTGAAATTGCAAATACAAAATCTTAAAAAAACGAGGATCGACTGTAATTTTGGTTGAAGAAAACGAACTGAATTTAGCATAACCAACTACTTGAGTCAATGTATGGACAGTTTTATCTTCCTGTGAAGTCTATCTGTGGTTTCTGTCTCTTGGGACTGTATAAGTAGGGTTAAAACTTCATCTCCTGTTCGTCATTCAGCTATCTGCAGAGGGCCACATCAGTCTCATCGTCCCATTCTCTAAGGTGTTTACACCCTTTATTCCACTGAATCTCAATTGCAACAAGGTTTGTAATTTCCTCAGGAGTTTGACAAGATTCTATGAAACTGTTGAATCTGAGTTGATCCTTTGACATACATCTTACATTCTGGCTTTTCCCAGCCCATGCAAGCTCACTCATTAGCAACAAATCTCTAATTAGCAATTACTCAGTAAATATGCAGAAACCCTGAAATAATAATCAGTCATTTCTGTCTTTCATTTTGTCCTAGAAGGTTAAACCCTACCTGTTCCCCCTGGACAGCAGCAGCCGAGTCAGGCCTAGAATCTCTGTCTCTTAAATCCTAGCCATGTGTTTTGTGCTTCCTACCACATCAGGCTCTCTGGGAGATACGTCTGTGAACTACACATTTGGTTCTTGGTTAAAATTTTAGAATATCCCCAAAAGATCAGCCCACTACAAACATGTTACTTGTAAAAGGGGAATCACTATGGTCATGATACTTGAAGATAAAATATATACTTTTCTTTGATCTAAAATTGAATTTTAAGTAAAAAAAATAAAAGAAACTCTCTTTTCATTGGTGTTTTCCTTCCATATCTCAGAAAGGGCTATACCTCGAGAATGGAGAGGATCAAGTATAGTAGCGCAGAGACTGGACACTTGGGTCTGGCCAATCTGCCCAGCAGACATGTTTTGTTGGGCTCACAAATTGTTGCTATTCACAGGGTTTATTTTTTTAATTAGTGAGTAGCACTTGAAAATCAACAAATTTCACATAAAATTCTAAATTTATGGTTTCTCTTGAAAAATCAGATGACTGCTCTGGGCTTAATTTTCTAAAAGGGAACACTTTGTAGGAGTTTGATGGTAGCTGCCCCTTTTAGCTGGGATGTGTGTTTTTTTCTGATTTGCCATAGTCTCTAACATTTGTATTGCCTCCTACCTCTGAAGTTTTCCCTCTTTTAGTTATTTATTTAAGCCTGTGACTACTATTTTACCAGCTAAAACAGTTGGAATTGTTCCTATCATAATGCTTTAAAATAGTTTCTGACTTTAAATGTGTAACATAATTGGGTATAGTATTTGGGATTCCCATTACCGAGTATAGGTTAAACGTAGTATTCTTAGTCATATTAAGCTGAAAGGAAAACTCTAATTAAGGTTATACGTCATTTATGAAAAGGTGTTCACTTTTGTGCTTCCCAATTTTGGCAGTTTTTATATTTCTCATTGTCAGTTTCTTTGCCAGAGCCACACATTTTGATCAAGAGAGAAGCTTCAACGCCTACCACGTCCTCAGATATGTTACATGAGCAATATTGAAATCATTTTGCATATGCAAAAGCATGCCTTCTAGCCACAGTGCACAACTCTCAAGACATATTGTTGAGTTTTAGGGGGCATAAAATCTCAAATCTAAAAGTCATGCTTTGATTCTTTGTTTTATTTTATTATTATTTTTGAGATGGAGTTTTGCTCTTATTGCCCAGGCTTGAGTGCAATGGTGTGACCTAGGCTCACTGCAACCTCCACCTTCCAGGTTCAAGTGATTCTCCTGCCTCAGGCTCCCAAGTAGCTGAGATTACAGGCATGTACCACCACCGCTGGCTAATTTTGTATTTTTAGTAGAGACGGGGGTTTCACCGTGTTGGTCAGGCTGGTCTTGAACTCCTGACCTCAGGTGATCCATCAGCCTTGGCCTCCCGAAGTGCTGGGATTACAAGCATGAGCCACCACACCTGGCCTCATGCTTTGATTCTTATTCACTGTCTTCTAAGCTTAGCCTTTGTCCAATCACAGCAAAAAGCCTTCAGACTCAATGAAACAATAAGTAGGAAAAAAAAGACCTGGGTTTGAAATAACAGCAGCAGCAGCAACAGCAACAGTCGTCACATCCATAGCAGTAGCAGCACAATCTCAGACTCTTCTCAACTCTTTCTCCTCTTGGCACTAACAATGCAAGAGACTGGGACTGTCTTTCTGAACTCTTACTATTATATGCTTGTGGGGAATTTAGGAATTATTTTTTCTTTTTAAGACAGACTTGAAATTCATGTAGTCTACTTCTATTTTTACTTGAATGTTACATGGGGAGGAGGAAGCATTCCTTGTGATTTAGCCCATAGCCCTGCCTCCTCTGGGCTAGATATTCACTACATGTTTTTAACACCTACATATATGGGTCTTGTTTGTTGCAAGTTCAAACTTCTACTCTGGGAATGAGTTGCAAGGATTAGTTTTGTGGTTGCACTTTGGAAATATGGGGTGATGCATATTCAATGGCTTTGCGATGTAGCTATTCCAAGTAAGTCATGTTGGTTCATGGATGCTTGCCCTTTACACAGTAAGATTGTTAAATACATAATCGTGATGTCAAAGGCTCATTTATTGTCTTCTTTGTGTCACAGTGGAATTCTATCATTTGTTATGGAAGAATTGTAACTCTAACATTTCACCAGATTGGAGCACAGATTATGTCTCGCTCTTGTGTCATTAAATGGATATTTTTCCCCAAGTGAATAATTGCTTATCCAAAATTCTCTTCTGGGCTCATCTAGTACCATGTGGAATTCTTTTCCTTGCAGCTGTTCTCAAATATAAAACTCAGTACCTATCAAATTCATTCTAAACTACACATGAACACGTAATAATTTTTGCAGTATTCTATGATTAAAATTTTTTATTGAACTAAAGTGGTAAAAATATATCTGATAGTACTGTCCCTTGCGTCATTGCACCAGGAACAGTGGTCACCGGTCACTATTCTTTGATCTCGCCTCTATCAGTCATCTTAGGCTGCTATACTACAGTAACGTTTAACCTCACAGTCCCAGTTATGGTGGTTTACAACAACAAAGCTTCATTGCTTGCTCATGTTACATGTCAATTGTGGGTCATTGCTTATAGCTCAGTTTCACAATGTTTTTACTCTGGGAACTAAACTGACAAAGCAGCTCCTATCTGGAGAATCATTGGGCTTATTGCAGAGAAGAAGAAAGAGAGAAGTTAAATTTGCAATGCCTCATAAAGCTTCTTCTCAGCAATGGTGCATGTTATTTACACTCACATTTTATTGCCCAAGCAAGTCACATGAACAAGCCTGACATCAGCAGAGCAGGGGAAGTACAATTCTTTCACAAGATGGGGCATAAAATATTTGGAAACAGTAATAAATTCAATCTTAGCCCTTTGCTTAATCATGAAAATTCATTTATCTCCCTTCTGCACCCAAAATATACTCACTCTTCTAAAGGAAACAATCCAATAGTCACATCACATCACATCACGCAATCAGGCTCAGTGTCCAGAATTGCATAAGAGTCTCCAAATTAGGTCTGAGTGTGGGGTTACTTGAGCTGGAGGCCTATATAAAAAACACCAAGTCAATCCTTTAACCCCCATGTTCTTTCTATATGCAATAGTAGAATAATGACAGGATAACCATGAAAAACTATTAAGATACATTTGAGAAAGAGAAGAAAGGGAGGCACTAGCTAGGAACATTAATTACAGCAATTCTGAAGTCACATTGGGATGTATTGTGAGGACCTCTAACGTGAAGATGGGAGATATTCCTTAACTGGACCCCGCCTCTATGGGTCTTTATGACTCTTAGGACTCTTGGTTTCACTCTCCGGGAAGTTCTTCCATTTCCACTTATCTTCTTTTCCCATATTTAATGAAAATATTTGGAGAATACACTTTATCTGAAGACCGAGCAGTTTACATTTTTGATTTTTTATTTCATTCTAAATTGACAATCTATAACTATATGTATTTATGGGGTATAGAGTGATATTATGATATATGAATACAGTGTGAAATAATTAAAGCAAGTGAATCAACAAATCCATTCTCTTAAATACTTCTCACTTTCTTGTGGTGAGACCATTTGAAATTTATTCTCTTAGCAATTTTGAAATGTACAGTAAAGTGTTAATAGCTGTATGTACCACACTGTGAAATTGATACTAAAGAAAACATTATGCTAACTGAGATTTTGTATCCTTTGACAATCATTCTCTTCACCCCCAGCCTCTGTAATCATCATTCTGTTATCTGCTTCTATAAGATCAATGTTTTTAGGATGCACAAATAAGTGGGAACATCCAGTATCTGTCTTTCTGTGCCCGGCTTATTTCAGTTAGCATAATGTTCTGTAAGTTCATCTGTGTTGTCATAAATGACAGAATTTCCTTTTTTAAAAAGACCAAATAATATTTTATTGTGTTTACATTCCATATTTTCTTTATTCATTCACCTACTGGTAGACATTTAGAAATATGAAATGACTTGGGCATTGTGCATAGTGTTGCAATGACATTGGATTGCAGACATCTCTTTGACAAACTGATGTCAAATCTTTTGGAGAAACTCTAAAAGTGAGTTTGTTGAATCACATGGTAGTTCTATTTTTAGTTTTTGAGGAAGCTCCAAACCGTAATAGCTGTACCAATTTACATTTCTACAATATCATACACGAGTTTCTTTTTCTCCACATCTTTGCCAACATTTGTTATTTTTTTTGATAGTAGCCATTCTGACACGTATGAGATGATACCTCACTGTGGTTTTAATTTGCATTTCCCTAATGATTAGTGATGTTGAACATTTTTTCGTGTATCTGTTGGTCATTAGTGTGTTCTCTTGAAAAAAAAGTCTATTCAACTTTCTTGTTCATTTTTTATTCCTATTGAGTTGAGTTCCTTAACCTCTTTTCAGATGTATTGCCGGCAAATATTTTCTCTCAATATATAGATTGTTTCTTCACACTATTATTTCTTTTCCTGTGCAGAAGCTTTTTAGTTTAATGGAATTCCATGTCTATTTTTGTTTTTGTTGCCTGGGCTTTTGGGTCAAATAAAAAAAATTATTGCTCAGAGCAATGTTGTGTAGTTTTCCCCCTATGTTTTCTTCTAGCAGTTTTATGGTGGCTGGTCTTATGTTGAAGTCTTTAACCTATTTTCAGTGGACTTTTGTATACAGCATGAGGAACTCATGATTCAGGTCCAATTCCATGAGTCCAGTTTCATTATTTTGCATGTAAATATCTAGTTTTTCTAACACCATTTATTGCAGATGATCCTTTTTTCATTGTGTATTTTTGGTACCTGTGTTAAAAATCAGTTCACTATACATGCATAGACCCATTTCTGGGCTTTCTATTCTATTACATTAGTTGATGTGTACATATATTTTTGCGAGCACCATATTGTTTTAATTACTAAAGCTTTTTTGTATAGTTTGAAATAAGACAGTGTGATGCCTCCAGCTTTGTTTGTTTTGCTTATAATTGCCTTGTTCAAGGTTTTTTTGTGGTTCTGTATGAATTTTAGGACTTATTCTAATTCTATGAAAATAAACATTGAAATTTTGATAGGGATTGCGTTGAATTTGTAGATCATTTTGGGTAGTGTGGACATTTTAATAATATTATTTTTTCCAATCCATGAACACAGGGTATATTTCTATTTATTTGGGTCCTCTTCAGTTTCTTTCATCAGCTTTTTATAGTTTTCAGTGTATAGGTTTTTCACCTCCTTGGTTAAATTTATTCTTATATTTATTATTTATTTATTCATTATTGTAGCTATCACAATAGAATTGTTTTCTTGATTGCTTTTTTGGTTAGGTTGTTGTTGTATAGAAATGCTACTGATTTTTGTGTGTTGTCTGTGTATCCTGCAACTTTGTTTATTAGTTCTAATTTTTTTGTGTGGCATATTGTTTATTGGTTCTATTTTTTTTGCGTGGCATTCTAATATATAGAAAACCCTAAATCTTTAGGGTTTTCTATATATTAAGACCATATCATGCTGGATTCTTGTATAGGAAAAATTCTGTCATCAAATTAATTTTGAGTTACATTCTTTTAGTCTTTGTGGAAGAAGGGAGACTAGAGACAGAAGATACATTTTCAAGCCATATGGGGTCTGAGTTTGAGAGATTAGATCTGGGTAACATAAAGGATATCAAAAAAGAATGAAAGGAATGAAATGCATTCTCTTTTCTGTTAGAGGGAAATGCTGAGATTGGGGTAAGCGCAGTTGGGGAAGCTTACAGCAGGTTGTCAGGTCACTGGGATGGCAGGTGATAGAGTGGACAGTTATAACTATGTTGAGAAAACATGCCATTTCCTGCCCCCATTCATAATAAATGTGAATAGCTTTGAAGGGAACAGATGAAGGGAAATGGAGAGTAATATGGGCTTGTTCTTTATGGGTTTGAAATTGAGGCCGTGCAATGTGTAGGTAAGATGTGGGTCTAGGTCATGGAGAATGGGATGAGAAAAATAGGGGTGAAGAAAGAAGGGTCTGAGAACTCACAGTAATGTCAGGCGAGGTAGTGAGGAGGGAAGGATAAAAGTCATATGCAACATTCTAGTTGATCAGTAGGCCTTCTGGAATCATAGAGACTCAAAAGCCAGGCAAGTAAAAGTGAAGGCTAGGAGGTTAGGAAGAGATACAAAAGAGAAAAAAATGATGACACATGACTGTTTATGAAAGTGATTTGTCATTCAATAATATATGTACTCTTGTCAGTAGATGTTTTTCTCCAACATGGTTTTGAATAGTGCTTTTTGACTTTGTTAACATAATTTTTGCAGACAGTCCGTCTTCTCCTTAAAGGAATAGAGTGGGAGAAATAAAAGAAACACCTAGTTTACATTCATGCAATTTTATTCTGGGTCATTGCATACCAGGCCTTTAGGTCACTGTGTTTGGCTTATTACTCACGTCTTTTAAAATGTTCCCACAAAAAGATTAGGAAATTATCAGGATTCTTCCCTTTTGGAGAGAAGGTCTTTAACATTTATAAATCACTGTCTATGGACATTGTCTATTCTATTATCATATCAGTCCTGTGAGATAGATATTATATTCACATTTTGCAAATAAAAAGTTTGAAACTTAGAGCAGTTGAATAACTTATCTAAGGATGCATGGTGCATAGGTAGTAAAGCCATAAATGAAATCCGTGTTCTTTTATAACATACCATTCTTATTCTTTACTCCCTAAAGAACTAAATATAAAGGTTTATTATTAAAATACTCTGAATCTCATCTATAGATTTAGGAGGATTGTAAATATCAAGGATCAATTACTAGCATATTAATAGATCATTAAAGCAGCTGGTAGAAATGGGGAGAAAACAATTGTAGAAGCCAAATTTGGAGGTCAGTGACCAAGTTTCTGTGTGGTATATTTTCCTGATAATTGACTGTTGTTCTCACCATATTGCCCTAAAATGCTTTCTGAGACTGATAATTGACATTATGGTGGCACGTGAGGGGCTTAGAAGAAAATGTCATATTCTCTCGGGGCTTAACTGGGCTTTACTATAGTATCCAGTTCTCCACACCTGTAGGAATAAACAACAACCATATAGGTTATCCTGGGAGTTGCCTAGGAACCTTGAGAAAATACAGAAATAATATATATTAAAACCAGAAGGGACTGGACTTGGCGATTCACGCCTGCAATCCCAGCACTTTGGGAGGCCAAGCTGGGCAAATCACAAGGTAAGGAGTTCGAGACCAGCCTGGCCAATATCGTGAAACCCTGTCTCTACTAAAATTACAAAAATTGGCCAGGTGTGGTGGTGAGCGCCTGTAGTTCCAGCTACTCAGGAGGCTGAGGCAGGAGAATCACTTAAACCTGGGATGTGGAGATTGCACTTAGCCGAGATGGTGCTACTGAACTCCAGCCTGGGCGACAGAGTGACTCTGTCTTAAAAAAAAAAAAAAAAAAAAAAAAAAACAGAAAAAAAAACCCATAAGGAACTAACTTTGAACCTGGAAAACAACGTCTTGATTTTATGCATTGGCACCATGGTAAAATTAAATTTAGCATCATGAAGCCAAAGGAAATGTTAATGAGAAGTTGTCCCCTAATAGTACTTGCAAAAGTCTTGATAGATATTGAAGGGGGAATGGAGGGAAACATGGTCCCTGTCCAGGGCATAATAGCTATAAAAGGGCTAGTAAAGCATGCTTTCAGAGAATATTTTGTATTAATATGAGGTTAATTACCTCTTTGAGGACATTGACAGAAGGAACATTAATAAGAACAGAAAAGCAGAGAGCCTTGGAAATCATGCTTTTATCTGAATGGAGGAAGAAATAAAAGGAAATGTAAAATGAAATCTTCTTGCTGTACTGCATGCTTCTTCCTCTCTCTGTTCCTGTCCGTTTCTAATACTAAAATGAGAACCTTTCTTAACTGAGTATGCTTCAATCACATTGCAGAATTTTTTCATATTTATCCTGAATTTGAATTTGTGGGAAAATTAGAAATGATTCAGTAAAAACTGGATCCACTCCAGCATACCCAAAGTGGAGTGTTTAAAATCTTTCCAGATTGACAGTGCATAGAGTGTAGCCATTTATTACTTATTATTATGGAAGGCAGTAATCTGTGAGGTCCATTCTGACTAAAATAGGTTCTTTTTTTCCTGTTAAATAGAATGCCAAGTAGAATTGGCAGTTCTTTCTTCAAAATTAATTCAAATGTACATACTATTTTAAGGGCTATATTGATATTATATATACTTTCTGAAAAGAATAGCTAGACCACATAATAATGCTGCAGCATTTATAAAAGTACTTTAGTATAATAGCATATGTTTATGGGACACTACTTTTAGCCAGGCACTGTTCTAAGCCTTAATAAGTATTAACTTATTCAATTCTAGTAACAACCCTTTGCTATTATTATCATTCCTCTTTTATAAATGATAAAACTAAGCACAGAGAAGTTAAGTTTGCCCCAAATTATGTAGCAATCATGTAGTATAGGCCAGCATTTAGCATGAGAAATTTGATTCCAGAACCTAGACTCTTCAATGCCTTTCTGCCTCTCTAGACACACATTACCTGTATCTAACTTATAACGTTCCTTTTTCTATTGTAATAGATTTCTTGACCGATGGATTTCCCATTTATAGTCAGGTAATTGTGTTTGCAATACAGCTTATTCTATTCTTTTTCCTGCCTGTAGGATAAATTCATTTCAAATTATAACATAATAAAATGTGCATGTAGGAAATATGGCTGGAACATACCAGGAAACAAGCAGTTTTGCAGTCAATTATGTAAGGCTTCAAATGCAACACTCATAATTGCAGTATTTCTCAATCTCATTCATAACTATTAGCCTCCAGACTATGTTGTCAATCTTCTCACTAAGGCAATATTATCTTTCAGATGCTCAAATGTGATGTGTAGACATTGCAGCTCTGCTTCTAGTGAAATAATTGAAATACATGTTTGCACATGTCTGTAGAACACATTTCTGATAGCTTTGTTGGGCATATTAGTTGGGTAGTGTAGCTGAGCAAGAAAATCTTGAGCTCAGGAATAAGTTTCCATCCCAGTTACAGCACTTACTAGCAATCGTCAATTATTTAGTTTCTGTGTTAGTCCATTTTCATGTTGCTGATAAAGACATAGCTGAGACTGGGTAATTCATAAAGAAAAAGAAGTTTAATGAATCCGCAGTTCCACATGGCTGGGGAGGCCTCACAATCATGGTGGAAGGCAAAAGGCACATCTTACATGGCAGCAGACAAGAAGGAATGAGAACCAAGCAAATAGGAAACCCCGTATAAAATCATCAGATCTTGTGAGACTTATTCATTAGCATGAAAACAGTATTGGGAAAACTGCTCTATGATTCAGGTAGCTTCTATAGGGTCCCCTCCCACAACACATGGGAATTATGGGAGCTACAGTTCAAGATCATATTTGGGTGAGGACACAGACAAACCATATCATTCCACCCTGGCTCCTCCCAAATCTCATGCCTTCACATTTCAAAAGAAATCATGCCTTCCCAACAGTCTCCAAAAGTCTTAAATAATTTCAACATTAACTCAAAAGTCCACAGTCCAAAGTATCATCTGAGACAAGGCAAGTCCCTTCTGCCTATGAGCCTGTAAAATCAAAAGCAAGTTAGTTACTTCCTAGGTATAATGAGGGTATAGGCATTGGGTAAATACAGCCATTTCAAATGGGAGAAATTGGCCAAAACAAAGGGGCCATAGGCCCCATGCAAGTCCAAAATCCAGCAGAGCAGTCAAATCTTAAAGCTTCAAAATGTTCTCCTTTGACTGCACGTCTCACATCCAGGTCACACTGATGGAAAATGTGGGTTCACATGATCTTGGGCAGCTCCACCCCTGTGGCTTTGAAGAGTACATCCTTCCTCCTGGCTGCATTCATGGGCTAGCATTGAGTGTCTGTGGCTTTTCCAGTTGTAAGGTGCAAGCTGTTAGCAGATCTTCCATTCTAGGGTCTGGAAAATAGTGGCCTCTTCTCATAGTTCTATTGAGCAGTGTCCCAGTAGGGACTCTGAGTGGGGGCATCAACCCCATATTACCCTTCCACACTGCCCTAACACAGGTTCTCCATGAGGGCCCGGCCCCTGCAGCCAAGTTTTGCCTGGGCATCCAGGCCTTTCCATACATCTTCTAAAATCCAGGTGAAGGTTCCCAAACCTCAGTTCTTGACTTCTGTGCACTCACAGTCTCAACACAACTTGGAAGCTTCCAAGGCATGGGACTAGCACCCTCTGAAGCCATAGCCTGAGCTTTACTTTGGCCTGTTTTAGCCATGACTAGAGCAGCTGGGACTTGGTGCACCAAGTCCCTAGGCTGCACACAGCAGGGACCCCTGGGCCTGGCCCATGAAATAATTTTTTCCTCCTAGTCCTCTGGGCCTGTGATGGGAGAAGCAGCCTTAAAGATCTCTGAAATACCCTAAAGACATTTTCCCCATTGTCCTGGTGATGAACATTTGGGTCCTTGTTACTTATGCTAATTTATGCAGCTGGCTTGAATTTCTTCTCCGAAAACTTTTCTATTGCATTGTCAGTCTACAAATTTTCCAAACTTTTATGCTCTGTTTCCCTTTTAAAACTGAATGCTTTTAACAGCACCCAAGTCAGATTTTGAATGCTTTGCTGGTTAGAAATTTCTTCCTCCAGATACCCTGAATCATCTCCTTCAAGTTCAAAGTTCCACAAATCTCTAGGGCAGGGGCAAAAATGCTGCCAGTCTCTTTGCATAGCAAGAGTGACTTTTACTCCTATTTCCCAAAAGTTCCTCATTTCCATCTGAGACCACCTCAGCCTGGATTTCAGTGTCCATATCATTATCAGCATTTTGGTTAAAGGCATTCAACAAGGAAGTTCTAAACTTTCCCACATTTTCCTGTCTTCCTCTGACTCCTCCAAAGTATTCCAACTTCTGCCTGTTACCCAGTTCCAAAGTTGCTTTCACAATTTCACATATCTTTACAGCAGTACCCCACTCTTGGTACCAATTTATTGTATTAGTCTGTTTTCACAGTGCTGATAAAGACATACCCAAGACTGAGTAATTTATAGAGAAAAAGATATTTAATAAACTCACTGTTCCATTTGCCTGGGGAGTCCTCACAATCATGGAGGAAGATGAAAGGCACATCTTACATGGCTGCAGGGAGAATGAGAGAATGAGAACCAAGTGAAAGTGGTTTCCTCTCACAAAACCATCACATCTCCTGAGACCAGTATAGGAGAAACTGCCCCCATGGTTCAATTGTCTCCCACTAGGTCCCTCCTACAACACATAGGAATTATGGGAGCCACAATTCAAGATGACATTTGGATAGAGACACAGCCAAATCATATCAGTTTTATTGCAATGTTGTTTACCCACCTGTAAAATGGAGATATTTCTGTTCTCCTCACAGTGTTGTGAGGATTGAGTTTGATAAAACAGGAATGCCCACCTCATAGTGGCTGCTTCTTAAAAAGGGAAAAACAACAATAAATACAACAACAACATTATTAGTGTTTGTAGGATAGATTCTTCAAATGGGAATGCTGTTCTAATTGCTAATGCATGTCTTTGTGGATAGTAGTCAAATTAAATGGTTGTAGAAACTTTACTTTGTATGAAAACAAACCAATAGGTTAAAAGAACATTATTTTTGTTTGAAACTTCTCCTAATGTCTCTATGCATAGATTCTTTTCCAGTGTTCCCAACATGATCATTTAGTATAAAACATATTACTCTATTTTGTATTTAATTTCTTCAAATATCAATCTACCAGATATGACTGCAAACTCTTTGAGAAATAGGACCACGACTAATCAGTCTTCGGACTACAGCATGACACACTGTTTGCAACAGGGTAGGTGCTTATAAAGTGATTGTGTAATAAAAAAATGAATTTTAAGTACTCAGTGTAGGCATTATTTGAAACACTACATTATACTGGAAAACTATGAATATAGTTCAGTGATTGCACTTTTGATTAATCATACTTAACTGAAGTGAGAAACACTTTGGATGTTCTCATTAAAAAAATTCTTTGTGAAAGCTAGCTTCTATAGGAGCAATCATGCTAAAATAATATGGTTGTTTTTATTTTTTGGTTTTAAATAAATCTGTTTTCTATGAAATTAAGTTAATAAAGCAAATGAGTCAATTGACAAAAGCAATGTATAATTTCCATGGAGTAAGCTAAAGAAAAGTTTCTGGGGAAAAAACACATCGTTCCATTATTTAAATGTTATTGCCATTATAGTTTTTTCAAAAGTTGAATCAGTGATAATCATATATGTAGTATAGATTATTGATGATTAAAATGCTTGGCAACCAAGTTTTAAACTAAGAAGTAAAGATGATAGACTTTATCTGATATAAATAAGGTTATAATGGAAGAGGATAACATAACGTTTCTATGATTCCCACCTGACTTGCCTGTGATGACACTACAGTGTGTGATTACCCATGTATATTTTTGCTACCCTAAAATTAGGGGTTATGAGGAGGGGGAAATAGGGTTTTTAGTATCATTATCCTTTTCAAGAGCCAGCTCTCAATTAGTGAGATGGGATCTATTATTTTTCCCCTGCTTTTCTCCAGTGGCCCATTACCTTTGCTCTACTTGAACTGAATAGAACGTTTAGAGATTTGTGGCAGTCTACTGAAAGTTTTATAACCAGAATTGACTTTTCAGGTTTGGGCAGCAACACCCAGGATATTAAACTGACACTTCTGAATTTCCCATGGCTGCTAGCCACATCTGGTATCCATTTCTGTACAGTTTATAGAATGGTGATTTTCTAAGTCACAGGGGTCTGCAGAAAGTTGTTGCTGACATGATTTTTGAAAAGATGATTAAAGGTGTGACATATGTACTACAGGATTGTCCCAGATCTTTCGTGATTTGGCAATCAGGCTGCTGGAAGATTCGTCACCATCACTGTCAGTCTGGTTTTCAATCTATATGCAGTGATGTTGAACAATTCAAATAGAAGAGACAAGGATAATCAAAGAAATGACAGAGAGAAAGTGGAGATAGTGTGCCCTTAGGCATGACCTAGAAGAGATGGTTTGGAAGGGATCAGAGCAGTGCAGGAATGTATTGTGATCCAAATATCTGTTTCCATGGGGCACACACTTTTACATTGGTAGGATTCTCAAAACAAGGCTAGTTTCTCAGACTAGAATTCAAAAGGCTTTTAAAGCTAAATTGAAAACTTGTGCAGTTAAAATGGACAATAGTAGAAAATATTAGTATTACCATACTCATGAAAAGGGAAGCTGAGTGGAACAGTAGTAAAAAACTTTGAGTGTTTTTCTGTTGTTGTTTTTTAATATGTGTATGACCTTGTGCATGTTGCTTAATCCCTCTAGGTTTCAGTTTTCTTATCTATAAAAATAATAAGAATAATACCTACTTCAGAGATTTTAGTGTTTAAAGAAATAATGCAATAAAGCACACTGTACAATTCCTGGAACATATGAAACAAGACATTTTAGCTATTATTTTATAATTAATATGCAATTATTATTGTATATGAAGGAAAGAACACTGTCTATAGAGCTGTTTTCAGTTTTTAGAGGAGCTGAAGGGAGAGAATGTAAACAATCAATCACTGAGCTAATAGAGTTGCTCAAAGAATAGAAAAGCAGCTCATATTCTATTTGGGAAATCCATTGAGAAAGTCCAATTTTCTTTTACTAAGTAATAGACTTATTAATATTAACAGACCTTTTAGAGGCACATTTTGTTTGGTACTAAGAAATCCTAATAGTTCAATTTGTTTCTTTTAATTCTAAATAGAAAATGCTCTGGGTATGCATTACCTTGAAGAAGTTGCCAACTTTAGGGGAAAATGTTTTACCACTTTTACTTGACAAATGTGCAACAAATGCCTGAGACCATTTTAGAGGATTCACAGAGTCAAAGTATGTTCATAATAATACTAAGGTGGTATTTGCCTTTTTTTTTACTTGCTCACAACTATTTAATGAAAGTTTCCAGAGGCTGCGTGATGTATAATATTTTAGTGAATTAAGTGCAGTAGGAGATGGAGAATCTAGTTCCTGTCTCATTAAGCCATATATTAAAGAGATTTACAAAATCTTAATGCCATTTTTTTCACTATTTTGAAAAATACAAAGTTAAAAAAAATAAAAATATGGTATTTGCATTGCACAAGCTTGTTATTATTTTAAGAAAGAATTAAATACTTAAAAAGTTCTCTGTTGAAATGTAGAATATAAGAAGTAATGACAGATAAAATACACATAAGCAAAAGTTATTTGGAATGCTCAATAGTTTTTAAAGTGTAAAGAGGTCCTGGACCAAGAACTCTGAGAACTGCTCTTACGATCAAACCCTGTGGGTGCAAGGACGTTCACATAGTTACAGAAGCTTCCAAACAGGGCACACTGCAAGGTTCTCTCTAAGATCAATGTTCACAGTTTTATTTTGTTATATTCATAGTAATATACTTTTACTGAACCTCTGTGTGTGTGAGAGATACATGAATTACCTGATTTACTCTTCACATCAACCTATAGCTTGTCCATCTGGTCTCTCCCTGTCTTTGGTGCTATCACAACCCTAGACTCTGCCTGTTTCTGGGGGTGCATTTGTTACTCCCTTCATTCCTTCTTTTAATAGTAAGGGATAGACACTTTGCAACTTAGGCTAAAAGAGGTAGGTTGAAAATAGGCATAGTCTTTGTCTTCATGTAGCTTACAATCTAGAGCAGGAAACAGACATTTAAAAATAATGCACAAATACGTATTTAATTGAAAGGAGTTATAAATGCTAAGATGAAGGTGTTTATGAAAGCCAACCCAACATAAAAAACATTTTCCACTGTCCTTCCTCCTTTAAGTTGCTCCGCTGGATCCAAAATCCTAGGTAGCCCTGTCTGTGTGGTTTAATATTATAGATTGTTACACTAATATCCTCAATAAATCACTCCTCCTCCCATTTTATCTTTGTGTAATCCTTCCCACATTGCCTTTTAGCTTGGCCATGAGACTTGCTTGGCTAGTATGTTACTATAAGCAGAAGCTTAACAAATTATTGTTCATTAAAGCTTGTCCCTTTTTGCTGCTAGGAATTTTTCTGCTGCATGTAAAGAAGCCAGAGCTGGCCTGCTCACACATGCCTAGCTGTGAGCCAGAGCTAATGCCAGACATGTGAATGGGCTATTACGTACTGTCCAGCCTTAGTCCAGTAGCAAGCTGATTGTATCTGCATGTGTGATGCCAGCCCGAGTTACCTACTCACAGAATTGTAAGCAAACCCTCTTCTTTTTCTTTTCTTTTTTTTTTTTTTTTAGATGAGTCTCACTGTCTCCCAGGCTGGAGTGCAGTGGCCTGATCTTCTTAGCTCACTGCAACCTCTGCCTTCCAGGTTCAAGCAATTCTGCCTCAGCCTCACAAGTAGCTGGTACTACAGGTGTGTGCCACCATGCCAGCTAATTTTTGTATATGTAGTAGAGACAGGGTTTCACCATGTTGGCCAGGCTGTCTCCAACTTCTGACCTCAAGTGATCCACCCGCCTTGGCCTCCCAAAGTGCTGGGATTACAGGCATGAGCCACCATGCCTGGCTGCAAACCCTTTTTTTATAGCTGGAAAATTATATATTACATGACACTTGATGGAAGACTGCCACTTTCCACCCCTGGCACCTGGAGTATACACCACGATGTAGGCCGGGTGTACCAGGTATCTACTGGGACATAACAAATGTCCTGAATACTTACTGGCTCGAAAGAACAATATTTATTTGCTTGCATAACTTCATAATCTGGTGCCTTTCTATATGAAAAAGTATTATTGTCATTATTACATCCTCTCTCTTTTCTTTTTCTGAAATGCCTATTTGTTGAGAGCTAGATCTCCTGGACTCCCCAATCTTCTGTTTCTCCACTTCTATTTTCTAAAATATTTCTTTCACTCCTTCTAGCAGATATTCTGGGTATTAGAACTGATATTCTAATTTTTGTTTATCTTTGTAATTTTTGCTTTCTTATATTTAATTTTTCTGAGAGCCCTTTTTTCCCTTTCTTTCACAATATCCTGCTTTCATTTGTTTTTGGATGTAATATCTGATCTTCTGTTACTTTTCTAAGGTATTAATTGTAGCATGTTTATAATTTCTTCTCATCCTTGCTTTACCTTTATTTTTTTCAAATTGCTTTTTTTTTCTTTGAGATAGGGTCTCACTCTGAGTATTTGAGCAAGGCTTTCTGAAAGGTTGGCTTTGCTGTAGGCTGGCATGATATGTCGGTTTTTCACTGGAGACTTCCATAAGAAGAGCTGTAACCATTTTCTCCAAGGTGACTAAGTTTATTCAGAAAAGCACCCTCCAGCCATCTGTCCTGGTCATGTCCTTCTGAGCGTTTGGATGGGTATAAGTTTGTTCTGTAGCTGGGCAGCAAAAGATAGCTGGAATGGCCCACTATTCATATTGTTCATTATCACATGGTACTCTTGCTGCATTTTTGCTTATCTGTATTTATGGTGTACCAGAATTGGGAACGTCTTCGGTTCAAATTCTATACATCTCCCCTTTCCTGTAGTTCAGGGCCAGCGTACAAACCTTTTTTGGAGACGGAGTCTTGCCCTGTTGCTGAGGCTTGAGTGCAGTGGCATGATCTTGGCTTACTGCAACCTCCACCTCCTGGGTTCAGGCAATTCTGTTGCCTAAACCTCCTGAGTAGCTGGGACTACAGGTGCCCACCACTGTGCTCGGCTAATTTTTTTTTTTTTTTTTGTATTTTAGTAGAGATGGGGTTTCACCATGTTGACCAGGCTGGTCTTGAACTCTTGACCTTGTGATCCACCTGCCTTGGCCTCCCAAAGTGCTGGGATTACAGGCGTGAGCCACCACGCCTGGTCTGGAAACTTTTTATACAATCTTTAAACAATCTGTCCTCAGCTCTGCTCCTTCCCTTTTGTCTTTTGCAGCACCTGGTTTCCTCAGTTCTGTGGCATCTCTTGAGCTCCTCAGAGTGAACCAGGCTACCAGTTATTAATACTCACTTCTGCTGGCACTTAGATTTGACCATCCTCTGGTCAAATATAACATATTCTTTTGTCAAAAATGACATATATTTGCCAATCCTCTCTGAGTTGTCTTTGTATGCTATAGTTCAGCAATACAAATGTTTCTAGATTTATTGAAGACAGTCATATTTTTGTTTCTTATCTATTATTTGGGGTTGATTTTTGAGAAGAAAAGGGATGAAATATCTTTATATTAGAAGCAGTTTTATCAATTGTATTTTACTGCTTATAGGCTAAGTCCCTGGGGATAGTATATGGGCCTTCATGATATGACATTCTCCCACCTGCCCAGCCTTCAGAGGTTGTGTATTTTTATAGGCAGCTTAGTCACATGTAACCTGAGTTCCAGATTTACTGTTAGCATTTGTCTGAAAAAGTCATGTTCATTCTTAGCTTGTTATTTTGTTCTTCTACCCCTTTATTAGTCCATCTGTCTAAAAACGCCTATGAGACCAACTCATATGTTATCTCTTTACTGAGCAGCGATAGGTATTATCTCTTCTTTGTGCTCACAGAAGACAACCAGTTTAACAACTTAATAATTTGAAATGATTTGTTTATTTGTATGTTTCCCCAAATAGGCTGTGGTATCCTCTAGGGCAGGGGTGCAATTATTTTTATATCCCAATGCCTGGCATATGGTTTAATGTTTGTTAAATAAATGAATAAATTAATTAAAACTTTTAAAGTTTATCCTGATCATCCCCCTTTAGAAATAAAGTTCTGCAATGGTATGGAGTGTGATAATTATCTATCAAGGTAACCATGATTATTAGGTATTTCTGTAGCATTATGGAATTTGAGAATCAGCTCAGCAATAAAAGCAGCACCCAAAGCTATGATAGATTACTATGTGACAGGCACTGGACTAAGCAGTTTGCATGTGTTGTTTCTTATATTATTTAAGTTAGAACTGGTTTGGGCTAATTTTCAACTACTTACATATGTTTTGTGAGTAAAAACTTTAGCAAGGCTGTTTAATTCTACTGTGGTATGATAACATAAATTTTTAGATGAAGTACAGTGATCAAATCTTGGAATTACAGATCCTTATTCTCTAATTTTATATAAACTTAGTGATCATTGGTTTTAATTGACTGAAAGCTCGCAAAAGCATCTATTAAAGCATTAAATCTCCACCACATATTACGGTGCCTATTCCTGTATCTCCAGTACCTATTATAGTACCTAGCACATAGTAGGGGCTCAATAAGTATCTATTGAATGAATGAATGAATAAATGAATGAGATGAAATGTAGCCTCTGTGTCACTTAGAGTGCAGGGTTTCAAAACAGGCTATATAATTATAAGGCTAAAGCGGTTGGTGAAAGCCCATGAAAGACACTGGACTTGAGATAATGTTTAAAGATGTTGACATTGGAGAGGTGAAGGAAGAGAGGAAAGACTTGTCCTCAGACCCCTGAAAGCTGATCTAATCTGTATACAGACCACTCATCCCCAAATATCTCATTTGCTGATATGACAGAAGGCTTAATTTCCTACCTACATCAGTTCTTTCACTTAAGGAATTGTGTCTCTAAATTCCAAATAAATTCTTTGAAAGTGTGACTAATTTGCACATTAAAAGTTATTGCTTCATTAGCACAGATGGTACCTTCTAACCTAAGCAGGCAGCTTCAAACTGGTCTGCAGTACTCTGAGTTGAGATGGGAAAGGTGAAAATTTCTGGGGAGGCCTTGGTAGAGCTTTCCTGATGAGGCTTCACTTTAGTGAACACAGTGGGGCTATCAGGAAGGTCCAGGAAAATAGAGGAGATTTGGAATAGCAAAGATTTTTACTTTCCTGCAAATAACTGTTTCGCTTACCCATATTTTCTTTTAAGGAAACATACTAGCTATTTATTCCTTTAATAGAAGTGCAGATGATGGACTTTTGGGGATTATTTTGGAAATGAAAAATTTTGAGGGGTCATTTATTTCTGATAACGAATGGGCAGTTCTCATATTTCTAGAAATATGTTTCCTTTAGAAAGATATTTATTGCTAGGCAATAAAATAAAACAAACATCTCAAGCTGATTAGCATGGAAATATCTTAAATAGAACTTTTCCTTTAAAATGTAGCTGATGGAATAGATTCCATGATTAATTCATCTGTTTCCCCAAGTGTTTAGTCCAGCACATGGCATATAAGCCCTCAAAAATATTTATAAATGTGGAAAAAGAATTGTATCCATGGTGAGAGTCTCTAGAATCATGAATATCTCATTTTTAAAATTCGATAACTTGCTGTGTTTGTGAGTGACATGGTTTCCTAAAGCATGTCTTGAGTTTGCTCCATGTGGAAACATACAGAAAAGACTGCAGAGGTACCTGGCAGAAATAGGAGACACTGGAAATCTGATGGAAAACTTTAGGGAAATCTAAAACAGGAAATTTATCGATGAGGTAATAATTCTAATAAGCAAACAAGCAGAATACAAAAGCCCACATATATTTAGGAAATGGTGTAGTTTTAAAGGTTAGCTTAATCTCCCATCAGTCTAAGGTTTTCCTTCTTGGTGGTTTGCTTTTCCATGATATCAATAACTTTTAACATACAAAGTAAGAAATGACAACTCACATTTGAGTAAGTCACTCAGCATGATTATTACATAGGCTGCCATTATTTGTTTTTAAAATTGTGTAAAAGCATAGTAACCCATCACTGTTCCAGGAACAAAATGATCATGTGCTGTTTCCATGAAATGTGTCTGCATCTGACCATCAGCCTAGGGAGGAAATGCACTGCACTTTCTGAGGTATGTGTGGGTAGAATGGTAGGTGAAGAGCCTACCAACAGGCACCCTTTTCTAAGTTATTTCTTTCAATTTATTATTAGATCTTATTTAACTTCTAGAAGCAGGTATGTTGAATCTAGAGAGACAGAAAGAGTATATAACTTTGCAGATCTGAAAATGAGTAGTTTTGAGGAAATGAAAGAAAAAAATTAATTAAGAAAACATCAAGCTTTTGAAAAACTGGGAGGCAGACACTGTCATAAAGATTTGAAATGCTGCAGCAGTTTTCTTTTTAAATAGCTCTCTTCATTCTGAAAGGTCATGGCAATAAGAGAGATAAAGGGCTATCCTTCATGATCTCTAGTAATTTAAGACACTGTAAACAAATAAATCCTGGGGATGAGAAATGTTTATTAGCCTTAGGAGACTGAGCAATAATTTGGTTAATATGCTGATACACCAGGTGGTTGAAATTAGAAGACAAAGATCAGTACTCAGGAAGCATTGATATCTTCTCAGAACACTAAGCATATCATACTTATTATAATGGTATGTGACATCTTTTAAGAATAAGAGGTACTGTCTGAAATATAGATGCTTACCAACATAGCAAGTGAGAATGAAGATGATACCTTCACACAGAAGCAGGAATTTCAGGAGACTAGAGAAGAAGATGGCAATATAAAAAGAGATATAGACACATGGAGATTCTTTCTATGCCTGCCCATTTCATGCACACTTTTGATCTGAGCTATAATCATTAATTCTAGAAGAGACATTTTCCTTGAAGGACTGAAAGGATACACTCTCTTTGTCTTTTTTTTTTTCTCTTTGAGACAGAGTCTAGCTCTGTTGCCCAGGCTGGAGTGCAGTGGCACGATTTCAGCTCACTGCAACCTCAGCCCCCTAGTTTCCAGTGACTTTCCTGCCTCCCAAGTAGCTGAGACTATAGGCATGCGCCACCACACCTGGCTAATTTTTGTATTTTTTGGTAGAGACGGGGTCCCACTATGTTGGCCAGGCTAGTTTCGAACTCCTAACCTCATGATCCTCCCACCTCAGCCTCCCAAAGTGCTGGATTACAGTTGTGAGCCACCGCACCAGGCCTTGTTCTTAAGTGAAATTATTATATACATAGAAGTTCTGCTTCCTTTGAGATTTGCCTTGGAGATGTATTCCTTGACCTCTGTAGGAATTTTTTGTTGTTGTTTGAGCAGAATTTCGCTATTTTTACCCAGGCTGGAGGGCGATGGCATGATCTCGACTCTCCTCAACCTCCACTCCGGGGTTCAAGTGATTCTCCTGCCTCAGCCTCCCAAGTAGCTGGGATTACAGGCATGCGCCATCACACGCAGCTATTTTTGTATTTTTAATAGAGACAGGGTTTCTCTGTGTTGGTCAGGCTGGTCTCGAACTCCTGACCTGAGGTGATCCGCCTGCCTCAGCCTCCAAACTTGCTGGGATTACAGGTGTGAGCCACCATGCCCGGCTCTCTTTGGGAACTCTTAATGGACGTTGAAGAAACTCTTAGCATGCTGATATTCAATGAGAAACATTTTCCCCTTCACTCCAAAAGAAAAAAAAAGCAGCAGTAAGTGATTTTTGGTTAGAGAAGAGCTCAGAGAGAGCAACAGGGTCATGATCATGTTGAAATTGGGAATCAAGATGGGGCAAGGCTCAATCCAGACTACCCAAAGATCCTGATGTTCCAAATTGCTCCAACACATTGAAATCCCCACACATGCCAAGGTTCTGACTTTTGTGTATCCACTGTATATGGGTCATCTAGAGGGTTTTGTCAAGTAGAAGTGTCCAAATTTAAGGACTGTTTTAAGAAAGAAAAGAAAGAAACAAAAATATTGTTCTTACTACTCGATTCTAGAGGGAAGTTATAATAGACTTATTTTGAATACATCAATAATAGATGATATCTGGGGCAACTATTGGAATTTTTAATTCTTAGTAAAGCAGATCTCTAGTTCTTTGTTAAAAATGTAATAATACAAAAACATTTAATTTCACATACTTTTAAAAACTTTTAATTTTGGGGGTACATGTGCAGGTTTGTTGTATAGGTGAACATGTGTCACAGGGATATGTTGTACAGATTATTTCATCACTGTACAACATTAAGTGATGTTGTACCCATTAGTTATTTTTACTGATCCTCTCCCTCCTCTCACCATCCACTCTCTGACAGGCTCCAGGGTATGGTGTTCTCTTCTGTGTATCCACGTGTTCTCATCATTTAGCTCCCACTTATAAGTGAGAACATATAGTATTTGGTTTTCTGTTCCTGCGTTAGTTTGCTAAGGATAATGGCCTCCAGATCCATCCATGTTCTTGTAAAGGCCATCATCTTGTTCTTTTTTATGGCTGCATAGTATTCCATGGTGTATATGTACCACATTTTCTTTATGCAGTCCACCAATGATGGGCATTTAAGTTGATTGCATGTCTTTGTTATTGTGAATAGTGCTGCAACAAACACACATGTGCATGTGTCTTTATGGTAGAATTATTTGTTTTCATTTGGGTATATACCCAGTAATGGGATTGCTGAGTTGAATGGTATTTCTGTTTAAAGATCTTTGAGGAATCACCACACTGTTTTCCACATGGTTAAACTAATTGACACTCCCACTAGCAGCCTATAAATGTTCCATTTTCTTCACAACCTCCCTAGCGTCTTTTACTTTTTGACTTTTTAGTAATAGCCATTCTGACTGATGTGAGACGGCATCTCATTATGGTTTTGATTCACATTTCTCTAGTGATCAGTGATGTGGAGCTTTTTTCACATGTTTGTTGGCTGCATGTGTATCTCCTTCTGTGAAGTGTCTGTTCATGTCCTTTGCCCACATTTTTAATGGGGTCGTTTTTCCTGTAAATTTGTTTAAGCTCCTTATAGATGCTGGATGTTAGACCTTTCTTGGATGCATAGTTTGAAAAATTTTCTCCCATTCTGTAGGTTGTGTTTACTGTTGATAATTTTTTTGTTTTTTGCTGTGCAGAGCTCTTTAGTTTGATTAGATCCCATTTGTCATTTTTTTGCTTTTTTCGCAATTGCTTTTGGTATCTTTGTCATGAAGTCTTGCCTATTCCTATGTCCAGAATGATATTGCTTCTGTTGTCTTTAAGGTTTATTATAATTTGGGTTTTACATTTAAGTCTTTAATCCATCTTGAGTTAATTTTTGTGTATGGTGTAAGAAAGCAGTCCAATTTTAATCTTCTGCATGTAGCTAGCCAGTTGTCCTAGCACCATTTATTGCATAGGCAATTCTTTCCTTATTTCTTGTTTTTGTCAGCTTTGTCAAATATCTGATAGTTGCAGGTGTGCGGCCTTATTTCAGGGCTCTCTATTCTGTTCCATTGATCTGTGTGTCTGTTTTTGTACCAGTAGTATGCTATTTTGGTTACTGTGGCCTTGTAGTATAAAGTCAAGTAGCGTGATGCTGCCAGCTTTGTTGTTTTTGCTTAAGATTGCCTTGACTATTCAGGCTCTTTTTGGTCCCATATGAATTTTAAAATATATTTTTCCAGTTCTGTGAATAATGTCATTGGTAGTTTAATAGGAATAGCATTGAATCTATAAATTGCTTTGGACATTCTGGCCATTTAAATGATATTGATTCTTCCTATGCATGAGCATGGAATGTTTTTCCATTTGTTTGTGTTATCTCTGATTTGTTTGAGCAGTGGTTTGTAGTTTTCCTTTTAGAGATCTTTCACCTCCCTGGTTAGCTCTATTCCTAGGTATTTTATTCTTTTTGTGGCAATTGTGAATGGGATTGCATTCCTGATTTTGCTGTCAGCTTGGCTGTTGTTGGTGTAGAGGAATGCTAGTGAGTTTCATACATTGAGTTTGTCTCCAGAGACTTTGCTGAAGTTATCTGCTGAATGACATATTGGCCCAAGACTGTAGGATATTCTAGATATAGAATCGTGTCATCTGCAAACAGAAATAGTTTGACTTCTTCTCTTCCTATTTGGGACCCCTTTATTTCTTTCTCTTGCCTGATTGTCCTGGCCAGGACTTTCAAAACTATGTTGAATAGAAGTGGTGAGAACGGACATTCTTGTCCTGTGCCAGTTTTCAAGGGGAATGCTTCTAGCTTTTGCCCATTTAGATGATGTTGGCTGTGGGTTTGTCATAGATGGCTCTTATTATTTTAGTGTATGTTCTTTCAATACCTAGTTTATTAAGAGTTTTATACATGAAGTTGTGTTGAATTTTATTGAAAGCCTTTTCTGCATGTATTGAATAATCATGTGGTTTTTGTCTTTGGTTCTGTTTATGTGATAAATCACATTGATTGATTTTTATACGTTGAACCAACCTTGCATCCCAAGGATAAAGAAAACCTGCTTTATTGTAGTTGATAAGCTTTTTGATGTGCTGCAGAATTAGGTTTGCCAGTATTCTGTTGAGGATTTTTGTATTGTGTTGCATTGATGTTCAGATATTCGTCTGAAGCTTTATTTTTTTGTTTTGTCTCTGCTAGGCTTTGGTATCAGGACGATGCTGGCCTCATAGAATGAGGTAGGGAGGAGTCCCTCCTCCTCAATTTTTAAGAATAGTTTCTGCATGAATGGTGCAAGCTCTTTGTATATCTGGTAAAATTCGACTGTGAATCCATCTGGTCCTGGGCTTTTCTTGATTAGTAGGTTATTTATTACTGATTCAATTTCAGAGCTCATTATTGGTCTCTTTAGGGATTAAATAATTTCCTCCTAGTTCAGTCTTGGGAGTGTGTGTCCAGGAATTTATTCATTTCTTTAGATTTTCTAGTTTGTGTTCATGGAGGTGTTCATGATATTCTCTGATGGTTATTTGTCTTTCTGTGAGGTGTAAATAGTAATATCCCTTTTGTGTTTATTTGATTCTTCTCTCTTTTCTTCTTTATTAGTCTATCTAGCAGCCTATCTACTTTATTAATTTTTCAAAAAACCAACTACTGGACTCATTGATTTTTTGAGTGATTTTTCATGTTTTAATCTCCTTCAGTTTAGCTCTGATTTTGTTTATTTCCTGTCTTCTAGCTTTGGGATTGTTTTCTTCTTGGTTATCTAGTTCTTTCAGTTGTGATGTTAAGTTGTTAAACTGAGATCTTTCTAGCTTTTTATGTGGGCAGTTAGTGCTATCAATTTCCCTAACACTGTCTTAGCAATTTTCCAGAGATCTTTTATATCATTTTCTCATTACTGTCACAGAACTTCTTGATTTCTACCTTAATTTCACTTCTTAACCAAAAGTCATTCAGAAGCAGTTTATTCTGTTTCCATGGTTATTCAGTAATTTTATGATTTGGGGTGATTTTCAGTCTTGAACTCTAATTTTATTGGTCTGATAGAGTGTTTGTTATTATTTCAGTTCTTTTGCATTTGCTGAAGGCGTTTTGTCAGATTATGTGATTGATTTTAGTGTGTGTGCCATATGGTGACAAGAAGAATATATATTCTGTTGCTTTCGGGTGGATATTTTTGGGTGGAGAGCTCTGTAGATGTCTATCAGGTCCATTTGATCCACTGCTGAGTTGAGGTCCTAAATATCTTTGTTAATTTTCTATCTCAATGATCTGTCTAATATTTTCTCTGTGGTATTAAAGTTTCTCACTGTCATTTTGTGGGAATGTAAATGTCTTTGAAGGTCTCTAAGAACTTCCTTTATCAATCTAGGTGCTCCTATGTTGGATGCATCTATACTTAGGATAGTTATGTCTTCTTGTTGAATTGAACCCTTTACCATTATGTAATGCCCTTCCTTGTCTTTTTTTATCTTCATTGGTTTAAAGTCTGTGTTGTCTGAAATTAGGATTGTAACCCTTTTTTTTTTCCCCTGAAATTAGAATTGCAACCCTTTTTTTTTCTGTTTTCCATTTGCTAGATATATTTTTTTTCATGCCTTTATTTTGAGCCTGTTTGTGTCATTGCATGTGAGATGTATCTCTTGAAGACAGCATACCAGTGGGTCTTGGTTTTTGTATCCAGCTTGCCACTCTGTGCCTATTAATTGGGGCATTTAGCCTACTTACATTCAAGGTTAGTGTTGACATGTGTGGATTTGATTCTGTCATCATGATGCTAGCTGGTTATTATGCAGAGTTGTTTGTGTGGTTGCTTCATAGTGTCACTGGCCTGTGTACTTAAGTGTGCTTTTGTAGTGGCTGGTAATGGTATTTCTTTTCCTTATGTAGTACTTTCTTCAGGAACTCTTAAAAGGCAGGTCTGATGGTAATAAATTCCCTCAGCGTTTTCTTGCCTGAAAAGGATCTTATTTCTCCTTTGCTTATGAAGTTTAATTTGGCTAAATATGAAATTCTGGATTGAAATTTCTTTTTTTTTTTTAAGAATGTTAAATATTGGTCTGCAACCTCTTCTAGTATGTAGGGTTTCTGTTGAGAATTCTGCCGTTAGTCTCATGGGCTTCCCTTTGTAGGTGACCTGACCTTTCTGTCTAGCTGCCTTTAAGATTTTTTCTTTTATTTTGATTTTGGAGAATCTGATGATTATGTCTCTTGGGGATGATCTTGTGAAGCAACTTAACTGTGGTTCTCTGCATGTCCTAAATTTGGATGTTGGCCTCTCTAGCTTGGTTGGGGAAGTTCTCATTAATGATATCCTGAAATATATTTTCCAAGTTGCTGACACTCTCTTCATCTCTTTCAGGGACACTAATGAGTTGTAGATTTGGTCTCTTTACATAATCCTATATTTCCAGAGGCTTTGTTTATTCCTTTTCATTCTTTTTCTTTGTTCTTGTCAATCTTATTTCAGAAAGCCAGTTTTTCAGCTCTGAGATTATTTTCTCTGTTTGGTCTATTGTGCTATGAATAATTGCATTATGAAATTCTTGTAGTGTGTTTTTCCAACTTTATCAGGTCAGTTATATTTTTTTCTATACTGGCTATTTTGTCTGTCAGTTCCTGAATCATTTTATTGTGATTCTTAGCTTCTTTGGATTGAGTTTCAACATACTCCTGCATGTCAATAATCTTTGTTTCCATCTGAGTTCGATTTCTGTTATTTTGGCTATCTCAACTTGGTTCAGAATGCTTGCTGGAGAGGTGGCACTTGAAGGCAAAAAGGCACTCTGGTTTTTTCAGCTGTCTGAGTTTTGCATTGCTTTTTCCCCCCATCTTTGTGGGCTAATGTTTCTTTAATCTTTGATGTTGCTGACCTTTGCATGAGTTCTTTTCTCTTTTATCCTATTTGGTGATATTGAGAATTTGATTGTGGTATAAGGTGGACTTCACCAACTAGCTTCATTTCCAGAAGATTTTTAGATTGCCAGTGTTCAATTCACAACTCCTGGACTGAGTGTTCTAACTATGGAGAACTTGTAACAGGCTCTGACTTTGTCCTCTGGCTCCCTAAGGTTAGAAATATACTGCACCGTTGGCACCAAGGTGCTCCCAGACTGGCTGGTCACTATACTCTGATGGGTGTCAGCCAAAGTATTTCATAATGCAGTGACAGCACGTCTGTCCTGGTTCACATGTGCCAATAGCAGTGGCAGTGGCAGCACAGTGGGGTGCATGCTCGTTGGCTAGGGCAAAATGCTAGTGGGTGCTGGGGTGTCTGTGCGTGTGCTAGTGTTTACCAAAGGGAACACAGCTTGGTGAGGAAGCGGGATGGCCTCAGGGCCCTTGTTGGCAACTGTGCACCCAATCTTGCTGGTGGTAGTATTGGTACAAGGTTGGGGAGCTGGTGGGTTCAGGTCTGTGTGTGCTCTCTGTGCCCCGCAGGCAGGGTGGTTGCTTAGGGTAGGGGAGGGTCTGGTATTCTCTGTGCCTAATTTCACTCCCATGGCAGTGTTTGTGCAAAGGTGGCTGCTGCTGGGGCAAGACTGGCTGGCTCTGTACCCAAGACTCCAACTGCTGTGGCAGTTGGCACAGGGAAGGGGACAGATGGCACTCCTGCTGCAGTGCAGGCATGGTAAAGTGCACTTACACTTGCCTACTGGAGGGGCAAGGAAGATGAAAGCAGCTGGTGCACATGCATTCTGGCAACGGGATGTGAGGATGTTGCTGCGGCCTGAGGGAAGTTGCAATGTGGGGAGGGAGCAGGCAGGCTCTGGCTGTGGGGGCTGCCCCACTGGAACTCTCCACCAGTTAGGCATGGTTTGCCAGCACAGGAGCCATGATGCAGGTCTCCAGGGTACCCGAGGATGTCCTGCAGGCAGGTATGGCCAGGCCAGGGTCCTAGAAAAGGCCATCAGACCAAGGGATGCTCAAGTCAGACCAGCCCCGTCTGATGGGCAAGACCGCCCTGCAGAGTTTATGTCTGATAGTTCCCCTAGGGCTAAACTCTCCTATGGGTGCAAGTTGAGCCTAGGGAGATGGCTGTCCTTGGTTGTGCTTTGCTATAGGTGCTCCCACACGAAACCCTCTGGGCTCCACATCAGCTAGCTTTCTGCGCCTATCGCTTCTCTAAGCAGCTCTCCCTACCAAGTCAAGTGTCTGTAGTGGTCGAGGGGTCTCTTCCTGCTATAGTTCCAGAGGCCTGTGGTAAGAGCGGGTTGTTCCTTGCTAGTTAAACTCGTCACTTCCCCCGGAGTCCTTGAGGACTAAGAATGAGTCCTAGTGCATAGTAGTCCTGTGCAGGATTCCCACCTTCTTCCCCTTCTGCTCAGCTTCTGTGCGTTCACTCTGTGCACTCTCCGTGCCTTCCCTCTGAAGATCTATTAGGAGTGTGCCAGTCCTCTTGGTACCCTGGTGTCAGCTGCTTCAGCTGGCTGCATTTAGTTGGCCATCTTGCCATCTCTCATGTCTTCTAATTGCTCAGAGAATTGTTATGCATCACTTGTTCTCTCCAAAAAATATCTGCTTGAAAATATATAAGTGCCACGAAGTGAGCTACTAAGCAAGCCCGCTGCCTCTCTTCTCAGCAATGCACTTACACCAGCCTGAGAAAAGGTCCTCTAGTCTTAATTGCAGAATAAAGTGCTCAAAGGTATTGTTTTCCATCTGCATATCCAGACCTTAAGTCTTAAAAAAATTGGATTCAGAAAACCAACAGTGGCATTTCTGTATTGTGACCCTAGAAATGTGATTTCAGTGGCAGTCAATGAGGGGAAAATGAGGAAAGAGAGAACCTACTGGCTTCTGAACACAAAATTATTTTGTTTAGACTTGAATAATTTGATTATTTAATTCAGTGCTTCAACTTTTTACCAATGAAACAAGAATGGTGGTAGGTTAATGGTTCCTGAACTGTGGAGGCCATCAGAACCACCTGGAGAGCTTGTTAAAACACAAATTGATAGGTCCCACTCCTTCGTTTCTAACTCAGATGGTTTGAGGATGCCCAAGAATGTGCATTTTTACCAGGTTCCCAGGCCACGCTGATGCTGGTAATATGGAGAGCACACTTTGAGAACCACTGGGACAGATGATGTTTATAGTTTCCTTCGCACTTGCGCACTATAAGCATAACAAGGCAAAATAAGTTCTGTAGATTTCCTGCTAAAAAAGAAGTTTTGCAAAAGCCATATATCCACCTGGAGGATATTTATGTGCAGAGCATTTCTGAGTAGTGTTTAAGGCTGTCATCTAATGGCAGCTATTGTGTCTGTTTATATATGTCAGAGATGCATAAATTTGAGTTGAACTTTAGAAGGTTTGTCTATGTGCAAGTCATTTAGAAGAAATATTCACCTGAATGGAATTGTGGGGAAGTAATTCTTAGGATTTAATCCCCTATTAAAGTAGCAAATATTTTTTTTTGCAAGATAAAATAGTATTATTGCTAATAATAATTAGTTTATATATATTTGAATGTAAATATTTAATCTGAATATCTAAAATGTTTTATGAAAATGAACTTAGTATTTTACAGAATATTTCTAAGAGATTGGTTAGGTAGCAAATAATATGATGCACATTTTTCTCATGGAAATACTCAGAATACTGACAGACTTGTTTTAGATAACACTGTAATCAAAGGTATAAGTGTGGTCTTATCTTGCTGCCTGCCACTTCCTGTGGGTCTTTCCAATTTATCAAAGAAATATGTGGCTTGGATGGCCCCTGTTTGGGAAACTTTTATTTTTTCACTTTTATAATGAAATATTCATGCAACCATTTCTGTTACATATAAACTATAAATTATGATTTTAATTTTTTAACTTATCTGGGAGCTTCTAATGTAGCTTTAAGACTTGGACTCAAGACAGACCTAGGGTCTAGTCCCAGTTTCTTCCTAACTATTAGTTATGGTGCTTTTTCTGTGTATCTGTTTATTACCTGGGAAATAGGACTTGTGATACTCTACCTCTGTGACAATTAAATGAGATAGTGCTGATTATATGTGGCACAAAAAATGAGTTTGTTACATATTAGCTATGATGATGTTCTCTCTTCTGTTAAGGAACTTTACATATTCTTTTTCTTTTATAAGACATGTTAAGTCATCATTTTAATGCTTATATTTAAGAAAAAAAATACAAAATTATCAAATACAATTTCTTCCTTAACTCTGTATCAAAATTTGGAGTATAGGTCAGGTCCAATCTCCAGTTAGAAATAATTAGGCATATTTCATCATGGATCAAACATTCCATCTGTTCTCCCTGCCTTCCTTTATCCACACTCAGTTGGATAAAGGAAGGCAGGGAGAAAGTTAATAAAAATCTCTATTTTCTTCCATTTGCTGTGTACTAAAACACAGACCTTAAGGAACTCACTTTCTAGCAGGGAGAGGTAAGTAGAAAAACATGTAATTTGTATTAGTCCATTTTCACACTGCTGTAAAAATACTACCTGAGACTGGGTAATTAATTTTTAAACAAAAGGGGTTTAATTGACTCACAGTTCCACAAGGCTAGGGAGGCCTCAGGAAACATTGTCATAGTGAACAGCAAAGGGGAAGCAGCCACCTCTTACATAGTGGCAGGTGAGAGAGAAGTGCAGGGGAAACCACCACTTAACACCATCAGATCCCCTGAGAGCTCCCTCACTATCATGAGAACAGCATGGAGGAAACTGCCCTCATGATCCCGTCACTTCCTACCAGGCCCCTCCCTCAACACATGGGGATATAGTTCAAGATGAGATTTGGGTGGGGACACAGAGCCAAACTGTATCATAATTAAAACATTGTCTCCTAAGTACTATGACAGAACAAAATTCTGGGACTCCAGAAGAGGGAATGACACATTCTGCCTGAGGATCAGGAATGCTTCAGGGGAAAGACGGCATTCTCATAAAGTTTTAGAAGGTGTTTACAAGGTGAACAAAGTAAGGCTAGAGAAAGAATGATTTATTAAATAAATGTTTTACAAGATATTGAAAATATGAGAGAGTTTGTAGTGTTAAAAAACTGCAAATCATTGTGTGGATAGGGAAGGTGGTTGGAGGGGAAGAGAGACAGAGGTAAGATGACACTAGACCAAAATATGAAGGGCCACATATGCCTGACATGCAGAAAAATTCAGACTTGCTCTTGAGGGTGGTATTGAAGGAGAAATTGAAGAGTTTTAACAAAGATACTGATATCATTTGATGTGTGTTTTACAAAGATATGTAGAAAAATTACATTGTGTCCATATGGCTGAAAATTGTAATTAACTGACTGTATGGACTTTCAAAACTTCTGCAGAATTTTTTCCTAAGAATTAAAGAAATTCCTCTTTTTTGCTCTGAATGGTAAAGATAATTTTGTTAGAACACCAAGAATTAAGGCTCTTCCTTGTAAGATGCTAAAATCATGTTATTATCCATTTAAGTAGATATTACAGATTGCGTTTAGAAGTACGAAATGTGTTAGAGATCTGCTGGGAAAAAAAACAGGTGTAAAATGTTGACTATTATGTCAAATGTTGTCAATTTTGTTTTTGTAAATGAATTTTTTTTAACAAAAATAAAGAGTGTATTTGCTGCCTGCTTATTGCTCACTTGAAATCATAATGGTCGTTTATGACATAAGATTTTGTCCCTGTGGAAAGGATTATGATGTTGCAAAGATAAAATTATGATTTTGAATAAAGAAGAATAAGGAACAGATGATCTCTTAAAAATGCAAATATCTTTCTTTGTAAAATACTCATAAAGAATGCATACATTTGTTCATTAAAAGTGCCACAGAAGCAGAAATTTCTTACCTGAATAAATTTTCAAGCTTCCATTAGGCATCTGAAACCTTTTATAAATGTGAACTTCTCCAATTCAAAAATCTTAAAAAGATACCTTAAAAGATTTGAAATAGCAATTTTTGTTTTGTGAAAATGACTTTTATCAGTTTACCATTAAAAATTCAAGTTACATTTACACCTCTATTGAACAATTGCTGATAACAAAGCCATAAAAAGCAAGTTCAAAAAAACAGTCTTTGATGGATGGGAAATGTAAGTTAAATATAAAAATTTTTTGTTTACCTGTCTTCTGAAACCTATGGGAGTCTAAAATCTTAACAATGTATTTAGAAAGCATTGTTTGAGAAACCACCCCCCTTGCTTTTTTTTTGTTGTTGTTGTTCTGAGGTATGTTCAGTTGATTTCCTTTTAATCCCTTCCTACACAAAAATCACAGGTTCTCCTTGGTATATTTTAACTTGAGAATAGAATGCTCTATTATTTTGATGTATGTAATAGGGATAATCTGCCACATTTTTGTTTATACAAAATTACTTCCAGTGCTTTCTGCAAAGTTGAGGAAAATTGAAGCCTTGAATATTTTAGAATGACTGTAGTGGCAAAAAAATGAGAAAGGATTTGATCAGGTTTTTTTTTTTTTTTTTTTTTTTTTTTTTTTTTTTTTTTTTTTTTTTTTTTTTTTTTTTTTTTTAGTTTTTTTTTTTTTTTTTTTTTTTTTTTTTTTTTTTTTTTTTTTTTAAATCATGTATTTAAGTACCTCCAATTTCATAGTCAGAGACAAAACATGGCTCTGAATTTAAGTTGCTTTATTTCTTTCACTATCAATAGATAGTGAAAACTAGTGCTCATCTAATAATGATTAGTTATATTAGTAAAGCCTGCTTATTTTGTTTTTATGTTCTAGAACCATTTAATTATCATCTATTTTAACCTGAGTAAGCCAGTATATTCCCAGCGCTGTTTTAGTTGTAATTTATAAGATGCCAAACGGTGTGTGGTATTTAAAAATTATTATCCTAGGTCTATAAAACTGCTGATTGCCATCAGACCAGAACAACTTCAAAGAAGATGGTGGAGTTACAAGGCAAACATTTAGGACCTATTATGTTATTTGTTAGAAAATGAGTTTGGGCTTGTCTCTAACTTTTCTGCTATCCACTTTATTCATCTTTAAAACTGAAAATTATAATAGCTAAGTTCAAAGAGAATAAAAATGGGCCATTTATGTGAAACTCTTCTGCAAACTCTAAAACCTATGTAAACATAAAGTATTATAATCACTTTATTATTACTGCTACACTCCCTTTTCTTTAAGAAGTTATCACTGAGGATACACATTTTGTATAGTCTTGTCATTCAGACCTACTGGTTCAGACTTTGGAGTTATTTTTGACAGAATTGTTAGTCTTGGCTTATAAACCATGCAAATTAAGAAATCAGGTAATCAAGGACATTATTGTCTGAGGATCTAAGGTAAATATATATTTGTTTTGTATTGCTTTCCACAAAGTCTGTATTCGTTTATTAGTTATTTATTGCCGTATTACAAAGTAACTCCAACCTTAGCAACTTAAATAACAAGCATTTAATATCTTTCCCTTTATGTGGATCAGGAATAGGGGAGAAGTTTAACTGAGTGCTTCTGGTGCAAGGTCTGTCACGAGGCTGCATTCAGTTGTTGGTTGGGACAGTGATCTCATCTCAAATTGAAGGGAGGCAATCTACTTCCAAGCTCATTTATATAGTAACTGGCAGGCTTTGGTTCCTCAACACTTGGGCCTCTCCACAGGCAATTTGTCTTCCCACAGTGTGAGAGAAAGAGAGAGGGAGAGAGGGAGACAGGGAGAGAGAGAGGGGGAGAGGAGAGAACAAATCAACCTTAGATGGAAACCACAGTTATTTTATAACCTAATCTTGACAATGACAGTCCATTGGGCTTGTCTCTAACTTTTCTGCTCTCCACTTTATTCATCCTTAAAACTGAAATTATAATAGCTAGGTTCATAGGCTTATTTTTGAGAATAAAAATGGGCCATTTATGTGAAGCTGTCCTGTAAACCCTAAAGCCTTTGTAAACATAAGGAATTGTAATCACCTATTACCGCTACACTCCTTTTTCTTTAAGCAGTTATCACTGAGGATATGCATTTTGTTTAGGCTGGTCATTCAGACCTACTGGTTCAGAAATTTGGTCTACCAAGTCTTGGCGTACTTGGTATAATATGGCCTACCATATTATATTAATTAGAAGAAAGTCACTAAGTCCATCTCATACTCAGGGTGATTACTCAAGGGTGTGAGAACCAAAAAGCAAGTCTCATGAGAGACTTTTCTAGCAGCTCCCACACACTGTTGTTTGGCTCCCAGGACATGAACCATGCTCCAGAGTTCATATTTCATTCTGTTATTCCGTTCCGTTAAAGCCGAAGATCTTGTCATCTAAACCTGGACCAGGAGTAGAGGAGGCTCATTGATACAATTCCTTGGGTACAGCTCCCCAAATACAGTTCCTCCTGATCTACAGATATGTAAAACAAAACTGAGAGGTTGATTCCACCCTCACCCATAAAATATTAATAAAATGGGGGGAAGGCATAGTACAGATATCAGAAACATTCATGTTCAAGAGGGATAAAATGAAAGCATTTAAGGAGTCCATAAAAATTCTGAAAGCCAGCCAGGCAAATTCGAAGTTACTCCATTAGCTCTCAAAGCATGGGAAGAATTCATTGTGCCTCCCAGCTCTACTCTTCGGGCTCTTATTTTACCCTCTGAGACATAATTTTATTTTTACTAACAGGTAGCACGTGTGTGTACCTGAGAAATTCTCATTCCTCTTCTTGCTGATAAAACTCTGGGGGTTCAATGGCTTCTCCTAATTTCATAGTATCACTCTTCTTCTCAGGCCAAGCTAGCAATGATGCTGGAAATGTAATCCTTCTGAGGATTTTGTTGGACTTTTGTATATATTCATTAGACAAAGCTACACCACAAGTCTCTTCAAGAAAACCCGTTCTCTACCTTGGGCTCCTGCTAGACAGCTGAGGGACAGTGCCCTTAAGCTTCATAGAAATCCTATTGTTTGATTTATAGAAGCTGCATGGCAGACAATCTATTTTTATTTTATTTATTCAAAGTTCCAAAGAGTCAAAACTCAGCTATATTATTTATAGATTTTCACTTAAGTATCATAACTACAGAGAAAACAAAGGAGCAATTTACAAAAATATTAGAATAGTGACTACTCCTGGGAAGAGGGAGGAGGGATGTGGAGAGAACCTTAAGAAGGGCTTCCAACTTGTTTTTAATCTTTCATGTTACACTAAATGATGGATACACTGATGTTTATTTTATAGTTTTTATTAAGATTTAAAGAAATATATATATATATATATATATATATATATATATATGTATATTATGTACTTCTTTGTCCACATGATTTATACAAAAGAGCAAAAATGGCCAGGTGTGATGACTCATGCCTGTAGTCCCAGCACTTTGGGAGGCGGAGGCAGGAGGATCACTTGAGGTCAGGAGTTTGAGACCAGCCTGGCCAACATGGTAAAACCCTGTCTCTACTAAAAATGCAAAAATTAGCCAGATGTGGTAGCGGGCATCTGTAGTCCCAGATATTCAGGAGGCTGAGGCAGGAGAACTGCTTGAACTCAGGAGGCAGAGGTTGTGGTGAGCTGAGATCGTGCCACTTCATTACTGCACTCCAACCTGGGAGATAGAGCAATACTCCAGCTTAAAAAAAAAATAAGTATAGTCACTAAAATGCAGTTGAGGAGTGGTTTCTGAAACCCAGAGAAGGCATAGAAATACTGTATTTTGAAACAGGGTAGAAAGAGTGAAGTTGTAATGTCATTAAAAGTTTGAGCTCTATACAGGTATTAGGTGATTGAACTGAGTTAATAGGTTTTCCCTTTTGGAATGTTTTGTTCGCTATTTCATAATATTTTTCTAAAGAGAAAAGTGTTCCAGGAGAACAACATTAAATGTAGTATTTTCATTCATCACATCTAAAACAACATTTTTCTCATGCTGCTCATTTTCGTTTCATTCCATTTTGTGAAACCAAAGGAAAAAAGAGGAGGAAAGGAATTTGGTGGCAAGAATCAAACTTACATTATGGCAGAATTTTGAGAAAACAGCCTTCTCAAGAGCAGTTATGCCGAATTGTTGGTGAAGTTCTACCAACATAATAAGGAAAAGAAGGAGAGAGGTTTGCTGTTTTCTATGTTCAAATAGAGAACTTGGTTAGTTGTGATATTACAAAGATAGAAAGTGACATATAGACAAAGTTCTCTTCCTAGAATAGTTCTGGTACTGTCACTCTTTTGATTACAAATCTTCAGTCCTTTAGGATAAAAGGCATGCATACAAAGCCCTTCATGACATGACACATGCTTTTCTCTTAACCCCTTTCTCCTGTCATTCCCACGTTGTCCCAATACACTGAGGCTCCAAAAGTCAGCAGCTCATTGCTTTCCTGGAATATGCCAAGCTTGCTTTTCATTCATGCTCATGGATGTATTCTTCTCTCTGACCCAAAGACTCTTCACTGCCTAACTCCTAGTTACCCTTGAGATGGGGAAGAGATTAAGTACTGAGACAATGTTCCTGTCTTCTCCCAAGGGTGGGGGTAGTTAGGTTTTGTCTTTGAAGAAATCATGTTGACCTTGCCTCCTAAGTTATTGTTTCTCAAAATTGACTTCATATTCCCTGGAGGGCAGGGGCAGTGTCTTCTCTACTGCTTTATCATTATGACTTTACAATAAGCACTTAGTATTTGTTGGCTAAAGAGATGGATGCATTTGGTGGATGAATGGAATAGTTCTAAGAATACTCCAGTTATAAAAGTGTAGAACTGATATGGTTTGACTGTGTCCCCACCCAAATCACATCTTGAATTGTAACTCCCATAATTCCCACATGTTGTGGGAGGGACCTAATGGGAGATAATTGAATCATGCAGGTGGTTTCTCCCATACTGTTGTCTTGGTAGTAGATAAGTCTAGTAGTAGTTAAGACCTGATGGTTGTATGCGCTTTCTCCTTTCACTTGACTCTCATTCTCTTTGCTGGCTGCCATATAAGACATCCCTTTTCTCTTCGTTGGTCTTTTGCCATGATTGTGAGGTCTCCCCAGCCAAGGGGAACTGTGAGTCACTTAAACCTCTTTCCTTTATAAATTATCCAGTCTTGGGTATGTCTTTATTAGTCTTTGAGAACAAACTAATACAAGAACAATAGGCAGGTTGGTAGAGTCATTAAGCATGTGGGCCATGGAGCTTAACCGCCTAGGATGAAATTCTGTCTCTACCATTTACTAACTGTTAGTTCTGGGGCAAGTCATAGAAACTTTCTCGACTCAGCTCTCTCATTTGTTGAAGAAAATATGAATAATAATAGCTTCATCATGTTGTTGAAATGATTAAATGAAATAATATATGTTAAGTGCTGAGTCAGTCCTGGTACCTAGTATTTCAATGTGCTTAATATTGCCTCAGGCAGCAGACCACTGGATTCAGTTAAGACTCATGAGGACCAACAAAAGAAAAAGAGAAAGTGGATCCAGGAAAGAGAAGGTGCATGCTTGACACTCTTATCTTCCTCATCATGATACTAAAAACACCATATTGAAATTGCGTGTTTAGGAGCATGTATCTCCATTTTATCCTGAATACCTGGGAGAGAAAGTTCATATTCCTCTTGAGCGCTGCTGTTTCTCCAATGCCAGCACACTGAAGTTCCTCAAACATTTGCTGAATAATTAGCAAGCAAAACAGGGTAAAGTCATTTGATACTTTTATGGCCTGACTCTAACAACCTGGATAGTAAGTAATTGGGAGCTTTAAAAATTATAAACACAGCTGAAAACACAGGCATATTACAGCAACCATGTCTGTTAATGGCAATTAATTGTACTTTGAATTCTCTTACCTTGAAGTCAGGTTTAGCACACATCTTTGCCTATGTGTGTAACAAGGGGTGGCATGAAGTAGGGAAGAGATCAGCAGAGGTGAAGTCAAGGACAGAGTAGGGACAAGGAACTGAATCCAGGGATAAGGTTTCACTTGAACGAGGGATGACAATAGTAACGTTTAGAGGGATCCCTAAATGTATCAGTGGATGTTCCTAGAGCACTGGGTGTTTTGCAGCACATGAAACCCCTACAGCCTCATATTTCACTACACAATTCAGGAGAAAGTAAAATATGAGAAAAAAAGATTAGTGGATTTAGGGAGATAAGGCAGTGAATTAACAGCTCACTGTTTGGAGGGTATCATATATAACAGCTCAGGACACAAATTTTTTGATAAATGATATCGTCAGGGAATTTTCAGACAAAAGTTTTTCAATTAGTTTCCTTGAGATAATGTCACTTTTCTCCGTAAACACACTGTAGTTGATTTCATTTTTCATATGTAGGTTGGCTGATGATTTAGACAAAGGTGAATGAACCTGGCTTTACTCACAGGATACATATTTTAAAATGGTATGCTGGTTCTTAGACAGGTAACTTCCACCAGCCAGCCCTCAAGGTGAATAAGAAACACCTTGTTGGCTCTTTGGAGCACTAACTCTTACAGGACGTTACATTTCATCTTCAGTACACAAATTGGCAATTTGGGAGCCTGAAGGCTTAATGTATCTCCTAGAAGAGTTGTTACCTCACACTAGGGGGTAGTTTACTTTCCTGCTGATAATCATAGAATAGCAGAGTTTGAAGGAATTTTGAGCAGTCAAATATACAAGTCTTGGCCAGAGGAGCACAGGAAAGACAGGCCTATTGGATGCAGCTTCAATCCCAGCGGCAGCTCCTGCATAGTCTCGGGATCATCTTAAATTCACTTGCTTCCTTTTTCTAACCAGAAAACAAATTCCAGATCAATTCTAGATGGAAGCTGACAAGTCTTGATAAAACATTGTCTTGTTAGATGAGTGGACTTTGTGACATCTTCTGTTATGTCAACAGGCAGATGGTATGATCCTAACCTTTTTTGAGGAAGCACTTAAACTTTCAGAGGATTTTGTTCAACTCATCTCTAAGATACATCAATCTATTTGATTTCAATATTTCTTGCCAGAATAGCTCTATATTTACCTTATGTTACAAGCTCCACCCTCATGTACTCTTCCTAAATTACTAATGCTATGTCTTAAATTTATTATATCTTTTTTACTTAGGAAGCCCTGGCCTATGATGGTTAAGAATTGGTTTCTGAAGCTAGATAGTCAGAAGTTTGAGTCTGGCTCTGCTTACTAACTTGTAGCTTTGTAAGATTATATAGATTCTCTAAGACTCCCTGTTCTATTCTGTAACATGGGGTAGTAATAACAGTTTACCTCTGGCATTGGCTCTGAGAGAGATATAATATAATGCTAGTATATTTTTACTAGATAAATGTTAATTATTATCATTATTGTTACTATTGTACAAATATTGTCAAGCTTGAAGTTTACTTAATGATAAAAATTTCTGTAAAAAATCAGTAACATAAATTCTAAGGAAATAGTTTTTTATTTTCATAAACTTTGGAAAGCTACATAAAAGAGTCAAAAATTTATTGTAAATTTTCTAATGTAACCATAAAAGTATAATATAAAAACTTTACTTGTTTTTAAACAAGTATGTATTGTACTTAAAATGGTAGAAAGCATAACTGCATTTCTTTGAAAGTATCTGTCGTTTTTGACTCCTCATTGATTTAAGCTAACTTTATCTCAGTACCAATGAATGGTCTTTCCTATAGATTTTTGTTTACCCATCTTTCTTTCATGCTAACAATCCTAAATTGCAGAATTTTTAAATGGCGAGGAGCATCTAAGAATATTGACCTACTTATCACACGACAAAATTTAAATCCTTAACTCCGTCAGTTCATAGCTGTGGTTTCTGAACAAATATTTGATGATCTTCCTGGACTGTGTTTGCCTTTTTGTAAAATAGAGATAGCAATATCTCATAGTTTTAAAAAGAAAATAATTGGGTCCAACTGGCTTGACAAAAAGCTATTAAGAGCTATTTTAATGTAAAGCAAGTTACCCTTCTGAAAGTCCATATTGCTCCTTGTGGAGAAGATGAAGCAAGATCCCTGAACCTCTGCCCAACGTTGCAGAACTGGCTTCAGCAGAGTCTGGGCGTATCCTGGCTGTACTGCACCAGAGCTAAGTAAAGTATGCTCTAATGACTGTTTTCTTTATGAGATGCTCCATGGAAAGGCTGCATGGACAGATAAGTTCGGGAAATGCTGCAGGTTATAGCTCACCTTTCCTTTGCGGGGGGCGCGTGAATCTACAGATTCACAATGCTCATTAGTTTACTAAAGATCAAGAATCCCTTCAGTAGAAAACCTATTTAACCTCACATAATGAAGCATTTCTTAAACATATTTGACCGTGGCACCGACTGATACCCCTCAGAAGGCATATGCTAGAGAGAGCTGATGGGCTGAGGCTGGAGATGATTATTGTGATCTCAGTTCATGCGATTGTCTCCAGCAGAGCCCAGTTGCTCATAAACAGACACACAGAATGAGTTCAGCTATGGACCTGGCTAATTGAGGGATTAATTTTTATAAGGGCCAGTCACAAAGACAGAGGACATGAGCAGAGAAGCATGACATCATTTCTTGGGGAAAAGACATCTGTTTTGGACTTGTTGAGTTTTGACTACCTCTGAGAGAGCTGAGTGAGGATATGTGACTGGAAGTCCAATGCTTAGGTGTGGCTTTCAAGAGAGAGAGAAACACAGCAATGCACTGCCTCATGACCTTTTAGTCAATGCCTAAAATGCAGAGATGACTGTGGTCCCTTAAGAGTATAGTGGAGATGAAAAATTTCAGTCACCTAGTGATGTTATAGCTGTTATAATGTTGTAGCATAACACAGTCCCTTTTCTATGTTTAGACATGTTTACATACACAAATATCATTATGTTACAGTTGCTTAAGGCATTCAGCACAGTACCATGCTGTGCAGGTTTGTAGCCTAGAAGCAGTAGGCTAGACCATATAGCCTAGATGTGTAGCAGGCTATCCCATCTAGGTTTGTTTAAGTACATTCTATGAGGTTTGGATGATGACAGAATTATCTAAGAAGGTATTTCTGAGAAGGTAGCCCTGTCATTATTAGGTGACCAATGACTGCATAGCTGATTTTTGTTTACTGATACATTTTATCAACATATTTGGATAGTGAAGCTTAAAGGGAACAATGAGAACTTTGGCAGTTGATGTATAGGAAGAATATTTTAGGTTAAAAAGAGAATGGGACCACACTAGGCACACCAGACAGACACACTGGAATCACTATCATTTAAAGAATAGACAAAGGACAGAGGATGTAGCGGTTCATTCCTTTAATGCCAGTACTATGGGAGGCTGAGGCAGGAGGATTACTTGACACGAGGAATTCAAGACCAGCTTGGGAAACATGAAAAAACCCTCTCTCTACAAAAAAAAAAAAAAAAAAAAAAAAAAAAAAAAAAAAAAAAAAAAAAAAAAAANAAAAAAAAAACTAAAAATATTAGTCCAAGCTACTTGGAAGCCTGAGGCTGGAGGATTACTTGCACCCAGGAAAATAATAATAACCATAGGCAAAGAAAGAGAAAGCATTAATGGACAACTATGTAATAGATGAATTTGTTATTTTTTGCATTGTCGTTACTGATTGCTACTACTTTTTCTCTTAATAAATAACAAAAGTTCAGGAAGGTTGTAATATTTCTGAAATAAAGCAGCTCACAAGTGGCAGATGTGGGCTTCCAACACAGGCCTCTTGGCTCATACTCAATTCATCCTTTTCCTAATACAGGCTGTTAACTTTCCCTTCTGCACACAGCCTTCTATTAGATTCTTCTTCTCAAAGAACTTACAGCCAAGATACAGAAGACTCTAAATATCAGGGTTAAATACTAAAATATGAGTTATAAATCTTATAGGAGTGAAGAGAAGGTTATCAACAGGTATTTTCATCCTTGCTACAGAACCAATAAAATTAACAAGGGTCTTGTCTAAGCTGAGAGTAATGAGCCTATTACTTTGAACCATCATAAGAAGTTAGAATAAGTTAGTATTTTAGCAAATAAAGCAGGAGCTGTTGATTAATTTTTAAGTTTGTTATTATAGCATAATTCCTCTAAGGTATTAAATTTTAGTATTTTATATAAAAAATTAAGCAAAGCTGTTTCTGAAATACATACATATGTATTCACTTGCATATATTCTCCCATATGTCTATATTACAGTAATGGAAATAGAATTCAATAATCAAACCAAGAACCGAACTATTGCTGGATTTTATCTTTATCACTTACCTCAATACTGTCAGTGCTCAGATTTTCTTTTTGATTGTATGTAAAATAGTTGTTTTCCATCCGCCATAAAAGAGAAATGTTCATATTTACTGAAGAAATGTTGAATATGCTTATGCTGGACAAAGTGTGTGTCTAAATGAAAAGCATCAGATCAAACCAGTTGTTTTGTTGTTTTGAACTGTCTTAGATGAGATGCATGCTGATCTAATTAGTGGTGCAAAAAACATTTTTAAAAGGAAAAATAGCTGGGCTGATTGTTGTACATTGTCATAAATTAGCAATAACTAGACAATTCACTTCAAAGAAAAGAAAAATATATCACTAATTGACTGTTACCAATAAGCACTGTGCCAAGCAATCTCAACCATTTAGAGAGTGCAGCCTTTAATGTTGCTTTGTGTGTCTCTTACTCTTTGCAAAGCCTTCTTTCAACTACTGTGAACTTTGTCAGAATGCAATAATCCCCATTCCTAACTGTATTAGCTTCCTGGGGATGCTATAATAAAATAACAAATACTGGGCAGATTAAAACAACAGAAATTTATTGTGTCACTGTTCTGAAGGCCTGAAGTCTAAAATTGAAGTGTTGGCAGGACTGTGTTCTCACTGATGGCTCTAGGGCAGAATCCTTCCTCGCTTCTTCTAGCTTCTAGTGTGTGCTGCAATCATCAGCATTTCTTGGCTGTAGTTGCCATTTCTTGGCTTGTAGATGCCCCTGGCCATCATTTTCCTATATGTTTTCGCTTCACTTTCCTTCCGTGACTTTGTCTGTCTTTGCATATACAAATTTCCCCTTTGGTAAGGACATCAGTCATATTGAATTAGAGCCTACCCTAATGATTTTATTTTAATTTGATTCCCTCTGTAGACACTTTATTTCCAAATGAGATCACATTCTGAGGTGCTGAGGGTTATGACTTGAACATATCTTTTTGGTGGGGTGATACAATTCTGCCCATAACACCAAACATTGGAATTTTACCTATAAATCTCTAAAAGTGAGATCCCTTTCCTCTTCCTCCCCAGAACTTCCTCCTAACTGAGAATGGGTTGGCAAATCACCTGGCTTTTGCATTTGGCACCTCTCTCATTCCAATGAGAGTCCAGAGGTTTCCTTCAGCTTTTTCATGTGAGTTGTTATCTGCTTGTTGGGTTATTGCAGTGATTGTCTACCCTGCCTGCATATTGGATTCCTCTAGGGAACTTACATAATCATTCTGGGGTATGACCTGGGTGTGGGTTTTAAAAAATATTCTCAGGTGACTCTAATGTGAGAATATAGCTGAGAACCTCTACATTAGGAATAATATTGAATTTATGATTTGTTGACCCCACATTCTTTTAATACTTTTTCTGCTCTAAGATTTCTATTACATTTTTTCTTACATTCTAGAGCCTTAGGAAATACTTTAGCTTATGTGCTTTAGAATAATCATTACGAAACCTAGATGAATAGCACAGGGAAGGAAAGATAGACATGCATGAAGACTCATGCTGGCTATGGAAAAAATATTGTTTGAGTTCTAGTTACAAGGGAGGCCAAAATGAATTAATCGTTTGCCCGTTGGCTTTAGAAGTGGGCTTATTTGAGACAAAGAGAAGGGCAAACTCATAAAACTGGGCCCTGCAAAGTGCTGGAGATGTCAGAGAGCAACAAGTCCAGAGATAGTGCCATGAGTCAGATAACAAAAGAGGGGGACAAAAGGGAGGTGCCTGTCTCTTTTTTAGTAACATGTGAATACTAAAAATGAGAGGGTTATTCTCTTTTTTTTTTTTTAAGTATGCTTTGAATTTATCATGCCTTATAAAATAAGAACACTGAAACAATCATTTGAGAAATAATGAGCTTATTATATATGAGGGGTGCTACTGGGGTAACACTTTATACGTTGTTTGCCATGTTTGTTTCTAACATTTACTTTCTCCTTTGAGTGGGAATGTGGTATGTGAATGTGTGACTGTGTGACTCTGTGTGTGTGTTTCAATACCCTGAAGCTATCATTGGTCATATTCCAACAATGTCTTAAATTTCCTTCCTTTTCTATACAATTGACAAGGAGTAAATATATTGAACCAAATGATATTATTATTTTGAAGTATTTGCCCAAGGCCATGTATTCTCAATTTAAACAATGACTTAGGAGAAGGCAGCCCTGAAAATGTAGGGCCAAAGCATGACAAAACTCAAATCAGAATGATGACTGAAGACTAGTTTTACTGATTGATGAGCTAGAGTATTGGTTAAGATTGTCTAACATTTTTTTATACCTCTAACTCATGGTACAAAACATGTTTATGTCAATTCTAATCACAGTTCCAAACAATTAGGTTATTTAACAATAACACTGCAGACATTTAAATAATGAGTTATTCAAAGATGTCTTTTTCATATAAAGTTTATTTTGCTTGGTTAGCTCTGCATTATTTTAAAGATAATTCTATTGCAAAGGATAATTCATTGAAAAGTATTTTGCTAAGACTCCAGAAAAAAAAAAAAAGGATCACAGGCAAGTTCCCAGAAGGAGCATATTAATAAAGTGTTGGAAAACCTCTGAAGGATTATATTCTCTAGAGAGATATGACCATATGTTGGACATATTAGCCTTTAAAGTCATTTTATTTTTAAGTTTAAAAGATCTATGAGAAATACTGTTTTGAATCCTGGAATTCAAATACAACCTTTTATATTGTTAATCTTTCTTGAAGTATAAAGAGATGGGAATAAAGAAAAAATTATTTCATCTTAAATTTAGCTCCACGTATACTTTTTTCTTTTTAACTCACTTACCTTTTATGAATACTGCCTACGGACCAGGAAGTATAGAGAATACAGAATAACTGACATAATCCCTAAATATAGGAGTCTCTTGTATATATGAAGTGGCTACGTATGCATAATAGCCTGTTTAGGAAAATACTGCAGGCACAGCTATATTTTAAATAATCAGTGGCTTATTTTAAGTCATTAATCTTAAATTGAGACTGTTAATTCCTTGAAAGCAGAAACCATGTTCACCTTATTTCTATAGACACAGCACTTTAGATGTTTCCTTATGCATTGTAGACATTTAATAAATATTTCTGGAATGGAGAAATGAGAGGCAAAATTGGGATGAGGAGATTCCAGGTGTTCTGCAAAGGAAGATTAAAATTTAAAGTGGAAAATTTGCTAAAAGAAACCTGAAAAAACTGAAAATTAAGGTTATCTTTGAAGAATGGATAGGGCTTGGACAAAATAAATGAGAATGGTATATGTATAGGTATATATGAATGTGAGTATGTGTGCTGATACATGTATGTAGAAACAACCTGAGAAAATTAAAGTGGCAGGGTGGACGTGTGGTAGATAGAGAAGATAATAACCATGCATCGCTGCAACATCCTTCTGGGAGTTAAAAAAAGAAATGAAGCTGAACAGGTTGAGTGACATCAACCTCTTGGAAAGCCTTGATCTTCTCCTTTGAAAGTTTATGCATAAATATATGTATATATATTTATATATAAATTGTGTATGTGTGTGTGTGTGTGTGTGTCCAATTTCTTTTTTCTTTTTATCATCAAGTAGTTTCTAAGGTAGACTTGAGGAGAGCCATTCCTAGACAAAGTGATGAATTTGTGGGGTTTTTGCAGTCATGTAAGATGCATCTATTAAAAACTGAACCAGGTAATGCAGAAGTAGTGGGGGGAAAAGGAAGAATGAATCAACATAATTTAACCAGAAGGATATGAAGTAAGAAGGAGAGAAAGAAGCAAAATATTCCTACAAGTTTACATGTTGGGTGAAGAGGTGATGATGGCTTCATTCTTCCTCTTATCAATATCGTTTCTCCCTCTGCTTGGATGATTTGGTCAGGGTTTCCTCCCTGACCTTCTCTTGCTCTTTCTAAAGGCTTAGTTCACAAGTCTCCTCCTATTTCTGGTCTGGATTTAGTGTCCCTCTTACACAATTTCTTGGCTTCCTTTGCAGGCCAATATCATAACACTCATTACACTGTATCATACATGGAAGATTTTTAAAAAGTCATATCATTTCCCTTGAATCCTTATATAATAAATATTTAATTTACCTGAGCTGCAGCTAAAAATGAGGATAACAGCTGTTGTATCAAGGAATTTAACGTGCTCTGTGTTAAATCCCAGTGTGTATGACATTTGTGTTGCTAAAATAATTTGAGAGCTCTGCTCTCTGAAATAAATTGCTAAAATAAAATGTACTATGATTAACAAAAACCAAATATTACAGAGACAGATTTTAGGGATAGTATTGCTGCCTTTAGTAAAAGATATGAGAGATACTAGATTTGTCATTAACTTTTTTTTTTTTTAATATAAAACATCATACTTTTATTTTCTCTCAGTCTCAAGTTTCTCTCTGAGTAGATAGGTACCTAATTGTGTTGTTTGTTTTCAAAGAGGGATATTAAAAAGTTTCATTATATAGCCCATGAAAAATGTGTATTTTCTTAATAGTAAATATTTACCACTATCATTTTATGAGGAAGTATTTATATTTTTAAAATATTTAAAATTTAGGTTATTCACAAACAGAAAATACTATTGAAGTTTGGAAAATGTCTTTAAAGTTTTCACTGCCCTAAGTATGTAAGATTCAGTTTTTATTTTCTCCCCAATGATATAGTTACAGTTAATATTTTGTCATATATATCATCTAATATGTAGGAATTTGGCATTTTCTTTTTTCTTTCTTAAATCTTTTTACATTTTAAGTCAATTTTTAAAAGACTATTAGACTAGTCTTTTTAAATTTTTTCACAATACTGAAAAATAAGATGAGCCTTTTTTTTTTTCTTTTTTTTTTTTTTTTCAAGCTGCTTTATCTCTGATATTAAACAACTTGTTAGTTCAGGGATACTGTTTATTTTCTGCAAATAATGTTCATTCACCCAGAACTATTTATTAGGTGCCTACTATGCATTTTTTCTAAGCCTGAAGATATTGTCATTCATAACACAGACAAAATCTCTGTTATTCTAGAACTTATATTTCAGTGAGAAGACAGTAAAAAATAAAAACTAAAATAGTTTGAAAGATAGTGAAAAGTGCATTGAGAAAATTAAATAGGGTAGTATATTAAACTTTTAAGTAGGGTGGTCATGAAAAGCATCATTAAAAAGGTAAAAAGAGGCAAATGGAGTGAAGTCTGCATGTTTGGCAAGAGAATATTTGGAGCAAAAGCCTAGCAGAGGCAACAATCCTCGGGCAGAAGCACACCTAGTATGCTCCAGGAAGAACATGGAGAGCCATTTGGGAGTATAGTAAGAAAATAATTTTTGGAAGAACTGTGGGATAGAGAGCCATGTGGAAACTTAGCCATTAAAAAATTGCCTGTGATTTGAAGTGAAATTAGAAGCTATCGTATAGTACTGAGCATGGCGATGACATGATCTGACTTGATTTTTACTAGGATTATTGTGTGGCATCCATGTTGAAAAAGGAAAGTACAGTGGTAAGGGAAGAAACAGCGACACAGTAGGAGACAAATGCAGTGAACTCGACAAGACGAGAAGGGCGTTTGTAGCAGTGGAGGAGGTGAGAAGTAAAATCTGGATCGATTTTGAAGGTGAAGCCAGTTAGATTTGGTGGACTCAATGAAGTACAAAAGAAAAGAGATGACCCCCAAGAGTATTGTCCCGAAGAACTGGAAAAATAGTGCTGCCACTGAGGAGGTGGGAAGATGGAGGGAGAGGCAGTTTTGGAGGGAAGACCAAGAGCTGATTTCTGGACATCCTAATTTTGAAATGTCCATCAATAACTCAGATGGAGTTAATTAAATAAGCTTTTGGAAACTATAGAATGGTGATACAAAATTACAAGTTGCCAACATAGTGATAATACTTAAAGCCGTGAAATTGGATAGGATCACCAAAGGAGTGAACATTTTAGAAAAGAGAAAAGCTTCAAGGCCTTTCTTCTGAGGCCCTGCAACTTTGAGAATTAGACAAAATAAAAAGGAACCAACAAAGGAGAATGAGGATGAGTGGCCAGAAGAATGGAGTGTCCTGAAAGCTAATTGAAGAATCAAGTATTTAAGGATGTTGCTAGGTGAAGTAAGGTGCTGCTAGGTCAAGTAAGATGATGCCTGAGAAGTGACCATTGGAATTAGGATGAGAAAATCGCTGTGGTAGAGTGATGGAAGGCAGAAGCATAACTGGAGTAGATCTAAGAGAAAGAGGGAGGAGATGAATTGGAGACAGTGAGTATGAATAACTCAAGGAAATTACTGTTTAATTTCTAATTATAATCTGTGAATACCAAGAACAAAATGTTAATAAAAATTATTGTCACTAGTATTTTAACATACTGCAATATTCATCTTCAAATTAGCATTATAACCTACAAATCAATAATGTTGGGCAGCTTTAGTACCTTTCCAAGAGTGCTTCCATGGATCAAACTAGTTTCAAAAGGTTGTTTTTTTTTTCATTCCTAGAACAAAAGGATTTCTGAAATAGAGAGGACCCAAGAGATCATCTCTACACATTAATTCAGTTAAGTTTTTCCTTCTAGTTCCTGATTCCGATTTACATGGCACTCATAATTATTGATGGAGAAGTCAGGAACTCAGGCAGTTTTTCATAATAAATATCTTAATGCATAGTAGTGAAAACAAAGGGTTGTGAGTGACTTATCTGCTGCTTACATTCTCATCGTCACCAATGCTCATGGAATGTGGCCATTAACATATTACAGTTCACACAAAATTTTCCAGATAACACACAAATGACCAAAGTTACAATATGGCTATCTAGAAATGTGGTGGCTGCCATCTGCCTCAGCACTGTTCTGTTCTCAATTTTCCACTTTCCAAGGACTCTCAAGGGATCACTAAAAGAAGGAAGTGTAAATATCCAGAGATATATTAGTATTATATAAACTGTGTATCAGAAAGTGGGCAAAAAAACTGTAAAACAACATAATTTATTCAGCAAACCTATGCATAAACACAATTAATAATTATCCTCATATGATTTTCTAGTTTCAGTGTGTATACACTAATATCTTTTGTTTGTTAAACATATTAAATTATGACATATGACTTAGATTGTAAAACATGCTAATAAAATAATATTTATATAATGAATATGTGATTCCTGTTGTCTCCTTTTCACCTTCCTCACCCTTCTAGGTCAGAAGAGAATATAATACTTATTCTTTGATTTTATTAATTATTACATATTGATGTTCTTAATTGTAACATGCATTTTAATAACTAAATTGGGATTTGCTAAAAATAGCATTTAATATATTTTGCAGTGTTTCAAACATCTGTCAGATGCCTTGTTACACACAGATTTTATGTCAGATCCATATATAACATTGCTTTTGATTGACCTGAAAGATCTGTAACTGATTTAAGATCATTTCATCACTGTATTCATGCATTTCAAAAGTCTTGGATTAAATGAATGAATAGTTTTTTTTATCTAGTTTTAATATTCTTCACAGGTTTTTTGGGTATTAAATAAGGACTTCTGTTTGCATGTAATTTAAAAATATGATTAATATGCTTTGCAGTTTTACTTTGTTTTTTATCTTGGATCTGAGATCTTGGAGGCAAATTCTAGCTAGTGCCTTCTTGCAGAGATTTTACAAAGCCATAAGAAGAGAAATGAAAATTCTCAAAATTATTACAGGAAGCTTTTGAAAAGTGCAATCTAGATGGATAAGTAGTGATAGAATAGAACTTTTTGAGACTTTGTTAGGGTTAAATAAAAGTAGTAGAAGACTTCCACTCTGGCCATAATGGAGCAACTTATGGAGTACCAGGCTTGCTCTCTTGCCTGTCAGTACCATAAGACTAGGCAAAATGTATGTCAACTCTTTTTTTAAAGATCTGTGAGATATGGGAATAACAATATGAGTTGATGTTTGCAAAGACTCTGGTTAGGGCCCACTCTTAACTACAGTATAGGAAGATGAGGCCCAAGCCAAGCATGATGCCCTCATTGAACTAAGGAGGCAGATATTATAGCTTGGGGCTGCTTAAGTGGCTCATAGTTTAGGGCAGGGACTGGAAAAGAGGAAGCTATACAGAGGGAAGCATCAGAAGTCTGTGTGGAATATACTACATGCTCTTGGCCAAAGGCTAGGATCCATTTTTTAGGGTAAGACTCCATGTGTTCTAACCTAGAGTGACTGCTTGTTGCCTGAAAATTAAACTGAAATACCAGGGGTTGTTGGAGTTGCAAAACAGTCAGAGCAAAGAGACCACGCAGAGCTCCCTCGGCATTCTGCTGGGATCCCAGAAATTCCATGACTTTGGTGTAAGGAAGACACACTAAATATAGAACGCATCATATGACTAAGGATAAAACCAAGATAATTTCGAAGAATAAAACCAAACTTCTCCTGATCTAAGAGAGCCACCAGTAATTTAATGGCCACCAACAACAATCTCAACAGACTTTAAAGGAGTCAATATAATTCATACAATGGATTATGGATTCAGCAACATCCAATATAAAAAAAAAATGCCTTGACCTACTTAGAAAATTCAATTAAAAGATACACTCAATTTAAACAAGATGTAACCAGACACTTTACAAAAGAATGTGCTTGAATAACCAATAAACACTTAAAATGTACTAGACACAATTAATCACCAGGGAAATGCAAAATACAATCACAGTGAAACACCATTTTAAAGCAGATGGAATGACTAAAAATAAAATGACTGAAAATTCAAATATTGGCAAGGATTTGAAACAAAGTCAATCACTCATACATTTCTGGATACATCGCTGGTGGGAATTAAATGGTAAAACTATACAGGGAACTGCTGGGGTAGTTTCTTATAAAACTACATCTTTTACAACTATTCTGTAATGCAGCAATTTTGCCTGTAGCTAAAATCTGTATGGAACCAAAACATTTATCAACTGAGAATGAATGAATTTAGTATATTGAAACAATGGAATACTACTCAACAATTAAGAAGAATGCCTCACGCCAGTTAGAATGGCGATCGTTAAAAAATCTGGAGACAACAGATGCTGGAGAGGATGTGGAGAAATAGGAACACTTTTGCACTGTTGGTGGGAGTGTAAATTAGTTCAACCATTGTGGAAGACAGTGTGGCGATTCCTCAGGGAACTAGAAATAGAAATTCCATTTGACCCAGCAATCCCATTACTGGGTATATATCCAAAGGATTACAAATCGTTCTATAAGGACACGTGCACATAAATGTTGGTTGCAGCACTGTTTACAATAGCAAAGACCTGGAACCAACCCAAATGCCCATCGATGATAGACTGGATAGGGAAAATGTGGCACATATACACCATGGAATATTATGCAACCATCAAAAACGATGAGTTTGGGTCCTTTGTAGGGACATGGATGAACCTGGAAACCATCATTCTCAACAAACTGACAGAAGAGCAGAAGATCAAACACCACATGTTCTCACTCATAAGCGGGTGTTGAACAATGAGAATACATGGACACAGGGAGGGGAGCACTACACACTGGGGTCAGTTGGGGGGAAATAGGGGAGGGACAGTGGGGGGTGGGGAGCTGGGGAGAGAGAGCAAGGGGAGAAATTCCAGAGGTAGGTGATGGGGAGGAAGGCAGCAAATCACACTGCCACGTGTGTACCTATGCAACAATCTTGCATGTTCTTCACATGTACCCCAAAACCTAAAATGCAATAAAATAAATGGGGAGGAAAAAAAAAAAGAAGAATGCATACAAAAACTTGAGTGAGTTCAAGAACAATGTAAAGGATGTTTGCTTCCGTCCATGAGGAAGCAAGAACTCCATAATTACCTTCTCACTGCAAGCTAGAAACAATTGTTTTCCATTATTGTTGCAAAGGACTATAATTCTCTGAGAGACAGATTTGAAAGAGGTAATTTCTTCAAATTGAGTCAGCTTTCTGCCTGGCGGCAATTTTCATTCTGTGGTAGATGGATGAACTTGGCATTTTGCTGAGTTGAGAATATGAGGATCGGAATTTGTAGAGAGCAAAATTTGGCTAAAATTTATAGGTAAACTACTGGATAGAAGGTAACTGCAGATAGTCTAGAACTCTTTAGAGGCGTCCTCTTAACATTTTTGACTGAATCTATGCATGCCTAAGGTAAAACCCCATAGAGTGAGGGGAAAAAACTTCCAGAAGAAGAATGATTAGAGAGGGAATGAGGAGTATAAACTGATCAATTTCACTGAATGGATAAGAGTAGGTTAAATTCTATAGATGAAAAAATCAGTGAATAAAACTGTTAACCTAGATTTCTAAACCAAGATAAGTATTTTCAAAAATATGGGTAAAATATAAACAGATTTTCAGGTCAAAAATCCTTACACAAAATTGTAAAACCTAGAGAATTCACTAATAGCAGATGTATGCTACAAGAAATGTTTAAAAGAAAAAAGTTCTTCAAGCAGAAGAAAAATAGTGCCAGATAGAAAGTTAATCTATAGAAAAGCATGAAGAAAATAGAAATGGTAGACAATACGTGGTTAAATAAAAGAGACTTTGACATTATTATAAACATAGCTTTAAAAGATAATTGACAGTTAACATAAATAATAATGCATTACAGGGCATCTATATGTATTCTTGGGTTTTACATATTAGTCTCTATTAATTTTGTCTTAAATGAGCATACAAGTTATTCTGGACCAGAGACATAGTTCTTATTAATTAAGCCACAGTAAATAATAAGGGTGTTCCCCTCTCCACTACTACCTTGTCCCCAGGCCTTAACCCTAGGAAAACACAATGAAAGCCAGGTCCAGTGCCCTACAAGAGAACTTCTATCCATGCGGGAAAAAGAAAATGAAGTTTTTCTAATAAAAGGCAAAAACAGGTTACCACTTTATTAATGCACTGCTAATAGAGGTAGAATGGAAATAGACAAATCCCTATGCAGTAGCCCTATGTGAAACTGTTCACTTAAGATCTATATATTTTGCCATGTGCAAATTTTATTTCAATAAAAAAAGTAGCTAGATAGTGGAAAGCTTTATCTTTATTCCAATAAAGTTAACAGTAAGGATGTTTCCATCTAATGGTTCATGAGGAGAATTTGCTAAATTACATAAGAAACTTTTCTTTTACTTGGGAATAAAGGACATTATGTATTATATAATTCTATTATTAAGTCTAATTCATTGATTGGCATTTTAAATATTCGCAAGGATTGTAGTGAATCTCACTGTCTGGAAAAACATTGATTTTGAACTTTGGCTTGATGAAAATGAATACTGAAATATCAAGTACATTCACAAAAAAAGAAGTCAACTTTTTCACTTTAGCGAATAGTTTTTCATTAAAGAAATTGTGGATCAGTGAGAAGAATGGAGTTTAGAACTGAAGTTTTTGGTTTAACCTTTGATTTCATTATTTACCAACAGTAAGTCACCAGATGAGCCACTGGATTCTCTGCACCTTCTTTTTCTTCATCTTCTTCTTCTTCTTTTTTTTTTTTTTTTTTTTNGTCTCAGCTCACTGCAATCTCTGCTTCCTGGGTTCAAGTGATTGTTCTGCCTCAGCATCCTGAGTAGCTGGGATTACAGGCATGTGCCACCACATCCAGCTATTTTTGTATTTTTAGTAGATATGGGGTTTTGCCATGTTGGTAAGGCTAGTCTCAAACTCCTGACCTCAAGTGATCCACCCACCTTGGCCTCCCAAAGTGCTGGGATTATGGGTGTGGGCCACCATGCCTGGCCCACCTTGTTTTTCTTATCAGTAAAGTTGGAGTAAAATACTAATATTATAAAATTGTTGTACGGAAAATGTGAATGTACAAATACATTGATATTAGGTAGAATCAGAAAGTGACTAATGTAAAAATCCTATTAGACTCCATTGAACTCTATTATTAGAAATATCATCTCTATGGATATTTGCTGAATCCGTTTTTATATTGAAGCTTAGGCTTTGTCACATCTTCTTTACTGTTTGAACAGTTAACTAACTGATTTCTTTATTCTCAGCCTTGTTCTTCCATGTTCTGTCCTCTCTTAAATTTTCAGATAGATGTTTTAAAAAGTTGGTGTATAAAGCATGTGATAAAAACATACAGTTGTCACTATTTCGTATCATTTGTGTTTGTCTTCAGCCCAATTTCTTCTCACTACCCAATGGCTAAAGTCCAAATTATCTATTTCATGTAGTACACATGAGCTCAATTCTGCCTGCCAACCTTTTTGGTCCCACTTTCACCATTCTCCACTTGATACTTAGTCTCTTAACAAATCCTAAATATCTTCTAATATTCAGCAAAAGGTCATTATTTTATTGAAGACTTACTTAACCCTCCTCGACCTAGGCAAAAAGTTAAATTCATATATGCTCATTGTAATGCCATACACATAGCTCAACTTATCACCTAGTATTTTATATCAAAACTGTTTATCTGCCTTCTTGCTGAACTCTGGGTATTGAAAGAAGGGTCTTTGTTGTATTTTCTGTTTCAGCAGCACCTATATAATATCATACATATGGTATGTTCTCAGTCATTTGATGAATGAGTGAATAAATGGACACATGACTATAATGTGCACATCAGATTGTCATTTCATGTAGGTGGTTTGTTTCTGGTTAGGGAGCTAACCATTCCTGTTGATAAAACAGTTTTTTTAAAATCCTAGAAATATTGAAAAAAATTATCAGATTCTTAACTAGACAAAATCTTTGAAAATTTTCTGTTTCAAAAGAAGGATATGTTTGTTCAGAATAGGTGAAAATTATTATTTTAAATTTCTGTATTGTTTCCTTTATAGAAAATTGTTTAGTCAAAATTATTCAGCTAGTTTTATCTGAATTCTAATTAAGCATGTAAATGTCAACATACCATGCTCACCTCAGCAAGGGCAACTGTTAGTTCAGAGAGTGTAACAGAATCAGTTACCTAGGAAGAAAGTCCCTGTTGTTGGAAAATACCAAAGATATTCATATTATTTCATGGACTTTAAGTATGTGAAAGTGCTTATATCTTTAAGTAATTGTCTTAAAGGATCTTTATCTACTTTCAAGCTCATTATGCTACAATTGCAATGAAAACCTAGTCTGGGTGGTTCCAAAGTCATTCTTGCATTTGAGAAAGTATTAGCTTAATGATTCCAAAATATGTTCATTTCTGGAGCCCCTTTAAAGTTTCTAGTGACTCGACTCCTCAGTCCCATTGGTCTTTACTTTATAAACCTCATACATCTTAAAGTCTAGGAGGGGCACATGCAGTAGGCTTAAATTGAGAAGGTCTAATTTAGGTATAGCTAGTATGTATACAGAGAGCACAACCTATTCCAACTACACCCTTGTCAGACATTCCCTGGTCAATCTCAGTTCTCTTTCCTTTTTGGCACAGACTCATATTCATAGTTTATTATAATAGATCTTCAAACAGCTACCAGCGGTTGTTCTCCAGTAGAAAATAGGGGGAAACACTTCTGTCATTCAAAAATTCATGAAGAAGCTAATGATTTGTTTCCTATAGTACTGAATTATGTTCAGTTTGCTGTCACCAATGTCAAACCATGGGCGTCTCAGACTGTACTAAGAGAACTGACTCTGAACCCAGTCTACCAAGGCTTAGATCTAGCCTTGTGATTTACAGGTTGTGTGACCTTGCCAAGATCACACAACTTCATCTGCACGTTGGAAATAATAACACCTACCTCACAAGATTGCCGAGGGAATTTAATGAATTAATACTTCCAACTATAATAAAACAAACCTTTCTCATAGTAAGCTTTGAATAAGTGTTGTTAAAGAAGATTAGTAGTTCTAACTTCTAAGACCTCTCTAAGAGTCGTGACTTACCTGAAGATAGCTATTTCAGGATTGCTAATAACATCTGGAAGATAAGGTGATAGATTTTGTTCACCTGTATTATAGAGCTCGTGTAAATGTATGTTATAAATATACTTAATTTTTGTTTGCAAATTTCTTTCCAGAAACGTGTCATTGATTGGCAGGAATCCAGACTCCAGTAAAACTGAGTATAGGAATGACTAGACTAATATTTAAAAATGACCCTTGAGAGCTAAATATTTTACAAAAGAGCTACATAGAGTGGGAAGATGGACACAGAATTACAAACACATCCTTTAAAATTCAAAATAAAAATGAAGGCGATATGGAAAGAACAAATAAGAACTTTATTTGTAGACATGCTCAATATTGGCAGTCTTCAAAGTGTCTAAGACAATGCTTAAATGAAGGTAGGATGGGAAGCCTCTTCAGTAATAGAAATTTTGAGGTTTTAGACTGTGGATCTGATGAGAATTTGAATTTTTTTTTCCAGTGTCAGTTTAGGGTCCTGAAACTTGTTGCATGATAATGTACTCAAAGATTTTGCATCTTCAGAACATGTAGTCTTAACTCTATTCTAGCTTTATTGATTTCTACTATTGCCTTTTGGGGCATTTGCTATAATAAAGAAACACTTCAGAATGAACATTCTATGATTGATTCTAATACATAGGCCAAATGGCCTTGACCAAGGATTATTTTTGAATTCCAAACATACATTTGTCATTATTTTCACTAATGGTGGCATTAGCCTTTGTAAATGGGTTATTTTAATGGATTTAATATAGTCTTTTAATGTTAGTACTTTAAAGTCCTTAAATCTTTTGGCTCTGCTTCCACCTGTGAGCGAAGGTCTTTGCGAAGAGAATTAACTTGTTAGCCCACTAAGAGCTTTAGAATATTATAAAATTTGCCTTAATTAAATATAAGAACCTAGATTTCTGTGTTATTCCAGATCTTTTGAGAAGCAGATGGTAAGACAGGATTAGACACGCACAAGGTTTCTTAGGGGCAATTCTTGTGAGGGAAATGGGGAGCAAGCACAAAGCTGGGCAGTGGCCATTTGGGCAGACACCAAGCTAACTGTAGGAGGTTTTTTGTATCCCAGTGCTGCCTGGAATGCCAGCAAGACAGAACCATTCACTCCCCTTGAAAGGGTGCTGAAGCCAGGGAGCCAAGTATCTAGCTCAGTAGATAGCCACCCCCATGGAGCCCAACAAGCTAAGATCCACTGGCTTGAAACTCTCACTGCCAGAGAGGAGGGTCCGCCATTAATGAGGCTTGAGGAGGCAGTTTTCCCCTGACAGTGTAAACAAAGCCACCAGGAGGTTCAGACTGGGCAGACCTCACCACAGCTCAGCAAAGCCACTGTACCAGACTGCCTCTCCAGCTTCCTCCTGTCTGGGCAGGGCATCTCTGAAAGAAAGGCAGCAGTCCCAGTCAGGAGCTTGTAGATAAAACTACCATCTCCCTGGGACAGAGCACCTAGGGGAAGGTGCATCTGTGGGCGCAGGTTCAGCAGACTTAAACATTCCTGTCTGCTGGCTCTGAAGAGAGCAGCAGACCTCCCAGCACAGTGCTTAACCTCTGCTAAGGAACAGACTGCCTCCTCAAGTGGGTCGCTGACCCCTGTGCCTCCTGATGTGGAGATGCCTCCCAGCAGGGATCAACAGACACCTCATACAGGAGACCTCCGGCTGTCATCTGTGATGAAGCTTCCAGAGGGAGGAACAGGCAGCTGTCTTTGCTGTTCTACAATCTGCACTAGTGATACCCAAACAGGGAATGGAGTGGATGTCCCGCAAACTGTAGCATACCTACAGCAGAGGGGCCTGACTGTTAGAAGGAAAACTAACAAACAAACAATAGCATCAACATCAACAAAAAGGACAAACACTCAAAAACTCCACCCAAAGGTTACCAACATTAAAGACCAAAGGTAGACAAATGAAGATGAGGAAAAACCAGCACAAGAAAGCTGAAAATTCCAAAAAAACAGAATGCCTCTTCTCCAAAGGATCACAACTCCTTGCTAGCAAGGGAACAAAACTGGACAAAGAATGAGTTTGATGAATTGACAGAAGTAGGTTTCAGAAGGTTGGTAATAACAAACTCCTTGAGCTAACGGAGCATGTTTTAATCCAATGCAAGGAAGCTAAGAAACTTGATAAAAGGTTACAGGAATTGCTAACTAGAATAACCAGTTTAGAGAAAAATATAAATGACCTGATGGAGCTGAAAAAAAAAGCATGAGAACCTCATGAAGCATACACAAGTATCAATAGTCAAATTGATCAAGCAGAAGAAGGATCAGAGATTAAAGATCAACTCAATAAATAAAGCAAGAAGACAATATTAGAGAAAAAAGAGTAAAAAGAAATGAACAAAGCTTCCAAGAAATATGGGACTATGTGAAAAGACCAAATCTACGTTTGATTGGTGTACCTGAAAGTGACGAGGAGAGTAAAACCAAGTTGGAAAACACTCTTCAGGATATTATCCAAGAGAACTTCCACAACCTATCAAGGCAGGCCAACATTCAGGAAATACAGGGAACACCACAAAGATACTCCTTTAGAAGAGCAACCCCAAGACACATAATCATCAGTTTCACCAAGGTTGAAATGAGGGGAAAAATGTTAAGGTCAGACAGAAAAAAGCTCAGGTTACCCACAAAAGGAAGCGTATCAGACTAACAGTGGATCTCTTTATAGAAACCCTACAAGCAAGAAGAGAGTGGGAGGCAACATTCAATTTTTTTTTTTTTCAGTTCCACAAGGGTAGTTCATTTTTGTTACAGAAACAGTAGTCCCCACTTTCATTTTTTTTTTTGTATAATACTTTACGTTCCGGGGTACATGGGCAGATCATACAGTTTTACATGTGCCTACATACATAGGTATACATGTGCCATGGTGGTTTGCTGCACCCATCCCCCTGTCATCTACATTAGGTATTTCTCCTGTTAATCCTTCCCAGTCCCCCCACACCCTGCTATCTCTCCCCTAGCACCCCCACTCCCGACAGGCCCAGATGTGTGATATTCACCTCTCTCTGTCCATGTACTCTCATTGTTCAACACCCACTTATGAGTGAGAACATGTAATGTTTGGTTTCCTGTTCTTGTGTCAGTTTGCTGAGAATGATGGTTTCCAGCCTCATCCATGTCCCTACAAAGGACATGAACTCCTCCTTTTTATGGCTGCATAGTATTCCATGGTGTATATGTGCCACTTTTTTTTTTTTAATGCAGTCTATCATTGATGGACATTTGGGTCAGTTCCACATCTTTGCTATTGTAAACAGTGCCACAATGAACATTCGTGTGCATATGTCTTTATAATTGAATATTTTATAATCCTTTGGGTATATATCCAGTAATGGGATTGCTGGGTCAAATGATATTCTATTTCTAGATCCTGGAAGAATTGCCACACTGTCTTCTACAATGGTTGAACTAACTTACACTCCCAGCAACAGTGTAAAATCTTTCCAATTTCTCCACATCCTCTCCAGCATCTGTTGTCTCCAGATTTTTTTAATGATTGCCATTCTAACTGGCATGAGATGGTATCTCAATGTGGTTTTGATTTGCATTTCTCTAATGACCAGTGATGGTGAGCTTTTTTGCATATGTTTGTTAGCTGTATAAATGTCTTCTCTTGAGAAGCATCTGTTCATATCCTTTGCCCAGTTTTTGGTGGGGTTGTTTGTTTTTTTCTTGTAAATTTGTTTAAGTTCTTAGTAGATTCTGGTTATTAGCCCTTTGTCAGATGGTTGGATTGCAAAAATTTTTTCCCATTCTGTTGATTGCTGGTTGGCTCTAATGATAGTTTCTTTTGGGTTCAGAAGCTGTTAAGTTTAATTAGATCCCATTTGTCAATTTTGGCTTTTGCTGCCATTGCTTTTTGTGTTTTAGCCATTTAAAGAAAAGAATTTTCAAACCAGAGTTTCATATCCAGCAAAACTAAGCTTCATAAGTAAAGGAGAAATAAAATTTTTTTATAAACAAGCAAATGCTTGGAGATTTTGTCACCACCAGGCCTGCCTTCCAAGAACTCCTGAAGGACACACTGAATATGGAAAGGAAAAACCAGTACCAGCCACTGCAAAAATGTACCAAAATGTAAAGACCATTGACACTATGAAGAAACTGCGTCAACTAGTGGGCAAAATAAGCAGCGAGCATGACCATGGCAGGTTCAGATTTACACATAACAATATTAACCTTAAATGTAAATGGGCTAAATGTCCCATTAAAAGACACAGACTGGCAAATTGGATAGTCAGGACCCATCAGTGTGCTGTATTCAGGAGACCCATCTCATATGCAAAGACACACATAGGCTCAAAATAAAGAGATGGAAGAAGGTTTACCAAGCAAATCGAAAGCAAAAACAAGCAGAGTTTGCAATTCCAGTCTCTGATAAAACAGACTTTAAACCCACAAAGATCAAAAAAGACAAATAAGGGCATTACATAATAATAAAGGGATCAATGCAATAAGAAGAGGTAACTATCCTAATTATATATGTACCCCACACAGGAGCACCCAGATTCATAAAGCAAGTTCTTAAAGACATACAAAGAAAATTAGACTCCCACACAATAATAGTGCGAGATTTTAACACCCCACTGTCAATAATAGATAGATCAATAAAACAGAAAATTAACAAGGATATTCAGGACTTGAACTTGCCTCTGGAACAAGTGGACCTAATGATCAGCTACAGAACTCTCCACCCCAAATCAACCGAAAATATATGTTTCTCAGCACCACATCACCCTTATTCTAAAATTGACCACATAATTGGGAGTAAATCACTCCTCAGCAAATGCAAACACATGGAAATCGTAACAAACAGCCTCTCAGACCTCAATCCAATTAAATTAGAACTCAGGATTAAGAAATTCACTTAAAACTGCTTAACTACATTGAAACTAAACAACCAGCTCCTGAATGACTACTGGGCAAAAATAAATCAGGCAGAAATCAAGTAGTTCTTTGAAACCAATGAGAACAAAGACACAACATACCATAATCTCTGGGACACAGCTAACACAGTGTTTAGAGGAAAATTTATAGCACTAAACACCCATAGGAGAAAGCAGAAAAGATGTAAAATTGACACTCTAACATCACAATTGAAAAAACTAGAGAAGCAAGAACAAATTCAAAAGCTAGCAGAAGACAAAAAATAACTAAGATCAGAGCAGAACTGAAGGAGATAGAGACATGAAAACCGCTTTAAAAAAAATCAATGAAGCCAGGAGCTGATTTTTTCAAAGGATTAATGAAATAGATAGATGGCTAGCCAGACTAATAAAGAAGAAAAGAGAAGAATCAAATAGACATAATAAAAAATGATAGAAGGGAATATCATCACTGATCTCACAGAAATACAAACTACCACCAGAGAATACTCTAAACATCTCTATGCAAATAAACTAGAAAGTCTAGAAGAAATGGATAGATTCCTGGATACATGCACCCTCCCAAGACTAAACCAGGAAGATGTTGAATCTCTGAATAGACCAATAACAAGTTATGTGTATTAAAACATTAATTAATAGCTTACCAACCAAAAAAAAAAAAAAAAGCCCAGGACCAGACGGATTCATAGTGGAATTTGATAAGAGGTACAAAGAGGATCTGGCACCGTTCCTTCTGAAACTATTCTAAAAATAGAAAAAGAGGGATTCCTCCCTAATTAATTTTATGAGGCCAGCATCATCCTGATACAAAAACCTGGCAGAGACACACACAAAAAAACTCCAAAATGTTGGACCAATATCCCTGATGAACATCGATGCAAAAATCCTCAATAAAATACTGGCAAAACGAATCCAGCAGCACATCAAAAAGCTTATCCAGCACGATCAAGTTGGCTTCATCTCTGGGATGCAAGGCTGGTTCAACATATGCAAATCAAGAAACATAATCCATCACATAAACAGAACCAATGACAAAAACCACATGATTGTCTCAATAGATACAGAAAAGGCCATTGACAAAATTCAACACCTTTTCATGTTAAAAACTCTCAATAAACTAGGTATTGATAGACCGTATCTCAAAATAATAAGAGCAATTTATTATTAAACCCACAGCCAATGTCATACTGAATGGGCAAAAGCTGGAAGCACTCCCTTTGAAAACCAGCACAAGACAAGGATGCCCTCTCTCACCACTCCTATTCAACATAGTATTGGAAGTTCTGGCTAGGGCAATCAGGCAAGAGAAAGAAATAAAGGATATTCACATAGGTAGAGAGGAAGTTAAATTGTCTCTTTTTGCAAATGACATAATTGTAGGTTTAGAAAAACCCATTGTCTCAGCTCCAAATCTGCTTAAGTTGATAAGCAACTTCAGCAAAGTCTCAGGATACAAAATCAATGTGCAAAAATCACAAGCATTCCTATACACTAATAATAGAAAAACAGAGATCCAAATCATGAGTGAACTCCCATTCACAATTGCTACAAAGAGAATAAAATACCTAGGAATACAGCTTATAAGAGATGTGAAGGACCTCTTTAAGGAGAGCTACAAACCACTGCTCAAGGAAATAAGAGAGGACACAAATGAATGGAAAAACATTCTATGCTCATAGATAGGAAGAATCAATATTATGAAAATAGCCATACTTCCCAAAGTAATTTATAAATTTAATATTATTCCCATCAAGCTACTATTGACTTTCTTCGCAGAATTAGAAAAAAACTACTTTAAATTTCATATGGAACCAATAAGGAGCCCATTTAGGCAATATAATCTTAAGCAAAAAGAACAAAGCTGGAGGCACCACAGTACGTGACTTCAAACTATACTACAAGGCTACAGTAACCAAAACAGCTTGGTACTGGTATCATACAGATATATAGAAAAATGAAGCAGAACAGGGGCCCCAGAAATAACACCACATATCTACAACCATCTGATCTTTGACAAACGTGACACAAACAAATAATAGAGGAAGGCTTCCCTATTTAATAAATAATACTGGGAAAACTGGCTAGCCACATGCAGAAAACTAAAACTGGACTTCTTCCTTACACCTTATTCAAAAATTAACTCAAGATGGATTAAAGATTTAAATGCAAGACCTAAAACCATAAAACCCTAGAAGAAAACCTAGGCAATACCATTCCAGACACAGGCATGTACAAAGACTTCATGACTAAAACACCAAAAGCAATGGCAACAAAAGTCAAAATAGACAAATGGGATCTAATTAAAAACATTCTGCACAGAAGAAGGAACGATCATCAGAGTGAAGAGGCAACCTACAGAATGGGAGAAAATTTTTCAATCTATCCATCTGACAAAGGGCTGATATCCAGAATCTACAAAGAACTAAAACAAATTTACAAGAAAAAAATCAAACAACACCATCAAAAAGAGGGCGAAGGATATGAACAGACATTTCTCAATGGAGACATTTATGCAGCCAACAAACATTTGTTAAAAACCTCATCACTGGTCATTAGAGGAATACAAATCAAAACCACAATGAGATACCATCTCAGGCCAGTTAGAATGGCGATCACTTAAAGGTCAGGAAACAACAGATGCTGGAGAGGATGTGGAGAAATAGGAATGCTTTTACACTGTTGGTGGGAGTGTAAATTAGTTCAACCATTGTGCAAGACAGTGTGGCAATTCCTTGAGACAGTGTGGCAATTCCTAAATTAGTTCAAGCATTGTAGAAGACAGTATGGTAGTTCCTAAAGGAAATAGAAATAGAAATACCATTTGACCCAGCAACCCCATTACTGGATATATACCCAAAGGATTATAAATCATTCTATTATAAAGACACATGCACATGTATGTTTATTGTAGCACTATTCACAATAGCAAAGACTTGGAACCAACCCAAATGCCCATCAAGGATAGACTGGATAAAGAAAGTGTAGCACATGTACACCACAGAATACTATGTAGCCATAAAAAGAAAGAGTTCATGTCCTTTGCAGGGACATGGATGAAGCTGGAAACCATCATTCTCAGCAAACTAACACAGGAACAGAAAGCCAAGCACTGCATGTTCTCACTGATAAGTGGGAGTTTAACAGTGAGAACATAGTGCACAGGGAGGGGAACTTCACACAATGGGGCCTTTTGGGGGGTGGGGGGCAAGGGAAGGGATAGCATTAGGAGAAATACCTAATGTAGATGATGAGTTGATGGGTGCAGCAAACTACCGTGGCACTTGTATACCTATGTAACAAACCTGCACATTTTGCACATGTATCCCAGAACTTAAGTATAAAAGAAAAAAAATTCACAGACATGATTGACTTATCAAAACAATGACAAAAACAGCATTTACATGGCCTTGTTCTATCCAGTTCTTCCCAGTTTGGATAATACTTCTGGCGTTTATCTCTTATTTCTCATTGAAACCTTTCTAAGAATTGCATTTCTGAGAATTTTTCTCTCTGCTCTTATCAATAATAGAATCTCTGCTAATGTGACAATAGATGCTAATGTGCACTCCTCACTTTCTGACAAAAAGCTTTTATTTTTATATCTGAGAGGCTTTTGTACATGGAAAGGCATATCCATAGTTATTGGTTCTTTGTTTAATGCTCAGTATATTAACCACACAAATGTAATAAAGCATTTAAAACTGTTTAGCTTTTAAAAATAGATTACATATTTTCAATTTTATTAAAAATTAAATTATAATAATGAAATTATTATGACTGATTCATGTACCTTAAACAGAAGGCAAAGGACACACACAGTTATCACTTAACTAATTACTTCATTTACAGTTAAACCATTTCTGGGATTTAATCACTTCTGTGTAAGTTCTCTGTTCAAATATCTTTCAAGATTTTCAAGATATTACTTTGATATCTTTTCAGAAATATAGTTGTCTTACTTGACCCAGAAGAATAAAGGGCATGGCAAACAGTTTTAAGGGCCTGATTTTTTTTTTAATGGAATTTCGCTCTGTCACCCAGAATAGAGTGCAATGGCTTGATCTTGGCTCCCCTCTGCCTCCTGGGTTCAAGCAATTCTTCTGCCTCAGCCTCCCGAGTAGCTGGGATTACAGGCAGGTACCTGTAATTCACCCAAGAGGTGGAGGTTGCAGTGAGCTGAGATCGTGCCATTGTACTCCAGCCTGAGCAACAGAGTGAGACTCTGTCTCAAAAAAAAAAAAAAATTGGTAAAGTTTTTGTTATATTTAATAGATATTAAGGATTGATTTGATTGACTTAGACCTTGCTAATACATTAGTACGTTTTATTTTAATCACCTTGGAACACACAGCCAAAGTTCTGCTTTGCCACTGAACTGATTGTGTTGAATGCTTCCTTTTTTCCCCATTACTTGTAATCAATGGAAGTGATCAATGTTTTCTGTTCTTGGTAAATTTCTACTCTTTCCAAGACTGTTTGGTTTATTCATGCTTACTGTTCTGTTCCTGTTTCTACAAAGAAGAGTGAGTCCAAGTCTATATTTTAGTAATGTATAATTAATGGCAGAAATATAAATATGTCAAACACATACACACACGTGACCCTCCTCTATTTGACAATAAATAATGAAATTCATTCTAACTTATTCATGTATGTTTTGTTCTACAACCATTTATCTGGGCCATTTATATTAACCTTTTGGATGAACATTGCCATTTGCTAATGTACTTTTGCAGATTCATCTGGTTCCAGGATATATTTTGATGTATAAATTACTGTTACTTGGCCAGAAGAATCACTTTTAATTTGACTCCATTTTACTTTTGGCCCTGACTCATCCTTATTTGCTAGCATCACTAGGATATTCTAAACTTGTCATGGGAGCAGTTATCCTCCTCTAAATTCTGGTTTCTTTTTGTGGAGAATACTATTTGAGATCAAATCCACAAAATGAGAGTACACATGAGAATTAGTGAAAGCGAAAAGTTATGTTTCTGCTACCTATTATTGAACGCTTTTAGTGACAGAGCTTAAAAAAGTATCTCTATTTATGGTTATGGGTTTCATCGATCTTTTCAATTTAACTTGTTACCGTACCCTACTGTTTTCATAGTATGTCCTCTTAAACTTTCTGCTATATTGATTCTTTTCCTCTTGGGGAAGGAAGTTGCATTTTATTATGGCCATCTGCCATACAATGAAGGAGAAATAATGAAGTTAGGAATTTCAGCAGTAGGGTTTTACACACACCTCATGAGTTAAATATCAAGGTTTTTCAACCTTTGATAATGATTTCAGTGTCACTGGAATCTTAATGTACAGGAAGGAATAGCAATGCTTTTATCTCCAAGATCATGCAGTATTAGTAGCTGATACTCCACTGATGCTGTCCCATACAATAAAGCTATCAAAGTATAGATCTTAAATATACAGAGAATTCAACACTTCCTGCAATTTGAGAAGAAATTTTTTACCTGAAGTCTGATAAATCATTATTGCTCACACATTAACCCCTCTTCTCTTTCTGATTAGTTTTATTTCCAGGTGAAGAATGCAAAATGGAAATAGATGATGGAGTATGGAGGATGGAGAGATTTCTGTGTCTAGTGCCTATCCAAAAGATACTAGAGGAGATGAAAGAGAAGGGTCCTAATTGCAGATGAAGGATTTCTAAGGGTCTAAATGAATGGAGAGGAGTTGGTTAAAAAGAAAGTAAAGATTAGGTGGACAATTTCAAAAAGAACAAAAAAGCAGCAATATGGCTTTATGGGCTTCAAAGCTAAAGCACAGAGCTGCTATGAATATATAGCTGAAATGACGGGGAATGATATCACTGCTTGCTTGTCAAGAGTGTAATATTTAAGGCCATTGTCATATTTGTCTAAGCAGCAGTGTTTTCACATGTGCTTGAATTTTTAAATTGCATTTACCTTACTTTAGATAGAAAAAGGGAAAAAATAAAATTGATAATAATAGCCCTTCTAAGAAGGGGCCTTATATATGTAGTGTAAATGAAAGACTCTAGGAAGTCATCAGCCATGTTGAGAGCAATGAACCTTTAGCTTCACTAAAAGCTCATTGGAAGTAAACTGAGAAAAAGAATGATGTAAAAACATGAACAAAATGCCAGAAATATATTGTCAAATATTGTGAATAAAAAATAATTAGGGATAATAGAAAATGTTTTAGCTATTTGGGACTGGAATCTTTATTTTTGCATAGAAATTGATAATTGGACTTTCATGCACCTTTTCAGAGATGCTTTAATGTTTCTGAAAACATGAAATTGCCTATATCTAAAAAGGAACTTATAGGCTAGTGGCACCCCCAGAATAAACATTTTGGCACATTTGCTGGCATGTAGAACATACTCAGATAATATTTGTTGAAGAAAAAAGTAAGTGAATTTGGTTGCAGCATAGTATCTCTTACTAAATACTACAAGTTAAGAAATCAAGTTAACCGCTGAATCATTCCTGGGTTCTTGCCTTCTATCCCACAGATACTGTGGTATATGACAGTGTTCATAGTTTTAGTTTGTCCCATCAAGTTGTAGGGCCTCAGCTCTCCTGTTAACCTTTACCTGTCAGAACAACTCCAGTTAAGATTACATCTTTTTCTATGTTGACTTTCATCATGTGTTCAGTTTGCATTAGAAAAAAATATATAAAGAGCAACATAGACAATCAGGCATTTCTCCCCTTTAGGAATACGTGTCTCTGAGCAAGGCTCTAGCCTTTCTGTCATTTTAGTCATGAGTTGGACTGCTATTTCCCTTCAAAAGATAAATTCTCTATTCGTTAACAGAGTTTGAAGTAAATAACCAGAGGTGATAGGAAGCAATTTTAGAAAGATGATGTTTTCAGGAAGTCCTTCTTTTTGGAGAACTCTGAGGGAAAACACCATTATCACCTTTCTTTTTCTTATTGTGTTGAAAAATTTTACATAGTTGGATTAATCATGCTCAAAGACAAAATACACAACAGTGATTATTCATCAGCACCAGTGCTGAAAACATAAGATTTTGTTAAATTTTTGGATTTTGACAATGCAAACAAAATTAATCAACACTTGTTACAAAGTTATTCACGGAGGGGCACTGAGTTAATGGAATTACATTTATGTTTGTATCCAATGACAAGTTATTTTCATCTCCCCATTTCTATTTTTCCTTTTTTTTAATAAAATAAATTTCTTTGAAAAGGTTTGCTTTTATATATACCAAGATTCAACAAGTCCATGTACTATGCAACCTTTTAAACCCTGTGTTAGCTAAAGACAAACTCCTTTCTGTTAAAATCTAGAAGAGAGAGAAATTGCTTACTGTATTGGGAGAAACTTAATATCAATTGAACTGTTTAGTGATTAAAACTATCTCATAAGAAACATGACCCAATTTCTGAACATGTTTTGAAAATAGCTTCCCTAACTTGTTTGTTCTGGTATAAATTATTTTTAATCTAGTTATATCATTAGCTTATCTACTTAATTTATAAAATTTTAAAACTGGATCATTTACTTTAAGCATCACGTTTTATAGATGACAGCATAGGAACAAACCTGGCTCAGATAAAGTGACTTATTTAAAGATGTGCAGCTATTTCATGGCCAACTTCAGCTTAGCTGACTCTCAGTTTGCTCTATTATACAATATTACACTACAGAGGGCAGTATCACAACAAAATACAGGAGAGTCAAAAAGAGAGTAAGATTTTATGTTTTACATTTTAGATTCACCAGGAATGTCCCTTAAGGCAAAACAGAATAGCCATAAAGAGCACAGTTTGGAGTTGGACAGACCCTGGTTCTAGACTGTGAGAATTAGAATTTTAGTCTTTGAATGCTGTAATCCATTTTGCAACCTGGTGAGATAATTTCTTACTGAAATGTTTGTCGGGCTTTCTTGGAAGGTTTGGGAATTTGCTCAACAAATCTATACTGAGCACCTACTATTTGCAAGATGTTGCAACAATAATTGCAAGTAGAGTATTCAAACTATGAGTAAGACACAATTTCTCTATAGTTACTATACCTTTTGTACTTTTTGTTTTTCACTTTTAAATCCACATTTGGTTGGTTGGCTATAAAAACATTAGTAAAAGAAACACTGTGATTTGAGGCCAGCAAATATATTTGAGATAACGAAAAATTAGAAGAGAATGTGGAAACTAGTAATGAATATTTTAAATGGTATAAAATAATGATTAAACAAAGTAAAACTATATTGAATCCTTTCGTATTTGATCATACAAAATTTGACGTGTCTAAACTACAGTGTCTTATCTGCAATCCTGATTATGTTTATTGGGTGAAGTCTGAGTAGGCAAGTGAAGGGAGTCATTTGAAAATTAACTCATTTAATGCTTAAGGCCATTTTTAAAAATAAAAAGCAGCATTATTGTGATTTAAAGTATAAGATTTCCATAGAAATAGAATTTTCAATGAATGTTTTTTGAGTGTAGGTTCAGCACACTATGCTCTTACAAATGAAAATTACTTCCTTATTTTAGAACTTCTTACTTCATTAAAATGTGTCATTATTAAAGTCCCTTGTTATGCATTCAAATATTAAAAGGGAGAAAATATACAGCACACCTGGTTGTATATAATTGTCCTTGATGCGAATAGCAAAATTGTCAGAATTGCTCTTTAGCTAAAGATGTTCAAATTATAGTCACTGATCTTGCTATTAATAGTTATATAGCATTTTCATGGTGGTCTACTTAAAAATATGTGTGAATAAATTGCATATTTTTTACAATATGAAATAGGGGAGACACATAGAACCTGACACTCACCTCATCCCACCCTAAATTTTGGCATCATTACAGACCATACAAAGTCCCTTTATTTGAAGACTATGGTATGAGCTGGGGCTAATACATTTTTGTTGGGGTCAAAATAAACTTTTAAGGACATGTTGGGAGTAGTATAGTCATAATTCTCGTATATTTTCACTTCTCAATGGGAAAAAAGGTTTCATTCTGGTCATCACTCTACTTACACACCTTCTAAGCATGGGCAGTTCTCTCCTAGCTGTCTCACCCCTGAGTTGAATGACATAAGGTAGAGCTGGGGAAAAAGCGCATTGAGTAATGGGTTAGAAGATGAGATAGGTACCAGCCAGAGCTTCTCTGTGCCAAGTAGTGGTGAGGAGTAGGAAGCATCTGGCACCATTTCTTGATTTGTCCACAGGACTCTGACAGCAATATGTTCCCACAGCACCCAGTTTTAGTTGCTTTGAAAAGAACACTGCTTGTTAATATCATTTTATTCTTTAAAAACCTTGCCTTTTAACTTGAATAGCTCCTACCAAGGCGTTTAGTGTACAGTTCACATGAAAATTATCTTGACAGTTGGATATTAAGCAATGAATCCCATGAACTGGAAGATACCAACAACAAATAACCCAGAAGTGCTTTCTGAGTATCTCTGCTGTCTCAACTAACTTACGGCCATTTGACAGTTGGGTTAGCCAACTAGAGTTGAGTTCTGATCATCCATTTGGCCATTTACCAGGTTGACTGCAGTGAGAAAGTCATTTTGTTGCAGAATATTCAGAAGACTGGAAAGATTAATGGGTGAAACAGGAGGATTTTATTAAGGTGACCACTGGCTCAGCGTATTAGCATCCCAAGGTTGAGCCCAGGACAAAGAAAATGGAGTACTTTTTATACATCCAGGATGATGTAGCAGTTAACAGGTTTACAGAAGCCAGACGAAAAAAGTTAATTAATTTGTCTTGTGATGTACGTTACATTTGAAAAATGACATTTTGAGAAACACATTGTGCATTCTTTGGGTGTTATCTTGCCCTGTGACCTTGCAGTTGGTTGGCAAGAGAAAAAGGAGTATTGAGATGCCTGGGAACTTTGCTGAGAATGTGGGGAGAATAGATAAGGTAGGTTTTATAGGGAGTTAGTTAATTTTAAGTAGAGCTGGGGTTAGATTTTATACTGAACACAACACAGTAAATTTTATTTTATTATGTAGCAATTACAGACTACCATTGTTATTATTTAATTTCCCTCTTCAATTAAGCTTCTCTTGGCTTTGGTTTCTTCTTGTGTATAATGATATTTTCTTATCGTAATTTAAAAGTCCTTTAAAATGACCTCAAGATCTCACATTATGTAGATATTCTTCCTTCTTGAGAGTTTCCCAGAGGTGCCTCCCTTGGCCGAGAGTACTTAAGAGACTCATTGCTGGGTTCATGGCATTAGGATATTTAGCAAATCTTTAAAAACAGCAACAACAAAAAAACAAAAAAATAGAATTTTGAAAATTTTTAACCAGTGGATGTGGAATGGGGCCTACAAGTCAGCATTTCCAGATAGTTCTCCAGATGAGTGTGAGACCTAGCCATATTTGGGAAGAACCTGGATTGTTACAGATTGCCTGCTATGTATTTGTCAGACCTGAATGATGTCAGAGTAGTCTTTTTTTTACTGATAGTGCTGTAGCGAATGATCTGGAGGGTTATGTGAAATCAGTTTAACTTTATCCCAGACCCTTAAGTATGCACATTATAGTATTTTAAAAAAGAAAAATATATTCCTCATATGCCTCAATTTGTTTAAATACCAATTCAGGCTTGAGAAAAGAATCAGTTCTATAACTCCAGGTTTAAGGATGAAGAAATAGAGGAGTTGCTGGTAATGTAGCATGTGAGGAGAGTGAATGGGTTAGAGCTGATTTAAAATTGGTAAAGGGAGCAGGGACAGATGGCTTCAGCCTCACATTTTATGTGTTTTTAAAGGGAAAAAATGTTCTATATCTTCACAAGACATTTTTATTTTCTTTTCAAAATGCAGAGCTACTTCTTACAATAATGACGCATATTCCAGAACAGCAGAGTCATATTAATTCTTTAGAAATGAAATTAGTTATTTATGTGTGGGAGAAATTCAGGTTCAGCAGGCACAAGTCAAACTTTCCCTGAGCCCTCATTGACATTCTTCAAAACAAACTCAAAGTAGGGGAAGGGCATTTTACCTTTGTGAAAATTAAAATGAAGCTTCACTTTTAGAGTGGTTAGCAAGAACCAGGGTTAGGAAGTGCTCTCTTTCTCTCACTTTCTTGTGAATGTGATGAGAGTGTCTTTTGATTTACTTGGAAATGTACAAATCTCTTCTCAAGGGGTCACCTTGATCACAAATTGTAAGGTCCTGAGCTGCCATAGAGAGCACTGGCTCTACTAGGGGCTTGCCCAAACACCAAATCTCACTTCCCTGTCTACAATTTGTATTCTATTTTATTATGTCACTTTATTTCCAAAGACTGAGTCCTTATGTTTTTGAGCAGTGTCAAAAATGAGGGCTTTTATTATCTTATAGTTCGTGTTAAGAGGATTCATTTGGCAGTGTTCAACTCTTAAACCAAATTAGTGCAATTTATTTCAACGCACCAATTTCATGGTTTGTGAATTCGTTGTTATTATTGCTGACTTTCATTCTATTTTTTCTTCGAAATTGAACAGTAAGTAATCTCTAACAAAAACTGTGTAGTAACTAAAAGCTCAGTAGGATGAAGGTAGAAGTGTATATACTTAGACGAAATACACAATGAACTGATAAAATAAGATTTTTGATTAGAACAAAATGAAACACTTTTGTAAATGAAAACACAATTCAAATTAATTAGCAGCATAGAGCCAGTTACTTATGGTAGAAAATTGGCTAATCTTCTGATGGGAATTTTTGCATAGAGACTGAAAGAAATAATTTTGAAACTGTTTCCAGTCTATTTGTAATATTAACTTATCTTCAAAAAAGACATTCTTTATACTTAGCAATTTTGACTATTTCAGTAGCAACTATAATAAATGCTCACATAAATCTCATTAATGTTAACTACAACATGTATAGAATAATATATATATTTTGCAACTGATATTTTGAAGTCATATTCTTCTTATGTATAATTATTTTTAAGATTGGTATCAGTTATTCTGCCTCAACTTTCCTGTGGGTTTGATGGATTTCTGAAAGATATGTTGTGATAAATTAACAAAGGAATAAAAAAGAAAATGCTTTTATATAAAATGATACTATACAAAATAAATTTAATCATAAAGTAACTTGAAAAATATTATCAATTGTTTAAGAAATTGAAAATTCATTTTTAGGTGACAATTATATTTAAAATGGCTTTGGGAAGCTGAGGTGGGCAGATCACCTGAGGTCAGGAGTTTGACACCAGCCTGACCAACATGGAGAAACCCTGTCTCTACTAAAAATACAAAATTGGCTGGGCATGGTAGCACATGCCTGTAATTCTACCTACTCAGGAGGCGGAGGCAGGAGAATTTGTTGAATCTGGAAAACCAAGGTTACAGTGAGCTAAGATTGTGCCATTGCACTTCAGCCTGGACAAAAAGAGCAAAACTCCATCTCAAAAAAAAAGGAAAAGAAAAATATTTGATATTTTAGTGGTGTTCTTGAAAAGAAAACTTTCCTATTAAATGCTCCTGTCTGGTCCTTATTTTCTTCTGTTTAACTCCAAATTTCTTCAACTATTCCTTTAACACCATTCAGTTACTCAACTCTCATCTCTCCCCTTGTGAAGGCTTCTTTTATTTCCCTAAGTAAAAAGTCCACGTGATGCTTTGGGATCACACATTGAATGACTGGTCCCAACATTCATTGATGCCAACCAACCTTTTTTTAAAAAAAGTTTTTCTTCCCTTGATTTCCACTACATTTCTTCAATGACTTTCCATTTATCTCTGAATAAACCTATTCATTTTGTTTGTTTTATTTCTTTCTGTTCATTTCTTAGTGCTGACTTCTCTTAAAATTCTAAATTTCAATTCTCACATTATATATTTTGCCTGGACAATCTTTTCTGCTCAGATGATGATTTCAAATATAGCTTATACATAAAAAAACTTCATGTCAGTATTATGGACTTCCAGATTGTATACTGAAACGTTTTATGTGCAAATGCTACTTTGCCTCACTCTTAACATGCCTGAAAGTAAAATGGTTTCTTTCATCCAAATCTGCTTCTCCTCCTCCTTCCTTATGATTGTCAATGGAGCCGTCTTCCTCTTAATCCCTCTTCCCAGTCTTCCCTGTCTCACTGCTGCATCATCATCCACCAAGCTGCTGGGGCCAGAAATTATGGCAGCATCCCTTCTCTTCTTTCCTCAGTTCAGCTAACCAATAAGAATTACTTTGAGAAAATAATCTAAATATTTCTATTTCTCCCCATTGTAGTGACTACCAATTGTTTAAAGGTCTAGAATTTAGAACCAATTGAAACAGATGATATAAGAGAGAATCACATGGTGATCAAAATACCTTTACTATTGCTAAAGCTGATTGAAAATCTTGGCATAGCTATGGAGTAAATATTGATGTCTCCAAAATCTCCTTCAAAGTTATACTATGGCATAAACAAGTTAAATGTATGTCTCTTCCTCACCATCTATCTTAGGTCTCTTTCTTATATTTTCCTCTAATCTCTAATGCTGGGAAGGTGAAGGGCATGGAGCGGGAGAGATCACCTTAAGTATACACAGATAACTTTTTACAGTATCTCAACTACTTCTTCATAAGGGCAGAAACTACATTTTTTTGTTCAGTATGGCATTTATAGCATCTTAAACAATGCTGGAATATATGTATGCCTGATAAATATATGTTGAATAAATTTTAAAAGAATATAGAAAATTTTCTCTGGACCTGATTATTTTCTGATCTTGGTGCTCTGATTATATTCCTTATGCATTTGTTAAAATATTTATCTCATTATATACATTATATGTATAATTTTACATTTCCATCTTCCCAACTAACACATAAAGGCAGCACATAAATTACAGGTTAGTTCATCTTGTTGTTCTGTAAGCCTAGCTCAGGTTCTGGCATTCATTCATTCTTTCATCTCTTCTTCATCCAAAACAATGTTTATTATCTGTTTTGTTATCTTCCAGGCACTGCTTTAGGCACTGAAACACAACAATTGTTAAGAAACAGTCTGCTTTTGGCTAGTATATTAGTCTGTTTGTGCTGCTGTAACAGAATATTATAGACTGAATCATTTGTATAAAACAGAAATGTATTTCTCACAGTTCTAGAGACTGGAAAATCCAAGATCAGGACACCAGCAGGTTTGGTGTCTGATAAGGGTGTGGCCTCCACTTCCAAGATGGTACCTTGAACCCTGCATCTTCTGGAGGGCAGGAGCACTGTGTCCTCACATGGCAGAAGGCAGAGGGCAAATATGGACTAACCTCCTTCCATCAGGCCCATTTACAGTGGCATCAATCCATTCACAAGGGGGAAATCCTCATAACATAAACACTTCCCCCAAAACCCGTTTTCCAATACTGCTGCTTTGGGGATTAAGTTTCCAACACATAAATTTTGTGGAACACATTTAGATAATAGAATTTCACCCTTGGCCCCCAAATTTACATTCTTCTCACATGAAAAATCCATTCATTCCTTCTCAGTATTCCCAAAAGTCTTAACTTATTCCAACATCAACCCAAATGTCTAAGTCCAAACCCACATCTAAATATGTAGGTGAGAATCAAGGTCTAATTCACCCTGAGGCAAATTGCTGTCCAGCTGTGAGTCTGTGAAATCAAACTAGTTATGTACTTCCAAAATATAAAAGTGGGACAGAAATAGGATAGACAATTTTATTCCAAAAGGGAGCAATAGTAAAGTAAAAAAGGGTATCAGTTCCCAAATAAGTTTAAAGCCTAACAAGGAAAAGAAGATTAAATCCTAAGGTTAGAAAATAATCTTATCTTCATGTCCTGCCTTCTGGACACACTGGGTATGGGAAGGTTGAGGCTCCCAGGCCCCAGGAAGCTCCATCCCTATGGCTTTGCTGGATATAGCCCATGTATCAGCTCTTATACGTTGAAGTCACATGCCTGCAGCTTTCCCAGGCTGGCACTGCATGCCAGGGACTCTACAGTTTCGGTATCTCAAGGGCAGCCCTGCCCCACAGGTCCACTAAAAATTGTCTTAGTGAGGTCTTTCTGCCGTGTCTCTGGCTCTGTGGCAGATCTCTGCCTGGAACCCTGTGGCTCTCTGTAGCATCCTTTGAAATATTCGTGCAGAAAGCCATGGCTCCTTGGTGTGCCTGCAGAATTAGCACCATCTGGAAGCTGCCAAGGTTTGTAGTTTGTGGCCTTTGGAGTGACAGCCTGAGCTGTACTGGTCCTGCTTGAGTCACAGCTTGGTGCCTGAGGAGAGCTGTGCTAGAATGCAGGGAACAGAGACTTGAGGTGGCCATGGGCAGTGAGCTCCAAGGACCCATGGGTACCCGGTGCCCCTTCTATGAAACTGTTCTGCCCTCAAGGCCCTAGATCTCTGCCATGCCTTTGGGGTCAATTTCTCATTGTCTTGATGCGTAGCCTGGCTTCTTTCTGTCCATACTAATCTCTTTAACAAATGGTCACTGGGCCACACCCTTGATTTTCTTTCCTAAGCATGCTTTTTAATTCTCCACAAAGCTAGGCTGAGAATGTTCCAAATCTTCTCATTCTGTTTCTCTTAATTATAAATTCTGTCTTTGAATCATTTTCTGTTCTCACATTTTACTATAAGCAGTAAACACTGCTGCTTAGAGATTTCTCTTTCTAAATATTCCAGTTCATTGCTCTCAAGTTCTGCCTTCCACAAAGTTGTGGGAGATAGACATAGTTGAGCCAACTTCTTTGCCATTTTGTATCAAGGCTAGCCTTTCTCCCAGTTTTCAATAAGATATTCCTTATTTCTATCTAAGACCTCAATAGAGTATCCTTTACTTTTTATGTTTCTACCAGCATTGTGTTCACAACCATGCAGGTAATCTCTAAGAAGACTGGGGCTTCCCCTAGAGCTTTCCTCTTCTTCTGAGCTCTCATCAGAATCACCCTACTGGTCTGTTCATGGAAACCTAGGCTTTTTCCAGCATTCACTTCAAAACAGTTCCAGCCTCTACCCATTATTTAGTCACTTCCACATTTTTCCCCACTTCTCTGGTACTAATTTCTCTCTTAGTCCATTTATACTGCTGTAATGGAATATTACAGAGTAAGTTCAGTTACAAAGAACAAAAATTTATTTCTCATTCTTCCGAAGGGTTGAAAGACCAAGATCAAGGTACCAGCATCTGGTGAGAACTGCAGTGGTTTCCAAGATGATGTCTTGAATGTTATACCTTCTAGAAGCGAAAACACTGTGCCTTCACATGGCAGAAGGTAGGAGGGAACAGAAAGACAGATGCTTTCCCTCAAGCCCTTTGATTACAGCATGAGTACATTAGTGAGAGTGGAACTCTCATGACCTAAACACCTCCTGAAAGGGCACATCTTCCAACATGGTGGGATTAATTTTCTAACACATGAATTTTTGGGGACACATTCAGACCATAGCAGCAAAGATGTAGACTAATTGAAGAATTAGTCTGTAGGCAAGTAAGTACAATAAAATGTTCTGAGAGAAGGTTATATATGACACTGCAATGTAGGAAGTGTGTTGAATTTGTGCTTGTTGAGTAAAAAAGTAAATCATATTTGCTAAATATTTTGCCTTCAGTATCAGCTGATTTATATAACGATAAAGTATTCTATTATCTTCATTGTACCTATGAAAATGTATTGAGTAGCTGTATGCTAATCTTTAGATTTGCTAATTCTAACTTCTGCCCAAGTTAAGCACTATAATTCCGATATCTAATTCTTTTACCTTAATTTTTTGAAATCTCATTAACAAATAATTAACATCTGTTTCATGCGACTATACAGTCCTCCCCACAGCCCTAATTTACTTAAAAACATAAACCATATCTTGGCATCAAAAGCTATTGTATTGAACATATTGTGGATTTAAGACATTCTACTTAATTTCAGTTTGTAGAAGTATTTAAAATCCAAAATGTCTTTGAACAAGGTATGTTAGTGTCCTTTCCAATTTGGGATTCTATGATTCTAAGATACACAAAAAAACTTTTACACTAGCTTGAGGATAGTGGAAATTAGTGCACAGAATTTTTTCAGTATTTAAAAAATTATAATTTCAACTTTTGTTTTAGATTCGGGGGATACATATGCAGGTTTGTTACATGGGTATATCGTGTGATGCTGGGGTTTGAGGTATGGATGATCCTGTCATCCAGGTACTGAGCATTATACCCGGTAGGTAGTTTTTCAGCCCATGTCCCCCTCCTCCTTCCCCTTAGTCCTCCCCAGTGTATATTGCTTCCTTTTCTATGTCCATGTATATTCAGCATTTAGCTCCCATTTATATTTCTCAGTTTTTATAATCATTTTGCCTTCTTGGCATGGGCTTCTTTGGGGTTGAAATAAAGGCCACTTTTTCAACAGGGTCCTTCAAAAGTATAACATTATGCCTTTTCCTTATGATCTCCCAGCTGTAGAAAGAAGCATGTGGACCCTTTGTACGGTGAGTGTTGCTAACACTGCACTCCCAATGCCCTTTCAGTGAGGCTGTGGTCACTTCTTTTGAGCTTGTCTGAAGAAGAGTGGCAGCACTGATACTTAGCTGGATCTGTAGAAGTGTTATTTCCACTGGTGATTGCACAGGCATTTTTGAACCTGCTTTTGGACAAGAGAGGATAAGGAAGAGGGTTGTGGGCCTATTTGACATTATAGGGGATGAGCCTAAAACTCTACTGGGCATTGCTGCTGCTGGGAATAGTGGTTTTGGTTATCAAAAGCCAGTGAGCGGGACATTGTGGTATTGGTATTCATCACCCACACAAAGAGCCTGTCAGTTGTTAATACTCTGGGTCTGGACTGGGCAATTTCAGAGTTGCTCCTCTCCATCTGTGACACAGAGCTACAAAACTCTCCATATTTGGAGACTTTATTAAATCATCTAAGTTAGAATGAGGGTTAGTTATGAAGCACTGGGACTATCAGTCATCTTCCTTTTTCACCATGTCTAACCATCATTTTATATTTGCTTCCAGTAGCTGGCCTTATAAATCTTAATTAAAGGCTTTTTCAGATCCTGAATTTAAGCTGTCACCCATTATAGCTTCGTTGAAATGTCCATGTCCATTAAAACCTTATCAAAATGCAGCATCTATTACCTTTGAAGCTCATGTTGTATTCATCTCTGCAAGCTTCATTAATGCAGGGAAGGTGCATATATGCTGGCAGCAGAGTGTTTCCTGACAGGTGCTGTTAAGCAGCAACGGCTGGCTTTACTCTCTCCACAGCCTTCGATGAATCTTATAAAATCCTGGAACTATGGTGTGCTACATACAGGATGTATAGAAGAATAGGCCAAACAAAATTAAACCGTTGATTCTTATTCCAACTCATGAAAGGGTAAAATCATGATTTTTTTTCCCCTCATATCATTGGCATTTTAAAGCAGCCTAAAATAATAAGGTCAACCTGTTGGTATGATCCAATCAAGCAAAATGCATACCTAAATTTATGAACAAAAAAATGTGATGATTCTAAAGTGCGATTCTTGTATTTCCTTGGAGAAACGGATGTAACTTAAAATCAATATGCCTACCTTGGCTTTACTGAATGGTGCTTTAGGCATTTGCTTTCTATAAGTGGATTGACTAGGAAATGAACTTGGGAAGGTGAGAATTTTAGATGAAGATCTAAAAGTATGACTAAGTGAGAGATTTAAAAGTAGAGAGCTGAAAATTATGTAAAATAAACCTTCATAATGTCACAGCATTACATATTATCATCGTAGTGACACCAATCGAAAATATCGTCAAGATCTTTAGTCATGGGGAATAAAAGAATGAAATAGTGTAGCATGCTACGGCACTAGACAATTTGATAGTATTAAGGTTTCACAGTTGCTGTCAGCCAGGCCACAATAAGGTTAAAACACTTAGCAGTTGTGACACTCTGTCTTGATCACCTTATTAATCCTTCAGAGGCACTAGAGGAAATAGCTAACAACTAAGAACAAGTTACAACTAATATGGATGTGTTTCATCGGCCGTAATCCCTTTTCAATTATTCAAAGAGCTTTTTCCACTAAAACCTTTCAGATCCTCTTGTGTATCATTCATCTGTAAGAAGGTTGGCAGTATTTCTGCTTATTCCATGGGGGCAGCTGGTTCATATGAATATCTTCTTTTTTTCCTCTCCCCAACTAGAATCAGAAGCCCTTACAGGGCAGGACTTGTTCACTTGTTTAACCTGCGTTTCGAGCACCTGGCACTGGGCTCTACATAGAGGAATTAGAAAATGCATTTAATAATAAAGGTGGAAATATTTCTGAGTACACATTTTCTAAGTGAAGGAATGAATAAGACTTTTTTATCTCTCACTTTTTGGAAAGACTATGATCCTAAGGCTAAAATATGCATTACCTAATCTAATCTGATTATCTCTTAGCAATGTTTTTAACAGAAAGAAAGCCGCCATGTTTCTCTGTAATTATGTTGTTAGAGTATGTAGAAAAGACCCAAATGATATTATTTCTTTTAAATCTTAGAGATATTATTACATGTTCATAGCTTTTTTCTTTACTGTCTCCAAGACATCTTTTAGAGGGGCCTACATAATGTTAGGTGAGAAGTTTTATACAGGGGCAGTGAACACAATATATCACACCTTCTTTAGGAGTGAAGCTACATGAGGTTTTTTTCAAAAGTAAACACCCCAGTTTGCTTATTTATTTGTTAATTCAGTAAGCATTTATTCTAGGCTCTGGAACGTAGCAGTGAATAAAAGTACTTCTACAAAATAAAATACTTACAATGTAAATTTTGTTAATTTCCAGGGAAAAATATAAAGCCAGGTAAGGGATATAGGAAGCTTCATATAGAGGGGCTGTAAATTTAAACAGTGTGAGCAAAGAAGGCTTTTTTTT